>NC_056682.1:201736433-202053308 GCF_018350215.1 Panthera leo
CGTCCAAGTCAAAGAATTGCAAATCCTTTCGTTTTATTTCTTGCAACTTGGTAACTTGAGTGAGTGTAAGCTTCCTTTTTTCCTTCCTGCTGAGGCTCCCCCATGGTTTGGATGGAGTGGGTACCCAGTGGTGCTTCTCACACAAGTGGTACTTGAGCAGGACCCCCTAGTTCCGTGTGGCATTTGGGCCTGTCCAGCAAGCGTGAAATCTGGTTGACTTCTGTTTGGTGTTTTTTAAATGACCGAGTCAGAGGGAGGGTAAATTCACTTACCGCTCTGCCGCTGATGTTTTCCTGAGAGCCACATCTGGAGGGTACAGATACTTTCCAGAACAGCCTTGAGGATTGTGTCTGTTTCATCAGACGGGGCTTTGCACATGGCTTTGTAGAAAGGAGAGGAGTACAGTGGGAAGCCTGGTTTTGCAGTCAGAAAGGTCAGAAAGGGCTGGGTTTCCCCATTAGCAGTGTGGCCTTGGGTATGTCGCCTCTGTGGCTCCCAGTTTTCCCGTCTGTGAAATGGATTTAATAATTCTTGAACCTCTGAGGAGGGGCCTAGGCTTCCTGGGGACCTGTTGCAGGCAGAGAAGCTTGCTGGGAATTCTTAGGACCTGGGTGAAGCCTCTTTGTTTTTGTTTTTTGTTCTTATATTAAATATAATTTATTAAATTGGTTTCCATACAACACCCAGTGCTCATCCCAACAGGTGGCCTCCTCAGTGCCCATCACCCACTTTCCCCTCTCCCCCACCCCCCATCATCCCTCAGTTTGTTCTCAGTATTTAGGAGTCTCTTACGGTTTGCCTCCCTCCCTCTCTAACTTTTTGTTCCCCCCTTCCCCTCCTCCATGGTCTTCTCTTAAGTTTTTCAAGATCCACATATGAGTGAAAACATATGGTATCTTTCTCTGCCTGACTTATTTCACTCAGCATAATACTCTCCAGTTCCATCCACGTTGCTGCAAATGGCACGATTTCATTCTTTCTCATTGCCAAGTAGTATTCCATTGTATACATAAACCACATCTTCTTTATCCATTTGTCAGCTGATGGACATTTAGGCTCTTTCCATAATTTGGCTATTGTTGAAAGTGCTGCTATAAACATTGGGGTACAGGTTCCCCTGTGCATCAGCACTCCTGTATCCCTTGGGTAAATTCCTAGCAGTGCTATTTGTGGGTCATAGGGTAGGTCTATTTTTAATTTTTCATTTTCATTTGTTTCCATATATTTTTTAACTTCTTCTCTAATTGCCTGGTTGACCCATTCATTCTTTTGTAGGGTGTTCTTTAACCTCCATGCTTTTGGAGTTTCCCAGACTTTTTCCTGTGGTTGATTTCAAGCTTCATAGCATTGTGGTCCGAAAGTATGCATGGTATGATCTCAATTCTTGTATACTTATGAAGGGCTGTTTTGTGACTCAGTATGTGGTCTATCTTGGAGAAGGTTCCATGTGCACTCGAGAAGAAAGTATATTCTGTTGTTTTGGGATGCAGAGTTCTAAATACATCTGATCCAATATATCATTCAGGGCCCTTGTTTCTTTATCGACCGTGTGTTTAGATGATCTATCCATTGTTGTAAGTGGGGTATTAAAGTCCCCTACAATTGGGGCGCCTGGGTGGCTCAGTCGGTTAAGCGGCCGACTTCGGCTCAGGTCATGATCTCGCGGTCCGTGAGTCTGAGCTCCGTGTCGGGCTCTGTGCTGACAGCTCAGAGCCTGGAGCCTGTTTCAGATTCTGTGTCTCCCTCTCTCTGACCCTCCCCCATTCATGCTCTGTCTCTCTCTGTCTCAAAAATAAAAAATAAACGTTAAAAAAAAAAAATTAAAGTCTCCTGCAATTACCACATTCTTATCAATAAGGTTGCTTATGTTTGTGATTAATTGTTTTATGTATTTGGGGGCTCCCATATCTGGCGCATAGACATTTATAATTGTTAGCTCTTCCTGATGGATAGACCCTGTAATAATTATATAATGCCCTTCTTTATCTCTTGTTACAGTCTTTAATTTTTTTTTTTTTTAATGTCTATTTATTTTTGAGACAGAGAGAGACACAGCATGAGCAGGGAAGGGGCAGAGAGAGAGAGGGAGACACAGAATGTGAAGCAGGCTCCAGGCTCTGAGCTGTCAGCACTAGAGCCCGACGCGGGGCTCGAACTCACGAACGGTGAGACCATGACCTGAGCCGAAGTCAGACGCTTAACCTACTGAGCCACCCAGGCGCCCCTCTTGTTACAGTCTTTAAAGTCTAGTTTGTCTGATATAAGTATGGCTTCTCCACCTTTCTTTTCACTTCCAGTAGCATGATAGATAGTTCTCCACCCCCTCACTTTCAATCTGAAGGTGTCCTCAGGTCTAAAATGAGTCTCTTGTAGACGGCAAATAGATGGGTCTTTTTTAAAAAATCCATTTTGATACCCTATGTCTTTTGATTGGAGCATTTAGTGCATTTACATTGTGTTATTATAGAAAGATACGGGTTTAGAGTCATTGTGATGTCTGTAGGTTTCCTGCTTGTAGTGATGTCTCTGGTCCTTTGTGGTCCTTGCAACATTTCACTCACAGAATCCCCCTTAGGATCTCTTGTAGGGCTGGTTTAGTGGCGATGAATTCCTTCAGTTTTTGTTTGTTTGGGAAGACCTTTCTCTCTCCTTCTATTCTGAATGACAGACTTGCTGGATAAAGGATTCTCGGCTGCATATTTTTTCTGTTCACCACATTGAAGATTTCCTGCCATTCCTTTCTGGCCTGCCAAGTTTCAGTAGACAGGTCTGCCACTAGTCTTATCGGTCTCCCTTTATAAGTTAGAGCGCGTTTATCCCTAGCTGCTTTCAGAATTTTCTCTTTATCCTTGTATTTTGCCAGTTTCACTATGATATGTTGTGTAGAAGATCAATTCAAGTTACCTCTGAAGGGAGTTCTCTGTGCCTCTTGGATTTCAATGCCTTTTTCCTTCCCCAGATCAGGGAAGTTCTCAGCTATGATTTGTTCAAGTGCACCTTCAGCCCCTTTTTCTCTCTCTTCTTCTTCTGGAATTCCTATGATAATGGATGTTGTTCCATTTGATTGAATCACTTAGTTCTCTAATTCTCCCCCTCGTAATCCTGGATTTTTTAATCTTTTTCTCGGCTTCCTCTTTTTCCATAGTTTTATCTTCTAATTCCCCTATTCTACCCTCTGTCTCTTCAGTCCACGCTGTGGCTGCCTCCGTTCTATTTTGCACCTCATTTATGGCATTTTTTAATCCATCGGGAGTATTTTTTAGGCCCTCGATCTCTGTAGCAATAGATTCCCTGCTGTCCTCTATGCTTTTTTCAAGCCTAGCAATTAATTTTATGATTATTATTCTAAATTCTTGTTCAGTTATATTGCTTAAGTCTGTTTTGATCAATTCGTTAGCTATCACTTCTTCCTGGAGTTTCCCTTGAGGAGAATTCTTCCGTTTCATCGTTTCGGCTACTTTTCTGTCCCTTTTGCCTTTTAAAAGCTTGTTGTGTGCTCTGCCCGTGCCGGCACTGCTGTATGAAAGGAGGGTCCCACGCCTTCCGGGGCCTGGCCCTTCAGGAGGTGTCTCTTCGGGAGATTGTTACTTGCTCTCTGTTGTTGTGACCTTGGTTATTTTATTTCCTACTCGTAGTGATGGTTTGGACCCTCCACCAGGTGTGCTTTGATTTGTTCCTTGGAGTAGCCCTGGAAAGGAGAACAGACAGACAGGAGACAAAAACACGCACACACACACACAACAAACAAGTAAACAAAAACAAAAAACAAACTGAAAACGATCCAAAAGCAGAAAACCAGAAGCACCGACCACAAGTAAAGAACAGGGTGGAGGTGCTGACAGAAGAGAACAGACAGAGAGAAGTGACAGGAGTTGGGGGGGGGGGGGGGGGATAAACATTGACCAGGCAGAGAGACTAAAAGGCTTAGTCCAGAGAGAGAGAGAGAGAGGAAAATAAGGAAGGAGGCGGGGAAAAAGAAAGGAAGATACGGTTACCCAGACAGAGAAACTATACGGCTTGATTATTCCAGAGAGAGAAAGGAGCGTAAAGAAGGAGGTGTGGAACGTGTCAAGAGAATGCGTTAAGTTTGTCTGTTTAGACAGACCAATAACCAGAGTAACCAGCCTGGGGGAGGGAAGAAACGAGGAGGAGAAATGGGGGGGTGGGCAAGAATATAGCTCCAAATCCAGAAGTGACCTAGAGTGAATCCAGGCAACGCTGCATCGCTGGGCTGGGGGAACCGTCCGCAGGGTCTGTCCAGCTCCGGGAGATACGCGGTCACCCAGTGCGGAGGGGCGTGGTTTGGTGTAGGCTGGTCCCGCCTTCACCGTGGGCCCCAGGACTGATCCCTGAGGCCCCGCCGTGGTGGTGGTTGGGGGGTGGGGGGGGGACGGCGATCCCCCAGTCTCTTCTCCGCGGACCCGGTAGACCCCGTTTGAGTCGTCCTCACTGTGCCACGGGCGCAGATGGGGCGGTCCTTCTCGCTCCGCCAACTCCCCTGACCCTGCGCTTGGCTAGGATTCAGAGTCCCGCTCCGTGTGCTCTGGTGCCGGGGAAGCGCCTCTCCATGCGGCCTGATGCGTGGTCCCGGCTGGCCGTGTCTGTGCCCCCGCGCCTCAGGGAGGACCGCCTTCTACTGCGGACCTCGCTACCAGCCTCCCCACCGAACCCCGGGGGCGGCGGACGCGGGCGGGCCTTGTCTTTTCCCACAGCGCTCCAGGGAGGAGGCCGCTTTCTCCTACTGCGGACCGCGCCCCTGACCGACCCCGAACCCGGCCGGCTCCCCTCCTCCCCAGGTGCGTGAACAGGGAGCCGGCCCCAGTCCGATGAAAGCCCCGCGGTTAGAGATGGGACCCCTCTGAGTCCCGGCCCGAGGTTTCTCTCTTGTCCAGATACAGCCCTACGCTTCCCCCGCCGTTCTGTCTCTTCCCTTTGTCCCTCGGAAGAAGGGGATCCCTCCCCTCCGTGCCTACACGGCCCGTTTTATCTCCCCAGTTCACAGTCACCCACTTACGGTTTCTCAAGTTTCCCCATTTTCTTCCCGGTAGTTTCAGTCTCTTTTCCTGCCAGACTCTTGGGGTTCAAAGTCCTTTGGCTTCAGCACTTCTTTGTTTGAGAGACACAGGAAGTGTGGATCCCCTTACTTCTCCGCCACGTCGGCCCCCCTCCTCAAGGACCACGGGTGAAGCCTCTTTGAATTTTCTAGAGACTGCCCGAGGGACCTGGCCCCAGGCCCTTGCCTCAGCGAGCGCAGGCGCCTTGGGGAAAGCCACGTCTCCCGTGGCGGTCGCCTGGGGTGCTGATGGCAGAGCTGTTAGGTGAGCACTGAAGGCTCCTGCTCGGGTCTGTTGTGAGGGCGCCCAGCGGGGCCCGGCCCTGGCAGTGCCCCGTGCAGGTGATGCGTCGTGGTCACGTTCTGGGCTGACGTCCTGAGGACTCGGACTCGGCTGCCCGCTCCCCATCTTTCCGGGTTGGCGTTTCCTGTCCTTGCCCCACCGGGCAGCCGTCCCTCACATCCCCTTGGGCACTGGGACCAGATACCGAGCGTCAGTTAAGTGGCAGTTGGTGGGGCCGCCGCACGTGCTCCCCACCGGCACCTTCCGTCGCGGCAGTGTTGGCGCGTGCCCGCCGCGTGCTCAGCACTGGGTAGAGCGGTGAGCGGGTCTCGCGGGGCGACACATCTACACGCTCTGCCACCAGGTAGTGCTGAGTGCCGCGAAGTACCATAAAACAGGTGAAGTGGGTCTCTGCCTTCCCTAACGAGGGGACATGGGAACGGTGTCGTATCCGGTCCACGCAGGGTGCGTGGGGAATGCCTCCGAGGAGGGGACGTCGCACGTGAGGCCTGAGCGGATGAGGGAGTGGCCGTGGGGACTCTGGGGACACCCAGGGAAAGGGCACGAGGCCCAGGGAAGAGCAGGGAAGGGCCTGGCAAGGTGTGCGGGCCCCAGCGGGAGAGCTTCCAAGGTGAAGGGAGTGGAAAAGGGGTGCAGCCCGAGTCCTGCCCAGGCTCTCGCCGCATCGTGACCTCGCGGGGGTGCATCTGTCGTGGAGAATCGGGGCCTGCTACTTAGGAATGACTTGTGTCCCTCCGACGCACACGCTGGCGAAAAGCCCGCAGGTCCCTGCTCCCTCTGGGGCAGCTGGCCACTTGCCCTTGTCCCCTTGCGCCCTCCCCAGCCCTGCCCCTCTCATCCGGCTGCCTGTGCTTCTGCTTACCCTCAGGGGCCCCTTCTCTCTGCCTGACCAGCTCCGTGCTGCCCTCCCCTTTGTTGTGCCGCCAGCGTTGGGCCCTCAGAGGGGTATTGTGAGCTTCTGCTCGTGTGTTCCCGCATACGGTGAGGGCCTGCTGTGCGGCCTGTGTGCCGTGGGTCCCCGCACCCGGAGCTGCGGGCTGGCCTGGGCCCCGAGACACGCGGAGACGGTGAACCTGTGAGCTGCCCGGGGCTGTGCCTGTGCTTAGCTTTGCGACTGAGCACTCAGCTCTTCGGCCAGTGAGTTTTAGCGACCGGTGTGCTCGCATTTGAGTTGCCCTTGTGAAAATGTGGAAGATGAGAATGGGAGGAGAATCCTTGGATGTTGGGAAGCTGGCTAGTCAGTGTGTGAGGCAGACGGTAAGAGGGGCTTTGTTATTGGTCGTCGATCCTTGTGATGGGATTCATGGGATGGGCAAAGGCATCTTTAACCTTCGTGGCAGGAGAAGTCTTCCTGCTTTTAAAACGTGCGTTTTTCTCCATTGGGTGAAAGTTCTGCAACTCATTCCAGATTTTTGGGTTTCAGGTCCAATAGTTGTGTTAACATGCCCTCTATTCTTGGGGTAAACGGTTAACGTACAAATAGGACTTGAAACCAGCCCTGCTTATTCGTGTTTCTCTTATTTTTAAAGGTTCATATCTATTTTAATTTTCTGTCCAGAAAGATGGCATTCAGACGGAACTGTTTACCCCAAACCCGCCTGGCTGGGGGAAGAGCTGCTGGCCAGGCTGGCCAGGTGGTCTGTGGGGAGCAAGAAAAGTGGGTTTAAAAGCACCCTGTCCCTCATTTCCATCATCGAATACAGCAAGACTTACCAGGCGCTTAAGGAGAAGCATAAAGACATGGTCAAGGTAACTCTGGGGAAAACGTTTGTGACTCCCTTGTTCCGATGGGTGGCAGTGACCAGACAACAGGTCAGGCGGGTCAAGTCGTTTCTCCCGTAGACCTTCCAGTTTATCCCGACGCAGACATCACGGCGGAACATCCCCACTTTCGGGCCCCCACTGCGGGCGGGCTGTACTTCGACATTTGCATGGATGCGAACCGCAAAAATACTGACAGATGTGTTACGGAGAGGGATCTTTTCTTTTGCGCTTTGCGAATTTTTTTCCAAGCGAATAAGAGGGAATATTTAATTGAAACTACTTCAAGATTAGTTACTAAATTGCCACATTTCCTTAGGACGTACTTAAGGATGTTTAAGGAGAATACATAAAAACTTAAAGCACGGAAGCGTATATTTTCCGAAAGGAGATACATTTCAGATCACGTCTATCACTGCATATTGAAGACATAAAAAGAAGGTAGCAGCAGACGTCCGTGTTCACACCCAGAGGAAGAAATAAAGCGTCACTAATGGGGCTGAACTTCTCTTGTGCCCTTGCCAGGGTCCGGCCCTGTTCCTGGAAGGAACCACGACCTGTCCTTTCCACGTGTGGTTTTTTCTCAGTTACCTGTGGTCGTGTAAAACAGGGTGCCCCAAAGGTCACAGGCTGGAGGCAGTGACCCTTCATTAGGGCACCTGGCCGACCTAAGCTGGGGACCCTCCTCTTCCAGATGCTGGTCTGTGAGGCCTTCATTATCTTACTAACTGTTCAGTTCTTTCAAGAAAGGACCTTCTGTTATTCCAGCCTTTGAAATTGTCCTGAGTCACACAGACTGCCCTGCCTAATCCCCCATGCCTAGAAACAGAATCCAGAACAGGACAGAATGTGTAACCTTGTCGTTGGTGTTTCCTCTTCTGCCAGATGTCCTCTGCACGTTGCTAGTTTCGACGATGGGGTGTCATGCTCGTGCAGCTGGTGTTGCACAGCTTTTGAGAGCACCTGACCGTTGTCGTGTGTGGCGGCTGAGGTTTTCCCCTCAGGCTTTGTCCCTGCTTTACAGATAGGGAGATGGGGACCAGCTGACAGCCAGTCACCAACAGACTAGAGGGCTAGAGCTCTGACCTCCTGACCCTTTCGCTCTCCTCGCCCGGCGCCTTGCTCATTTTCCTCATCTACATAAACGTCAGGGAAGGCATGGCCGAGAGCTTTCCCCTGATGTCCTGTGGTCTCATCTGAATGTCTTACGTGTGTTGTCCTTGTTGGAAAATCCTGCCTTGGACGGCATTGCCCTTGACGGGTCCTGTGATGCATCCAGGGTACAAGTTTTATGTGTCTTGATGTGGATCTCTTACTGCAGCAGAGTGATCCTAAGTGTCTGCTTTGCAATGAGCTTATTTTTTTAAGTTTTACAGCCTGATGAGTTTGACTTGTGCCTTATGGGGATACTTAAGTATAGCAAGATGGCTAGGTGCTGGGAGAACAATTTACGTATGCTCTTGCCGATTTCTCAGGTGTGGCCTGAAGTTACTGATCCTGAAAAGTTTGTGTATGAAGATGTGGCTATTGCTGCCTACCTGCTGGTAAGGACCGCTGTCGTCATCTAAGCTCCTGTGGGGCGGGGCAAGGTCGCCACTGGCAGAAGCTGTCAGCGGGGAACAGCACGTACCGAAGGGAACCGCACGTGTCGAATTCCCTACCTTGGGGCGTGTCTGGTTCTGCTTGCCAGGTTGGTAACAGGTGCAGCGGTCGGATTTTGCGTGAGTGTGGAACGAGTCTGAGTCGTGGGAAGCCGAGCTGTGGGGACTCCAGCTTAGCAGGTGCCTGCTTGATTCACCGTCGCCGTGGACACGCTGGGTGGCCCTCGCTGCTGGCGGGGCCCATGTGATAGGCACTTGCCTTCCAGTCCTGAATCTTCCCTTAGCCAACTCACCGGCTCCAAAATGTGCCCTCTGACTTGATGGTCTTGATTTTAGACTAGATAATTTCCAGTTTCCTTTCCTCTGTGATTCTCATCGCCCGTTTAGAAATGGCATATCTTGCTTTGATCATCAAAGTAGATAGTCTTGAAGAACATAGAGAAAGCATGAGGACACCAACAAACAATAATCTGTAAAGCTCTTGCCCAGAGATGACCACTTTCCTGTGGACTCTTGATGGAAGAAGAAAGCTTCGATGCCCCCACAGCATCAGGCAAGAGCAGGGGCCGACACCCCTTCCGCTCCCTCCGCTCACCTGTCCGACACGTGCACAGAAGCCCAGGGCCACAGACGAGGCCTCTCTACCTGTTTTGGAAGTGTGATTTGTAATCCCACGTGGGGTTTGTGTCTGAATGACTCTTGGAAGAAGTGAATCAGGAACTGATTCTCTTTTTTTTTTTTTTTTTTTTTAATTAGATTCTGTGGGAAGAAGAGAGAGCTGAGCTGGGCCTGACAGCCAAGCAGTCCTTTGTTGACCTAGGCTGCGGAAATGGTCTCCTGGTTCACATCCTGAGCGCTGAGGGGGTAAAGTGCACTTCCCTGGCCGTTTTGGCTCCTTTTCTAAAGTGTCTTCCGGTCCAGCACAAGGGCCCTTGAGCTCTTTCTCTGCCGGTACGAGCCGCATCCAGAGTCCGCCTGGCTGTCAGACTCGTGACTGAGGAGAGCCGGCGGCCCTCGCGCCACGTAGAACGGGGCTCGCGGGCGCGCCTGTAGAACGACAGAGCCCGCAGCACGGTGGTTTCTGCTGTCAGGTGCCTCTTCGGGACACTGGAAGGGAGTGGAAGGGAGTCAAGGCAGTGGAAGGGAGTGGAAGGCAAGGTGGACTCTGCCCTCCAGAAGCTTGAGTCCAGCTCGGAGGACAGTTTTTACGCTGTGATGGAACACTGCCATACCGAGTCTTGCACCATTTTCTGGGCCCGTGAAGTAAAGGCAGGAAGTGCTTAGAGCAGCCCCCGCCTCCGGGAGCGGTTCCGCGTAAGTGCGAGCCACGACCCGCCCAGGCTGGTGCTTCCAGCTGGCGTCAGCCTTCCTGCGGAGTCGCCGAGCGGAGTCGCCTTAGCTTGGCAGCTTCACACTTCGTCACGGGGACCACGGCTGATTTGTTTTTTTTTTTTAATGTTTATTTTTGAGAGAGAGACAGAAAGTGTGAGTGGGGCAGGGGCAGAGAGAGGGTGACGCAGAATCCGAAGCAGGCTCCAGGCTCTGAGCCGTCCGCACAGAGCCCGACGCGGGGCTCGAACCTAAACTGTGAGATCGTGACCTGAGCCCAAGTCAGACGCTCAACCGACTGAGCCCCCCAGGCGCCCCGCCCCGTGAGCTGATTGAGCTGATTTCTTCTGAGGGTAGCATTGTTTCCTGTCTCAGACACGTTCTGTCCACAACTGTAGGAACTTAAAACGGGGCTGTTACAACGTACTTTTAATTGCCCTATAAAAAAAACAAGGTCGTGGCACCTGGGTGGCTATGTCGGTTAAGCGTCCGACTCTTAATTTGACTCTTAATATTGTCTCGGGTCGTGATCTCACGGTTCGTGGGTTCGAACCCCATGTTGGGCTCTGTGCTGACATCTCGGAGCCTGCTTGGGATTCTCCCTCCCCTCCCCTCCCTCTTTCTCTCCCTCTGTCTCTGCCTCTCCCCCTCTTGTACGTGCTCGCTCTCTCAAAATAAACAAAAATTAATAACAAAAATAGAAAACTGAGTTCGTAATTCTAACAGCTGTGCCCAAGTTGTCTGTGGGATGTCGGCACATCAGGTGGTGACTGCAGGCTGGTGGGTGAGGAGGACGGGGTTCCTTGTGCATCCCCTTCTCCGCCTGACTTGGAAATAAGCACGGTGGCCCTGGAGAGCTGGCGGGCGCGGGCACGGCGTGCCTGGTAAGGAGCAGCTGAGGAGGACGAGCCTTGCCTGCCGGCAAGCTGGAGGGGCAGACGTGCTGGGGTCTGCACTTGACTCTGGGGCCCTGGCCCTGGACATGTGCCCGCTCCTTGACTGCATTTCCGCTTCGTGAAGACTCCCGGTGACCCTTAGCGGGGCACGGGTTCTTAACCTGTGCCTTGGAGGGGCACGGGTGTCTGTTGAATTGCCGAGAAACCGCGGGCGCCTTAACCATGGAGGTTAAGGGTCTCTTGTGCTTCACGCCGGTGGCAGGACCTGCAGAGTTTGGTCTGTTCTCGCCAATTGGTAATAATGCGCTGCCGTTAACCTTGGATTTCTGAACTTATTTCAGCACCCAGGCAGAGGGATCGATGTCCGAAGAAGAAAGATCTGGGACGTGTATGGACCGCAGACTTGCTTAGAGGTACTGGCTTTGTTCACTTGTGAGCCCAGCAGGTTGTCCCCCAGTGACCCTTGTTTTGCCGAGTGTCCAGGGGCCTGGTGCGTGTTACCCAGTCCTCACACGGGGCCGGGTGTCCATCCCCTGTTGTCCCCGCCGCCCGCAGGGCAGGACACACGCATATCTGTTTGTCCCACCTCCTGTTCTCGACCGTGTTTTTGGATGACAAGTTACATTATGTAAATCTTTGTGCAGAAATCTTAGGTAATAAACCTTAATCCACGTAAGATAAGTCTGTCATAGGCTGAACTTTAAAACCTTTTTTTTTTTTTTAAACACTTATTTATTTTTGAGACAGAGACAGAGCATGAACAGGGGAAGGTCAGAGAGGGAGGGAGACACAGAATCTGAAACAGGCTCCAGGCTCTGAGCTGTCGGCACAGAGCCCGATGCGGGGGTCGAACTCACAGACCATGAGATCATGGCCTGAGCCGAAGTCGGATACCCAACCGACTGAGCCACCCAGACGCCCCTAAAACGTTTTTAATGATACTGTCATGATGGTTTTCAGAAAGGTTTTCTTTCAAACACTTTCATTTCAGGAAGAATTTCACATGCCGTAAGATACGCATTCAGGAAGACAGAAAAAGCTAGAGATTTGCATATTTACCAAATATTTGGGTGCCGTCTTCCTGCCAGGCACTCTCAGGTGTTGATGCACATGCTGCCTTCACGGGGGTGGGAGGCGCCCCCATGTACAGCGGGTACGGGGCGCCAGCTGTGACGTGTGGAGCAGGGTTGAAGACCTGAGCAGGGCGGGGAGGGCGAGGGCGCCACTGCGGGGCAGGCCCTGCTGTGTGCGTGGTGGCCCCAGGAGGGCCGCCCTGCAGGAGGGCTGGTGGTGAGAAGTCCGGGGAGAGAAGGTCAAGTGCAGCCGGCTGGGGGGCCGCGGACAGGGGCGGCACATCTGCTCTGAGCCCATGCCTGTGGGGCCAGGGTGAACCCAGGTCACTGCCGCCTTGCTCTGGAGTAGCTCCCTCGCCCTGCTACCAATCAGAATGTGTCCCAAGGGGGAAAGTGACCGGCCCCCTCAGCACTCCCACGTCAGGTGCGGGGTCAGGTGCGGATGGTGTCGGCGTCTGGTCGAGGCCTCCGAGCTGGCCGGCCGGCGGGGTGCTCGGCGGTGGGGTCCACGCCCTTCGCTCCTCCCCGCCACCCAGCTCTGCTCAGCTGCCCCGGTTGCCTCAAGGCCTTCGTCCTGGACTTAAATGCAGGGCGGGACGGGACACGGGTTCTCCTCCCCAGAGGGCAGAGCGCCGACAGGACTCTTCATGTGTTGATTTCCGGGAGAAGAGCCTGGCGCCCCAGAGCTCACGGCCTCGGCAGGTACTCTCTCAGCCCTCCCGCGGCCCCGCTGCCCTCGTGAGGCAGGGCTCAGCTCTGTCGTTCCATCTGCAAATAGGAAATAAAACTGACAGCATTTCTAAATTTTTCTCTCTGCCTCACTTTTAAAGTTGAGAATAATACTGAAAAAAATACTGCAAAAAATAAAAAGGATTCGCCTCTGGAGGGAGGTTCATTGCAGGCTTCGCTCATGTTTTCCTTGTATGTTTGTGTTTTGCTTTGTAATGTAAGAATTTGCACTTGCTTAGACATTCATACATCAAAATAGGTTAAAACGTTGAGAGAAACCTCAGGTTTGAAGAAAGTTGAGGAGCCGGGCGACGGACTTGGGGGGACTCTGCAGACGTGCAGACAGGTGCACACAGACCATGTGTCACCTGGTCAGTCAGGCTCTGGGTTTAGTGCGAGGCTGATGAGCAGAGCCACACGAGTTACGTGGTTGGTTTCAGAATTTCCTGTGTCCCTGTGTTCTGTGAAAACGCAGAATAATTTCTTTGGGTAAGAAGCTCAAACAGCAGTTGAACAGGCCCTCTGTTTAGTCGTGACCCTAGGACAGAGCTGGCTGGCATGAGGTGCCCCTTGGAGAACGGGGAGAAGGTTCTAGTTCTTTATTTGAGGTTCCCCAGCACCCCGACTTTTCTGTGGAGGGGGAAACTGCCCCAGCCCACTCATTCCAGGCCTGCTCAGAAGGTTCTGGGTTCTAATCTCATGTGGATCTTATTACACCTGGACCTTCAGTCGTGGTGTTGAGTCCTGCCTGTTCTCATGTGCAGCGTGAGGGTGGATGCTGACCACGTTTCTGTTACACCTGCTGCAGGGGAACAGCCAGAAATGAGCATGCTTTTGTTGGCGAGTACGAGTGTTTGTATATACGTCCTGGTGTGTGAGTCTTTGCCACGAAAACAGGGACAGTCTGTACAATGGCTGAGCATGAGTTTACAGCTTCTTCCAAAAACCCTATTTGATTGTAAGCAAGAGACTGTTAAGAAAAAAACACTAGTTTAAAAAAGTTTTTTTAATGTTCATTTATTTTTGAGAGAGAGAGAGAGAGACAGGACATGAGCGGAGGAGGGGCAGAAAGAGAGAGGGAGACACGGAATTGGAAGCAGGCTCCAGGCTCTGAGCCGTCAGCACAGAGCCGACGTGGGGCTCGAACTCACAGACCGCGAGATCTTGACCTGGGCCGAAGTCAGACGCTCAACCGACTGAGCCACCCAGGCGCCCCCAAAACACCTGTTTTAAATAACATGTTGCACGGATCACAAAACGTCTTAATTGTGTTACGATGCTGTGTAGGAAGGGGAACTGCTACAATTTGCTGTGTTCAAGATGTTGATGAAACAGGCCTCGTCGTCTGACGTGCTGCTGGCCGGTGGCTGTAACCGTGATGATGGCAGTCGTGAACTGTAAACCACGTGTTTGTTAACGCAGGCCGTTTAAACAGAAATACACGAATTTTAATATGTGTGTAAATAGAAGCACGGATGCTTAATTTAAGAACCAGAAAGATTGTAGAGTTCAAATTCTACTTTTGTATACGTCACGTCTGCAAAAGGCGTGTGGTTCTGTTGTTGTAAGGAACGGCCTTGGCCGGGAGTGTTGTCCTGACGTCTTCCCGCTTTGTTCTGGCGGGGGGGGGGGGGGGGGGGGGGGGGGGGTAGCGGGTGTGCCTCCTTCCCTCGGGGGGTCGTTCTTCAGTTTTAAAACAGCGAGGATTTTGAGTGGTCGTGTGTATCTTTTTTGTCTTCAGCTCTTACCGACAGACCTGCCGTTGGGCCCTGACTTGAATCATGGGTGATGGTCTGCTGCTTAGCAGAAAGAACAGGGTGTTTATGTCAAGTTCCTAAGTCACAAAATGAAGCTGTTTTCAGCCTAATTACAGAGGTTATCAGAACGGTTAACACGCCTCCTCAGTGGGATTTTACTTGGCCTCTGGGTGTTTATAATAAAGATAATCACATGATAGCAGCCTATTTGTTGTTTCTACGTAAACTCTAGCAGTTCTTCTGGCCTCACCCTCACTTTTCACGGGTCTGGAGGTTGTGAGACGCATTGTGGTTCTCAGCAAATCAACTTCAGGCCAGCTTGCTTCCACTCTCTTGCCCCCGTATTCTGCCCACGTGGAGACAGTTCCTGTGTCCCCTCTCCTGTAGCTCCAGTGTATGTTCATGTAGAGAAGCACTTTTTTTTTTAAGTTTGCTTATTTATTTTGAAAGAGAGAGAACAGAGGAGGGGCAGAAGGACAGAGAGAATCCCCAGCAGGCCCTGCGCTGTCAGCACAGAGCCCGGCTCGAGGCCGTGTATCACGAACCTTGAGATCATGACCTGGGCTGAAATCAAGAGTCGGAGGCCTAACCGACTGAGCCACCCAGGTGCCCTGAGAAGCACGTTGTTAAGGATCCAAAAGATTAGGAATCAGCATTTTTAGTTTCTCTAGTGATGTTGCAGTAAGTTGCTGTATTTCATGCCCCTGGACAGACGCGGGCCCGGTGCTCAGGGGAACGCCTGTACCCATGGGGCCCCGAGGGGCTGAGGTCACCCCAAGCAAGCTGCGGTTCCTCGGGGCCTTTGCCTCAGTAGCTCCGTGCTGCTCTACTAAACGGTGGTCTTATCTTGTGTTTTTCTTTTAAGGAAGGTGCAATCACACCCAGTGATGAGACCCTTTTCCCTGACGTTGACTGGGTAATTGGTAACCATTCCGATGAACTGACACCGTGGATACCTGTGATCGCGGCCAGGTGAGTAAGTGTCCCGCACAGCAGGGCGGGCGGCGGGAGGGATTTTGTTGCCTAAACCTCGCTGTCCGGAAGTAGCCACTTGGGGCTGTGGAGCACTGGAGACGGAGCTCGTTCGGACTGTGGGGATGAGAACGTGCCGAACGTGCTGGTTTAGGGTTAGATTCTGACTCCTTCTTAAAAAAATTTTTTAGACGTTTATTTTTGAGAGAGAGACAGAGAGCGCGTGAGCCAGGGAGGGTCAGAGGGAGAGGGGGAGACACAGAATCCAAAGCCGGCTCCAGGCTCTGAGCTGGCAGCACAGAGCCCCACGTGGGGCTCGAACCCAGGAACTGTGAGATCATGGCCCGAGCCGAAATTGGACAACCGACTGAGCCACCCGGGCGCCCCATCTAACTGCTTTATTTCACTGTTTGAGATATGGCTAGAAAACATCAAAGTACATCTGAATAGTGCTGACGAAAGCTGACCATTTGTGCAGTATTTCTGTCCAGGGAGACAGGTCATGTTTTGGAAGTTATTTTCTGATAACGGGAGTGAGTGTCTCCAGAGGGAAAATCAGCCAACACAGAGACGCCTCACGGCAGTACTGATGTTCACAGAGGGGGGCTGCGCCCGTGGCCGTGCCCCTGGGTCAGCGGGGACCTTGGGAACACGCAGCTTACGGTGGCGGCCCGGGTATTTTGTTGCCGTGGCTCGTGATCCAGGCGTCTCGTGAACTGTTTCAGCTCTCGAGGAGCCACGCAGATCACGGAGCAAGTCTTAACGTAATCTTTCTCGTGCCCAGCTCTGAGATCTCGCTCCCAGCCGACATCCCAAAACCCTTTGGGAAGTTTTACTTTTCAAGTCAGTGAGAACAACCTCAGTGGAACGTGCTTTGTACAGGCAGTTAGGCTCCTGGTCCGTAGGAGGGATAGACCACGCCACGTCGTCTCTGGGAGCAGAGCGAGGGACAGCTCGGGTTCGGGCTCTGCTCCGGAACAGCCAGGGGGCAGCGGATGCTTCTCTTTCACCCTGGTGCACGACGGCCACGTGGCTCTGCGCTGAGTGTTTTTGTTTTTGGGATTGTTTTCGAAGGTCTCATTACAGCTGCCGTTTCTTTGTCCTTCCCTGCTGCTTCTTTGACTTCGTGGGGAAATACGCCCGGAGGCAGAGCAGAAAGACTCAGTACCGAGAGTACCTCGATTTCGTGACCGAGGTGGGGCTGGCCTGTGGGTTCCACGTCCAGGAGGACTGCCTGCGCATTCCCTCCACCAAAAGGGTGCGTCCTGACCGCTTGGGGCGTCCTCGGTGGCCTCGGTGTGGCGTTGGCCTCTGGGGGGAGGGTCCGGGTCCGGGTCGCAGAGCCACAGGGGACCCCGTGATGTTTGAAAGCCTGTGCCGATTCCGGCATCTCGGACGCTGGTGGGGGTCAGAGGGCTCGCTCCGTCCCCGCGACCCCCGCTTTGAAGGCCTTCTGGCACTGCCTTCCCCAGGCCCGTAGCAGCGCTGCAGGGAGCCCTCACCGAACCCTCATTTCCTTCCCAGAAACCTGAGTGGCCCTAGGGGACCTTCCCAGAGTGGGCGTCAGCTGGACTCGTGTGGAACGTCCTAAGCTAGTTTGTCCGAGGCTGCTCACCACCTCCGGGGTCCTCGGGTTTCCCAGTCACGGGCCGAACCTGAAGTTTGGTTCCAGGTTCAGAGCGGTTCAACGTCTCGTTCCGCGCTTCAGTAATTCCGACGTACCTGCGATGCGATTTGCCCAGGCAGACGCCGCCCCTGCCACAGTCTGTGACCGCAGCACCCGTGCCCCCTGTGACCCTGCCAGCGGGCCAGCCCCCTGGAGAAGTCGAGGGAGGTGCCACCGTCAGCGCGTGTTCGTGTCGGTAGCTTCCTCTTATCAGATTCTGGCGGTCAGGCTTCTTACCACCAGCAAAGCACAAACCCGTCAGATCCAAATCGTGAGTTTGATCACTCGATGTGGCACAAGGGATCCAGGACAGGTTTAGGTGAACTCTCGGCCCTGGCACCGCCTGGGCGTGAACTCCGGGGCACATTGCACACTGCATCCGTGCCCTCGTCTGTCCGGGGGGGAGGGGGGCCCCTCCTGGGCTCATCTCACAGACTAGATAGAACGGTGCCTTCGTCGAAGGGCTCCGTGGTGGCCGAGAGGGGCCCACGATGGCCGCAGGTACGTCATTGCTGCCGATGCTGCCACTGCTCACGTCACCGTGAGAGCGTTCTTGGGGACCCTGCTTCAGAGCCACGATGTCCTTCTCCTAAATGCCCTCTGCCTGGGCAAACCGCCCTGCTGAGGCTGGGATCGATTCTGCCAACTGCTCGAATTTGGGTCACGCGGGTGGGTGTTTCCACTGGTCTTTCCAGTACTCGTTGCTGGAGACCACGCACCAGTCCTTAATCTCTCTGAGCCTCAGCTTTCTCGTCACCCTGTGGCTCTGGGGGCAAACACAAGGGCAGGTGTCCACAGGTGGCAGCTCTTTGGTGAGGACTGGTCCTGCCCGGCACGTCCGGGAACGAGCCCCGGATCACGCCTCGCCTCTGGCAGGTGGCAGAGCCAGAGAGCGGTCAGGGGCGGCTCTCGTGTAATTAGATTCGCTGTCTTTCGTTGCCCCTAAGCTGGCCGTGTAGTTCGTGGCCAGGAGCAAGTCCAGAGATGCCGTGCTCAGGGCAGCGTCCTCGCCGGGGGCTCCAGTGCGCGGGCAGCCGTCATCATCCTGTGTGGACACGCAGGAAGGACAGTGCACGGCACGGACGTCCGTGCCGTGCCAAGTGCTGCCTCCCCTCTGGCAAGGTCGATAGAGGGACGTCCCGTTTTGAGAGCTCTGGGTGCCGTCCGTGTCTGCACCCGAGGGAGGGGGCACCGGGTGAAGGCTCCCACGAGCGACGTGTTCAGAACAGGCACGGCTGGGAGCTCGGTGCGCGTGCACTCGTACGCGCCTCGTAGGTCTCTGAGGGTCCGAGCCGCGAGACTCTTCGTGGGCTTTGGCTCTTGGTTTATCTGGGACACTGGTATTGGTATTGGCTGTTAAAGTAGGCATTTCTTTCACGATCAGCGTCTGAAATTTGAACGTAATCTGTACCGCAGGACGAGAGACGCGAATGGAAAACGTGACTTGCCGCGGGATCCTGGTAAAACACTCCGCTTTTTTCACATGCAGGTTTGTCTCATTGGGAAACGCAGAACATACCCCCCCACCGGAGAAGCCCCCATGGAGGAGCAGAGAGCCCGGTACATTAATAGCAGGCGGGGCCGCCCCGTGAGCCCGCCCGGCCGGGAGCCTCCCCGTCCTCCTCCCCGGGCCGCTGTGGCACGTGCGGGTCGCCCCCACGGGCGCCAGGCCCTGGCCGCCGGGGCCGCCGAGGAGGGGGCGGAGGCCTGGGCCGCCGGACTCTGGCTGTCTGGATTTCGCCCTAGAGAAAAAGCCGAGCGCGTGAGGAATTGCGCTGCCCTCCCTCGAGACTTTGTTGACCAGGTGGTTTTGCAAGTGGGACACCTGCTGTTGGACGCAGAGCGGCCGTGCGCAGCAAGTGCTCCGGGCGGGAGCTTGAAGGCCTGGAACCGAGGAGGTAGGCCCCCGGGACCCTGCCGCGTGCCTGCCGGGTTTCGGGCGGTGGCGCGGCCCTCCTTTGGGACCAACTTGGAATCCTGTGGTTGTTTGTGATTACGTATGTTTTGAAGAGATATCGAGAATAGGCCACCTACACACTTGTTTAGAATTTTTTCTTACAGTTCCTTTTAACATCAGGGACTCCGCTCCCTCAGAGGAAGGCGCTGAGAGCAGAGTGGTAGTGTTTGGACCCATGATTAACCTTTACGAAGTGTCCAGGCTTCTGGGTGTAGAGCCACTCATTTTCCCTCTATGGAAATTATTTAAACCAGAAGCAGGTTTCCGAATGCCAGAAAAGCGTGCTGTCCTCTTGAATATAAGGTACCGTTTCGGAGATGTTGTGGTTTGTTACCGTAGTTCTCTTTGAAATCCCCAAATGGCAAAAATCAGACATGATAAAAGGGAGAAAATGACATCTGATTGTTCTCGAGTGGCGTTCAAGAGAAGGAGCAAAGCGTGGGTTTTGAGGATTTTTGTAAAGTTGTGACCGGGACGCTGGCGGTCGGCACCAGAGGGCGCTGTGGAGCTGGCTGGGTCTGGCGGCGCCTGAGACTTGCCTGTGAGGTTTTGGGGTCATTGGAGGAACTGGAGGAGCCCTCCCTCAGCCCGCCAGGGGGGCTGCTGCCTGGCTGGCCCCGTGGGTGGGGGGCCAGGGAGGAGGCGGCGAGCCCGGGCTCCCTCGCCCGTGACGTCCTGCCTGGTGTCTTCGCCGTCCCGGCCTCCCTGGCCGTTGTGACCTTGCCACGCGGCAGCGCCCCGGAGCGCCTCCTCTGCTCTGTGGGTCGCCCCACCCTGGTGGCGTCTGATCAGAAGAGCCTCTCGAGGGATGAGGTGGCCGTCCTGGCCAGAACCCCCCACCCCACCCCACCCCACCCAACTCCCCACTCCAGCTGCTGACCGTCCGTGAACCTGCACAAGCCCTGAGGGGCCGTGGGCCGTTGTGTGGGTTGGCACCTCACTTCCCGGTGCGCCCTGCTGAGGCGGGGGCAAGCTGCGCGGGGGGGCGGGTGCTTCTGGCCAGGCCTCGAAGGGCAGGGAGCCACAGCAGGGGGGCAGGGGCCACAGAGACCCTCGGGCAAATTTCCCCTAACCCTAACCCTAACCCTAACCCTGGCCTTCGCACCCCAGGATAGTCCTGTCCTCTGCTGGGTCCTCTGGGCTTGATTGAGCTCAGGAGGCGCTGGCCTGTGCCGGGGGCGGACCCTCGCCGTGAGCACCCCGGCTCTGTCCCGGGCTCCGGGCTGGACGGCAGGCGGCTCTGGTCGTCGGGCCTCGGCTCACGGGCCTGCCCGCCTGTCGGAAACACCGGCAGGGCTGGTGCGCCCCCCCCTCCCCCCCCACACCGCCCCTTGGGTCCCCGTGGTCTGGGGCTGGCCTGAAGTGGTCCCTCCGCCCCTGTGCCTGCCCCGTCTGCCCTGCGGGAGAACCACGCTCCGCTGAGGTTGGACGTGTGCCCTTGGCCTCTCTGCCCGAGGTGGTCCCCTCGCCTTTCGGTGCTGGAATTTAGCGACCTCTCCGGCCTGCGCCTGTGTGATGTACGAGTGGGTCAGACCCCTGGACCTGAGTGATCTCAGTCTGGGGTCTGCCCTCTGCAGGGCATGGCTGAGGGGCCACAGGGCAGGAGGGGGCGGTCCCTGCCCTCACGGTTGGGTCAAGGCGCGTGCACGTCTGAGGATGAGCAACTGGGAGGCAGCGCGGAGCAGCGTGCGTGAGCATCAGGGTCCGGGAGCGTGTGCAGGGCCGGGGCACAGGAGGGGCAGGAGGGCTGTCCCGGCCGATCCCTGCTGGCTCCGAGTGGGTTTGAGGCGGCTGAGAGGGGCATCTTGAAGGTCGGCTGGGCTTTGGTAGGTGGAATCACAGGGCGGCCGCCTCCCCTGGGCGCCCGGGGCTGGGCCGGGCCGAGCCGGAGCGCTGCTTTTCTGTGGGGGAGGCTCCTGCAGAGTCGTTGGTGGGAGTAGGTAAGCCCCGGGGTGTCGGGCCTGGCGGGTGGGCGGCCCCCGCATCTCCGGTGGCGATGGCTGTGCCCGGGTTAAACGAAAGCCCGCGGTCCCTCCCGCCGACGTGCGCCAGGGGCTGGAGCGGACGGAACCAGAGCCGCGCGCAGGGCCAGCAGCGAGCCGGTTTCACGGCTCCTGACGGCCTTTCTGTTGGTGTCGGGGAAACCCGCTTTTCCACAGGAAGCCTCTCCTTGGCGGACGTAGCCAGTGAGCTGGACGGGGAGACCCTGCGGAGGCTGAAGCGGGAATGTGGAGGCCTGCAGACGCTGCTCAAAAACAACCATCAGGTGTTTGAAGGTAAAGGGATTGAGCCTTGAGGTTCGGGTCTTCCTTTTTTTTTTTTGTTTTTGTTTGAGAGTGCGGGCACACGAGCGAGAGGGGCAGAGGGAGAGGGAGAGAACCTCAAGCAGGCTCCACACTCAGCGAGGAGAGCCTGACACAGGGCCCGATCGCACGACCTGAGCCAAAATCAAGCCTGACGCTTAACCGACCGAATCACCCAGGCGCCTCCCTCCCCCCGCTGCTTTTTCTAGTAAGTAAAGCTCACTTTAGAGGAGTCTGAGATTCCTCGGAAGGTGGGAGAAAGAGAACAGAGTTCTCTCTGCCCATGACCTGCGCCTGCCTCAGCGTCTTCCGCCCCGTGGAACATTAGCCACGCCTCTTCTCGGATTCCCTCTGGTCCCGTCGGGCACAGCCGCCCCGCCCCCAGTCCTGGCCTTACCTGGCCTGTGTGAGTGCTCACGCCTCACACAGAAGGAAGACCAAGTCCGGAAGCCTGCTGGCTCTGTGCCGCTGGAGGACTTTCTGGGTGGGGAGTTGCTAATTGCGTTGGCCTTGGGCCGCCTGCAGACTGGAAGCGTCCCGGGGTCCCAGCTGGGCCCTGGGCAGATAGAGGAGGGAGCCCCCGATTCCTGTCCACTCCCCTACTGTCACGTGTGCACTGTGCCCTTGGAGCAAGGCTGGCACTGCCCTCCTGCCCTGGGGCTCCGGGCATCCGGGACCGGCGGGAGGACGAGGGCCCAGGGCCTGCGCTCTTTCACTCGGGCAGCTGCCGTCCCTGCCTCCTGGGGTCTGCGGTCTGACGGGGGGCGGGGTGGGTGGGTGGGGACACAGAACAAGCATTCACATCGGTGCTTGGGGTTAAAAGAAGTTCCCTTATTTGGAGTTTTCTTTATGTTTTAACTTATTTTTGAGAGAGAGAGAGAGAGTGCGAGGGGAGGGACAGAGGGAGAGGGAGACAGAGTCCGAAGCAGGCTCCAGGCTCTGAGCTGTCAGCACAGAGCCCGACATGGGGCTCGAACCCACGAACCGTGAGATCATGACCTGAGCTGAAGCCCAACTGACTAAGCCACCCAGGTGCCCCTATTTCGAGTTTGCAAACGTACATCCATCGTCTAGATGGTTGATACCTTGTTACATTTTGTTTTGAGATCTTCTTCCTCCCTTGATCTTTATGGAAGCGTTTTAGAGCGCGTCCCGGCCTGCCTGCTGTCTTACCTGCGAGCGCCTCAGCCAGTGGCTTTGAAGGTGGCGGCGTTTCGCACCACCGTAGTGCCATGGGCACGCTTGCGCAGGAGGAGTCAGGAAGGCTGTGCTCGGGAAAGGACATCTCGGCTGGGACTCGGTCAGGAGGCCCAGGAGCAGCCTTCGCGAAGGCTCTGAGTTGGGGAGGAGGAGGCTTGCGATGTGATGACGGAGGGGTGGGGGAGGCGGCGCCGTGGGGAGGGTCTGGCCTCCGTGGCGGCAGGGGAGCGGTGACCCCGCGTGGCCGAGCCCCCGTCCAGCTGCGGCGTCGCCGGCTGTGTGCCTCTTCTGTGGCGTGTCCGGAGCCTCGAGGCCAAGTGCGGGGCCCTGTTCAGGCCCCCCCGCGGCGGAGCGTCCGGCTCCTCAGGACTTCCTACGTGGAAGCAGCTTTTGTTCTGTTTCCACCGTGAGGTGTCCCACGAAGGGCTGGTGTGGGCTCGCGCTCCTTTCTGGGAGGGGGTGTAGGGGTGCAGGGGGCTGCAGACGGCAGGTTGATGTGCAGAGTGGTGGCTCCGGGCGGAGGTGCGGGAACACGTGCTGAGGACGTGAGGGCCAGAGAAGACCGGGCCGGCAGGGGCTGCCGACGTGCCCCCGGGCCCACCTTCCCCTGACGGGTGGGGCTCCTGGAGGGCTGCACGCGGCGTCCGCTCCCTGCCTGCCTCCTGCCTCCTGCCTGCCCCGGCCCCACCCGCTTCTGCCAGACTAACCACCCCCCCCTCCGGCCCCCCCCACGTGGCTCCCCGGCTTGTGTGTCTGTCACGATGCTGTTTCTTCCCCCACAAGGCTGCCTGCTTGCTCCCCGCCCCCACGTCAGGCCCTGGCCTCTCTGGTGGCATAGCCATAGTTCTGGATCATAGCTGGGCATCTTCCCTAAACTGCTGCCCGTCCGCCCCACCCAGTCCTGCCTCTCTGGGCTCCCAGAGTCTGCGTGAGCTTCTGTCACACGGCCTCCCGTATTCGGTCACCTCACTGCCTCAACTGGATAGACCGTGAGCTCCCTGTGGATGGGCCCGGCTGCTCCGTAGCCCGAGAGGCAGCTGGGAGCCCGTGTCTCAGGTTGAAGAAGGGAAAGTAGCCCCGTGAGGACGGCACGCCTACCCGATCCTTCCTCGCAGGGGGTGGTGACTGGGGGCAGACTGTTGCGTCCCGGAGTCCCAGTCCGTGCGGTGCCATTGTGAGCAGAGCTCAAGGTAGGACGAGAGGAGGCCCTAGGGCCTTGTCGAGGGGGATGCGGGCAGCTGTCTGAGCCCCGGGATCTGGGCCAGTCCCCACAGCCCCACCTTTGTGCTGCTGCTGAGGAGGGTGGTCGGGTGGCGACTCGGGGCAGGTGGCCACAGCTGACGGAGGCACTTCTGTCCACTCCCAGCCTAAGGGAGTTGAGTACAGCCACCTTCTCTTCCCTGCCTGTGTGTGTGCATGCGAGAGCTCCGGTGTGTGAGGTCCCTATAGGAGAGCTGGGGTGTTCGCGCCCCCTACGTGTGCATGGGAGAGCTCGGGTGTGCGCCCCTGCAGTGCCTTTGGGTGGCCTGGTTGCCCTTGTGGAGCTAGACTGTTTTCGTTTGGGCCTGACTTTGCTGGGGAAATGCTCACGATGGCATCGGGCCTCGTAAGCAGTGCTGGGGGCCCCATATTTGGAGTGGTTGCGAAAGCCGAGGCCCCGGGATGGGCAGCCCCGCTGGGGGTGGAGAAGCGGGGAGCGGGGCGGCCCTTCCCGAACTGGCAGTTCCTGCTCCAACTGGGCTCTGGCCAGCGGCCTGGAATCTGCTGTTTCACGAGGCTTTTGTCAATTAAAATACTTATTGTAACCGGGAAGGGCTGCTCTCTTGTTTTTCCCAGTGCGTTGTTTTGTTTGCCTTCGTGAAATTGTACCTTTTTTTCCCCATTATAAATATGCGTGCATACCATCGCTTTCTGTGCGGTCGATGTCGGGGGGCACGTTTATTTTTGGAAATACTTCCAAGTAGGCGGCTTCGGGGCTGAGCTCTGAGTAAACATTCTGCTTGCAGTCATGCCGAAAATATGCACTGAGGCCGGTCTTATCTCTGAGGATGTTTTATTTTATCTTACTTTCTTGAGGGTGTTTTAAGCCAGGTGGCTAGTCTCTGGTGGTGTTTACGGGAGCGAGGGGTAGGATCAACTTTGGATGCCCCCAGTTCCCCCGGCGCCGTGCGCCATGGGAGGAAGGCCTGCCGGGGGTGTCGTGGGCGTGGTACCGACTGAGTGGTCTGTGCTCACGGTGCCGACCGTGTTGAACATGTGGCCGCAGCTGAGCTCTGGGGCTTGCCCCGAGTCTTGAATGTTGAGGCTGGACTGGCCACCCGAGGCGCGTGTGATCAGGGCCTGAGCACAGGGCACTGCTCCGGTAGATCGTCCACGGGGGTTTCGGGAACAGTCTACAGCCCGTTCCCCGGAGCGTTCTGATGATGGCAGCGTCTGCTTGTCAGGAGCGGAGGGGATGGACCAGTAAGTGGCTTCCGAGGAAGCGAAGCTTCAGGAGGAAACAAACGTCGGATAAGTGAGCTTGGGTGGAGAGCACCTTGTTCCTGGGGTTCCGTGGTGGCGTCGGGGGCGTGTTTCCACGTGGGGAATCCCGCTGGTGGTCTGACCCGTGGGCTGGCTGGAGCGTGTGTGCAGCCAGGGCCGCGAGCGCCCTCAGGGGCCCCGCACGGGCCGACCCGGGATGGGAGGGGGGTGTCAGGAGCCGCCCTGTGTCCTGGGGGTGTGCGGGAGCGTGTCGCCCTCCTGTGCCAGGGCCGATCCTCTGTCATCAGTGCCCGCTCCTCGGGCCTTAGAAATCCTGGCTGAGAAGGGGCGGCTGGGTGGCTCAGTCGGTTGAGCGGCCGACTTCGGCTCAGGTCACGATCTCGCGGTCCGTGGGTTCGAGCCCCGTGTCGGGCTCTGGGCTGACGGCTCGGAGCCTGGAGCCTGCTTCCGATTCTGTGTCTCCCTCTCTCTCTGCCCCTCCCCCGTTCATGCTCTGTCTCTCTCTGTCCCAAAAATAAATAAACGTAAAAAAAAAAAAAAAAGAAATCCTGGCTGGGCCCCCGCTTCCCCTGACCCTGCTCCAGAAATGCGGCTGGGTGCCCTCTTAAGTCACCAAACCACTGTGGAGCGCCTGTCGGGAGCCAGCCTGTCCTCAGGGGAGGGACCCCTGTGGAGGCGGGGCCCACGCCCCTCCCTCTCCCCCAGGTTTCTGTTGAACACATCCGAGCCTTTGGGCCGGGCCAAGGGCTCCTTGCTTTTTGGGGTCCACACCCCGGGCATCTGGTGGGAGTCTTGCCTCCAAGGCTCCTTCGGGGCATCTTTGGGGCCGTGGCATTCGGCTGTGGGAGCATTCAGCGGATCCCAGGGACGTTCCCCTGACCTGAGCTCCCGGACTGATCCCAGGCATCAGCCTTGTGGGGAGCAGGCAGGAGGCCGGCTCCGAGGAGGGGGACGGTCGTGCCAGGCCCGGAGTAGGTGCCCTCGGCTGCCCGCAACGAGGAGTCCCTCCAGTGAGCCCCTCCGTGCACAGGCGCCTCTCCACAGCCCTTTCTCTGCTTTAAGGGCAGATGGTTCATACACGGCAGTCTGTGAGGACGTGTTGCAATCACACGAGGTGATTTGAAAGCAAATCCGAGCTTTAATTTGTGCTCTCACGGTCTCATTAGCGGTTGGAGAGCCAGGTTTATTCAGTAGGCTTCTTTTATTTCTCCCCGAGCCTTTCTGTCTCCAGTGGTCTCACAGCTTCCAAGAAAACCAGGATGCAGTGAGCGGCTTTGGCCGTGTTTCTGTGGAGTTGCTGGCGTCTGGGGGAGAAAGGCCCCTTGAAAGCCCGAGCGGTGCTGACCGGCTCGGGAGGCAGCTCGGTGCGGGGCCCGGTCAGCTGCTGGGGCCTTGTCCCCCCGCGTTCCAGGCCGGCCTCTGAATCCCTGCTGACGCGGCCGCTGTCCCCCACCCGCTGTTCCCCGACCCGCTGTTTGCGTTTGGGGGCTCTGGTTATGGGGGCACCGGCAAACCCTCCTCTTCGCCTGCCCAGAAAGGACCTTGCCTGTTTCCTCTCTCGCGCAGCGGTGAGGTTCTCCGGGACAGATGGCAGCGCAGTTCCCCAACTTCCGCTCTCACGCCGCGGGCTCCCAGTGCTCCGCCTCCTTTCCCACAGGCCGTCCCCGCCGCTTGTCCCCGTGGTCACGTCCTGGGTCTCGTCAGCAGCAGACCCTCAGCTTCCCTATGCCCCTTCACCCCTGCCCCCGGTGACCCCTGCCCCCGGTGAGCAGCTCATGCCTCCTGACGGCTCCTGACCCCTGACCCTGGCCCCTGCAGGCGCCCTCGCCCTGGCATACGTCCACCTCGCTCCTTGCCTGTTCCCTCGGCCCCCTCCTCACACCTCCCTGCTGGGCTCTGCCTCCAGCGCTCCCCGTAGGCCGCGTTGCTGGTGTCGGGCGGGGCTGCGGCCCGGCTCGCCATCTCCACGCCTGGTCTCCCCCCTGCTGGGGCGCCGCCGCCCCAGAGTCGGGCCCTGTGAGCACCGGTCCCGGTGAGCTGGTGGCCTTAGAGGGTAACGCCTGGGCCGTGTCTCTCTCTCTGTCCTGAACCACAGTTCGGAGCGGGCGAGTTCACCTTCGCGACTGGAGAGAGGAGAGGCTCCGGAAGCAGCGGCAGCCGGAAGCGAGACGCAGACTGTTCTCGGAAGCTTTCAAAACCCGCCTGTGCTGGTTTTTCAGCCACCACCCCGACGGCTGCGCTCTGCCCTCGGACTGCTGCCCGTTTGCCCACGGGCCTGAGGAGCTGCGGCCGGCCCAGACCCCTAGGAGGAAGCAGGTTCTGTGAGCCTCTTCCGCCCTGCGAGTGCAGGCCTGGCGCGGGGGGCCAGGGCGCGGGGAGCGCGCCGGCTTCTCCGGGGACAGCAGGCCGAGCTGGCCGGGTTAGCGGCCCCCGGATTTCCGCCGGAGCGTGGCCTTCCGTGTCACAGACACTCACGCCGCCACCCCGTCTTGGGTCTGTGGTGTGAACGAGGTCGCCCCTAACCGTCCAGCACCTTTACCTGGGGAAGAGCGTACGGGAGTTGTTGTCGCATCTAGCTGTGGAGGTGGGGCAAGTGCCTGGCCGCCCGGCCCTCTCAGGGGCCCCGTCCCGGCTCGCCTGACTCCTCCTGTGTGACGGCCGGCCTGCCCCACGGAGCGCGGCCCTCCTGCCGCCCCCGGCTGCGCTGGAAATTCACCTGCTCCGGGGGTCGGTCACCACGCTGGTATTTTGGAAAAGCTGTAGCACATTGTTGAGCAGGTTATTTTTAGTTACGGAGAACAAGAAACGGCCCTCATTTCTTTGGCTAGGTCGCTCTAGGTGACGTGAAAAAAGAACCCTAAGGAATACAAAGCAAGGCCAGAAAACAGAATTATCACAGAAAGGCAAAAACTGCCCCTGCCCTTCCTTCCCTGCTAGGTTTTCTCCCAAGTGCTGTTAGTAATTGTTTGTATTCTGGGAAAAAAATCCAATGTGTTTGTGTTTAAAATTATTTTTGGTTTTACGTGAAAGGCCACATCGACACACACGGTCCTGCCGCTCACTTTTCGCACAGTGTACGTATGTACCTTGGTGGCCTTTCGTCGTGTGGGTGTTCGCGGTTCGCCTGTGGCAACGACAGTAAATTCTTCCCTTTCCCTGAGCGGTGCCTCAGCTTGGTGCAGCCCGGGAAGTGCCTGGCCGGCCTGGCCAGGGGTGGGAGGAGCGTCCAATGGGCCCCGGGGGCTGCGTTGTTTCCCGCCCCCAGCCTCTCCCTGTGTGAGGTTCTTGGGTGGCCTGAGCGGCCACGGTGACGCCCCCCCCTCCCCCCGCCCCCGGGCTCTGATGGGCTTGGCCAGTGCAGGCGGAGCCCCCTCCTGCCGCGTTGGCAGGACATGCCTGCCTGGTGTGGGAAGTCACGCCTGGCAGAGTGGAAGGAGAAAGGCCCGGGGTCCCAGCGCTGGGGCCGCAGCCTCCCCGTCTCTGGCCTCTGTCACAGAGATGAGGTGCCTTCGTCAGTGAGGCCGGTGGGTTGAGATTTCCCTTAACTCGCTGCCTGGCACGTGTGGGACGATTCCCGTCAAGACGAGCTTCCCGGCCTCCCTGCCGTGGGATCAGACCCGAAGCAGCCTCCTTTCCCTCTCCTCAAAAGGACAACACCTCCTGACAGGGAGACGTGAGCCCGGGACTCCCCGCACAGACGGCTGGCCCCAGCCAGGCCAGGGGGGCAGCTCCCGCTTTAATTACCACGTGAGGGAGCGAAACCACGACAGCCACGGTTTCTGTGGTCTGTGCCTCTGTCCCCGGCCCCGGAGCTGCCAGTCCCAGAGTGGGTGAGGTGCCCTCGGGAAAATGGGCTGCCCCCCAAAGTTTTGGGACGGACGGTTCGCCCTGAAGAATCCCAAGGTTGCATTCTCCGCCACGTGTGTTCGTTGGGGTCGGGGTGCCCTCTCGCGGGTGCCCTGGGAGACCCCTGTCCTGAGGTGGGCGTCCAAGGGTCCTGCCAGGCCGCGTGCTGTGCTGACTCACCACACCTCGCAGACCCCCTACATGCCGCCCAGGACGGCACAGATGCCTGGGTAGGCCCGTCCCCTGGATCCAGCCTCTTGGTTCCAGCTGCCACTTCTTACTGGCTACGAGAACCACGGTGTCCCCACCCAGGCCACTAGCGGCAGGCATTACGCTCACCGTGGGGTTGCCAGGCGCACCACACGCGCGTCTGCGGGGGTATGTGGCCAGATGATTGCTGTCGGCGGCGGCCTGGGCCTGCTCCGAGGACGCGCCAGGGGGACAGCTCAGCAGGTGCGGAACATGGGGTTTCGTGAGTGCCTCACAAGCGGTGGAGGTGAACCGGGCCGGGCGCCCAGCCCTCTACCCCGTGCGTGGCAGGCAGTCACGCCCTTAGAGAGCAGCCTCTGCCCGGGCAGGCTCTGCCCTCGCCCCTCTCCAGAGCCCGGCTCACCCCACCTGCCACAGAGGAGGGGCGCTGGGGAACTCAGAGCCGTTAACCTAGCAACGGGGCGGTCGGGGACGGCACGGCAGCTGACCCGAGTGTCCTGAGGGCTGGGTGATGACAGCCTGGTGCTCTGGTGGGAAGGAGTCTGTCTGGTGCACTTGAGGTTGTGGGCTGCGGTCAGTGCAGGGTTGGGGGTGGGGTGGGCAGGGGAGGGGCCTCTGGTCGGGTCAGGTGGTCCATCTTCCACGTACCCCCAGCCTCTCCATCCTCCTCCACCTACCACGTGTTCCGGGTGGCAGGGGTCCACTCCCACCTTGGAGGTGACCCCCGTCCACCCTTCCCGTCGAAGACCCTTCACCCCCTCAAAGGGCACTGGAAGGCGACACTGCGTCTCTGTCCCTCTCTCCTCCTGGGGTGACCGTCCGCTGAGGGTCACCACGCAGGGGGACGACAGCCCAGCACGGAGAGGCCGAGAGCGCCCTTTAACCTCCTCCCACTCAGCTCTGGCCGGCACCTCCCTGGGGTGCTTTTCCCGTGGGCTCCGTCCTTAGGGAAGAGGCAGCTCACGAGAAAGTACATTGAAAACGGATGAATCTTGGGGTGTCCCAGCTCCTGGCTGAGTCTCTCGCGTCCTGTCGTGCTTGGTGCTTGATGGAACCCGCGTGTTGTCGCGTGTAAGCCCCGCCTCCCCGTGGCACGTGGGTCACCTGGTGCCCTAGAGAGCAAACTCTGTCTCCAGAGGCTGGGCGACTTACCAGAAGTCATGGTTGGCGGCTGCCAGGGTCAGGGTTCAAACCCGGCAAGCCCTTGACTGGAGGAGACACCTGGGGTTCAGTCGGCCGGGCGTTGATTTCCGTCCCACCCCTTGGGGCCCCGGCGCTGCCCACTATCGTTGGTGCTGAAGCGGCTTTCGAGATGAGCCTGTCCCCGTAACGAACGTGCTCAGTAGTTGGCGTTCAGCTGGTGTGTGGATGGGCGTCCTCAGATCGTCCCCGTCCGGAGATCCCTGCCCTGTGACTTCTCCAGAGTTGCAGCCAGGCAGCATCCTCGTCTCAACCTCTGGCAGAGGTCAGAGACCACTGACCTCCTTGCCACCCCTCCCTGGGCCGCGGTGGCGGTGCCTCGGCACCCTCGTCTGCGGACCCCGGGATGTAGCAGCAGCACAGAGGGCAGGCGTCAGGGCCAGCCGGCTGGGCCCCAGCAGGAGCCGGACTGTGCAGCCGGCGCCGTCCGTCAGCAGGGCGTCAAGGCCTGGGCCTGGGGGTGGTCCACCCCGTGGCTTCTCTAGTGAGGAGCGCAAGTGCGTGGCTCGGGGCCACAGAGCTGGGAGGTCAGTTAAAACCACACGGTAATCCATCCGGCCTTTGTCGCTCTGGGGGGACCTGGCTCCCAGGGCTCCTTGGGTAATTAGGAGTCTAGGGACTTTTGATCCGAAGAGGCCACAGCGGCCTTGGCGGCAGGGCTCCAGCCCCCTCTCGTTCAGGTGATTTATCCAGGTGAGGGGCAGCGGGGCTGCTCTCCGCCCCCGGAGCCGTCCGCCCAGTGCAGGGAATGGGACGTTCGCTGGCTGGGACAGAGGGTGGGGGTGGGGCGCCGCAGGATGGCCGGGGCACACTCCTGGTCGGAGCTAAGAGCATTGCCCTCGCGCTCAGCAAATATCACAGAGCACGTGTGGTGGGCCGGCCGTGCTGACACTGGGCACGCGGTGGCGCTATCCAGAACGCACAGGGAGCCCTGGCGCGTCGGCTCAGACGGGCGGTGGTGCTGGAGCAGGGCCCCATCCAGGCGGGGCCCGGCTGGATTCCAGGGAGACGGGCCGTCCTGGGCGGCTGCGCTGTGGGGGGAGAAAGGGCCGCTCGCGGAACAGGTGCGAGCCGTGGGTCGCGTTTGTAGCGCTCGCTCAGGATTTGCGGTCCGTGCCCTTCGTGTGTCAGTGTCCACCTCAGATCAGTATTGAAACCGCTTCTGGAGAAGGCAGAAGCCTCACAACCGTGTAAGTCTATTCACGTGCCTCCTGCTCTTGGGCTGTTGTCATACTGCCTTTTACTTCTCGTGAACCGAACGGCTCACTGCTCTTGCTGTCCTCGAAACAGTCTATGAACTTTTTTTTTAAAGTTCATTTATTTATTTTGAGGGAGAGAGAGCGCGAGCAAGGGTGATGGGGGGGCAGAGAGAGAGGGAGAGAGAAAATCCCAAGCAGGCTCCGTGCTGTCAGCCTAGAGCCGGACGCAGGGCTCAAACTCACGACCCAGGGAGATCATGACCTGAGCCGAAATCCAGCTGGACGCTTCACCGACTGAGCCACCCAGGCGCCCCTAAGAGTCCGTTAACCTTTAAACGTTAAGACGAAAACATTTCATGTTGACCCGCATACTTCCCATTTCCCGTACTCCCCTCTTGCTTCCTGTCTGTGTGAATTTCTGCCGGGTGTCACTTCCTTGCAGCCTGAAGATCTTCCTGTAGCATTTCTCGCAGTAGGCGTCTGCTGGGGATCTGACCGTCTGTCTTTTGTTTGCCTGGAAAACATCTTTATTTGGTCCTTGTGTTTGAAAGGTATTTTAGTTGCCCGTAACGTTCTGGCTCCACAGTATTTCTTTTTCAGCTCTTTAAAGGTGTTGTTCCCTGTCCTGGCCTGTGTTTCTGATAAGAGGTTCATCATGGTTTTCACTGTTGTTTCCTGTATGTGATGGGCCCTCTGTCCGTGGCTGATTTTAAGAATTTTTTTTTCCATCTGTGGTTTTCAGCAGTTTTGTATAATGTGCGTGAGGTGTGGTTTTCTTTATCTTGCTTGGGTTTGCTGAACTGTTTAAGTCCCTGGGTTGCTGTTTTTGATCAAGTTTGGGAAAGAACAGCCAACTTTCTATACATTTTCTTTCTGTGCTTGTTCCTCTCTCTCTCTCTCTCTCGATCTCAATCTCAAAATAAATAAACGTTAAAAAGATTAAAATTAAAGTCCTTTTTTGCCAGCCCAACATTTGGGTCATCTATGGGTCTGTTTTTATTGACTGGTTTTTCTCTTGACCGTGAATCACATTTTCCCGTTTCTCCTACGACTGGATTGTTCTGTTCTTACTGTATAACAGACGGTGTGGATGATACGTTGTAGAGATTATAAATCCTGTTATCGTCCTGTGAAGAGTGCTGAGTCAGCACCCGTTTATCAGTGATCACTTTGACTTGGTGGAGGCCTGAGGCTTGGCATTAGTTTGTTAAGGCAGATCTATTTCTGGTTTGCCCTCATTCCACCCCCTGGTGTCCTGGGATGGGTCTTACTCCTAAGATGGGTCTTTCTGGGGGGGGGGGGGTGCCTTGCAGGACTTGAATCCCACACGCTCTCCCCTCAGGCACGCGGTGGCTGTGGGCCATGCTCAGCCGCCTTCTAGCTCCTGTCCAGAGCCTTCCTTCCCTCAGCCTGCTTCGGTGCAATTCAGGGGGCATCCAGGGTTTCAGGGGGGCTCATAGGCAGATTGTGGGGCACCTCCCTCTGTGGTCCCTTCTCTCCAGGACTGCCCCTCAGTTTCCAGTTGGTGTGGCAGCCCTGAAGTCCGTCCGTGGGCTCCTCAGGGCGGCGAGACGGCGTCTTTCTGCCTGATCTCTACCCGCACGCACTGCGCGGCCCGGGCAGTGTCCTCCCCTTCTGTTAGGGATAGACCTTCCAGTTACACCTGGTTCTGACCCGTCTCCGGTACCCGGGAGCACTTGTTCTTTGTATCGCAGTTTATAGTTGTTAGCGGAAGAGTCTGCCCCGCGTAGACTAACTCCACGATCGCTGCCGTCCAGGGCCCTGGGCTGTGAGCTGAGAAGGAAACGATTACGCAGGTGACCTCCCGTTCTGATGGCCAGCTTCCAGAGCGTGATGCCTGGCAGTCATCCTTGGACCCCTGGGTGAAGTCCACCCTCCCTCTGTGGGGCCCTCCACACCAGGCCAGCCCTCGAGCTCAGCGCCCCCCTCGGTCCTGCCCTTCAGGACTCTAGCCTGGACAGCTCCTTCCTCCCCTGGCCACTAGCCATTTGAAATGTGGCCCTTGTGACTGAGGAACCAAACTTCTGGCTTCATGCAGTTGTAGTCCAAGTTGAAATAGCTGCACATGGCTGGTGGCTAGTGCCCTGGACAGGGAGCTCCAGACCTTTGTTCCTCCGAATGTGGTCTGACACGCAGGGTCGGCCTTGCCTGGGAGTGTGCGGGAAGTGCGGAATTGCGGGGTCACCGCAGACCCGCGGGCAGAAACCTGGGGCGGGGCCAGCAGGCTCAGCGGCCGCGATTTACTTGCTGTCCAGCTGGTGTGTGTGGCCGAGATGCTGCGCCTCTGGGCCTGTGCACCTGCTCTTCCCTCTTCTCTGCTTGGCAAGTTCCTGCCCTTCAAAACCCAGAGGAATCCAGCCCCCAGGGAAGCTCCCCCGCTCGGCCCCCTTGCCGAACTCCTCACGCCGGCCGTGGTCCTCTCCTCGTCTCCAGTCCCCGGCCGGGGGCGGCCCCTTTCTGGCGCTCAGGACTATCCGGTAGAACTCAGGCACCGGCAGTGCCTACGCCACCCGCCCACGATTTCTGCCCCAGGACTTTGCTTTGTAGCCGGTGTTTTAAGCTTTGGAAATTCTTAGGGTAGTCAGTAGGGCTTAATTCTTGGGCAAATTTCCTTTCAAGAGCCCTCCCCCTTTTTTTTTTTTTTTTTGTTCATCCTTTGAATGAAAATACCGGTTTCTTGTTTAATAGAGTAAATAAATGCAGACGTTGGTCTGCACAACGAGGAGATACCTCAGGGAGAACTGGTCAGATTCCTCCATAACAGCTGGGGGTTCTAAGCCGGGGTGATGGAGGCCCCGTGGCTGTGTGTGTGGGCGGGGGTGGGGCGAGGCCTTTCGGGGGGCCAGGGGTCCCACACACCCCGACGCCCATGCTCTGAAGCGCGTCCTCCGGCCTCCGCGGACACCCGCGCGTCCTTTCCACCGTCCGGTGGGGTCCGCCCCCTGGGCCCTGCTCCACCCCAGCCAGCGCCCGGCCCAGCCTTCCCCTGAGCTCTGTGCTGGCAGCTTCTGCCTGCGGAGAAGTCCCGGCCATTCTGTCCCTGTGTGACACCCTAGCCAGGATGCAGGTGACGAACTGCTTTTCACGGAGCGCGTGGGAGCCCGGACTGCCTGTCGGGTCCTCAGGATGTGAGCGGCAGGTAGCTTTTCGCGGTTCCCTCTTTTGCAAGGGCTGCTAGGAAGCTCAGAAGCAAGTTGCATTCAGGTCTCTGGGACATGGTGCTTTGCATCTCTGGCAAACTTCTCTGTCCTCTTCACCTCTGGGAGTGCCGGACGTGGCTGTCTGCTTTGATGTTATCGGTTCCTTCTCTTTCTGTGGCCTCTGCGGGAACATCAGTGGCATAAAATGGTACCAGCAGTGTGTGGCCGCCTCTGCCCCACCCGCAGCGTGAGACCGCAGGCCGCTCTTGGGTTCCTGGGCCTCAGCGGCACCGTCTGCAAAACGGGCCCAAGGGAAACAATCACAGGGCTGCTCGGGGGATTAAATATCTTGGGAAAAACACTCTTCCAACGTGGTTGGAAGGAAGGAAGGGAGACAGGAAGAGTCTGTTTTTCTGCTCCTTTGCCACGGGAAGCAGGACTGTGCAGAACGGCACCAGGTAAGGTATCGATCTTCCCTGGCTGATGAGGTCAAGTCCTCTGCAGTCCTAGGCCCCTGATCCTGGGCTGGTGGTAACTGCTTGCCTGTTCGGGGGTCTCAGACCTGGGTCTCCTGTGGGGTCTGTCAGCCTCAAAAAAAAAAAAAAAAGAAAAGAAAAGAAAAGGAAACAAAACACATTTCTAATGTTGGAAAGTGGGACTGGGCAGTGACACCCTCGGCTCTGGGTCTGCCTAGCCCCACCCACACGTACTGGGCACCCTCAGTGTGCTGGGGCCCCTGCCCCTTTCTGAGCCCCTCCTCTCCAGGTCCCTCTGGCTGTGGGGTGCAGAGAGCACCCACCACCCTCCCCCCACCCCCCCACCAGGCAGTAGGCATCTCAGGGAGGATGCTGGGCCTGCCAGCTCCCCGCAGCTCTGGGGTCCCCTGAGGGCCGGGGAGCGGCCGGGGAGGCAGCCGTGCCCAGAAGGAGCGGCCGGGGCTGAATGTCGGGGCTCAAGTAAGGGAGGAGAGGCAGTCCCAGGGGCCTCAAGTGGAGGACACAACAGCTCGTTCTGTGCCACCCTCCGTAGTGAGACTTTGCGACGTGCGGGAACCAGACTGGGCGCGGATTTCTGCTCAGTCCGTAAAAGAAAACACTTTCGGGGCAGCACAGCTGAAAAGAAGTAGAACACGCTGCCTTCGGGTAGCGAGCACCCTGTCACCAGGGTAATGTAAGTGGAAGCTGCAGGATTATCCGGCAGGGATGCTGGACGATGGCTGTCCCTGCTATTTGAGGGGGGTGTGAGCTCCGTCATTTCCAGAGCGCCACCTGCGTTGGTCTGTGTCTGGGGCTGGAGGGGTCTTGGAGCCTGGCTGCCGAGATCCGGAATCTCCCTGTCGTGCTTCCGGTCAGCTGTGTGATCGCAGGCGAACCCCTCGCCCGTCCTGGGCTCCAGGCCCTCCACCTGTGAAACCGGAAGCCTGCACGGGCGGCCCCTGCAGCGGCCGTCGGCAGTGCTCCCCGCCCAGGTCTGGGCACCGGGGGGGACGGCTCCCACCCCAGACAGCCGGGTTTCCTGCCTCTTGCAGAGTCCTCGGGGAGGCAGCTCCCCGCTCCTGGAAGGAAACCCCACCGGGTGTTCCCACGGCAGCTGGATGTGCCGGCAGAGGGGCCGTGGACGTTTTCCTCCCAGAGACCATTGGTTTGTTGTGATGAGTCTTGACGTGGCCGTCTCCAGAATGGCTCGACCTGTAAAACGAGATCCCGTGCACGGGTGACAAAGGCTGGGGGCGTTTTAGAACACTCCCTGCGTCCCGAGCGCCCCCGTGGCGCAGTCCCCGTGACGGGCAGTCTTGACTTCTTTCCGCAGCGCTGGCGGACGGCCTGTGCGTGTTTCCCACAGACGGGTTGTCAGGTGCGTGCACTCTGTTGCCTGCGGCTGCGTGACGGACGCTTCGAACTGCAGTGAACTTAACGGCCTGAGGCGGCGCCTGCGAGTTGTCTCCTGGCAGCCCTGGGTCAGGAGTCTGAGCGCAGCCCCGCGGCCGGCCGGCCGGGGCCGTGGTCTCCGCTCAGGCTCGCCCGGGGAGGCAGCTGCTTCTCCAGGCACACGGCCGTTGCCGGCATTCAGCTCCTTGCTGGCGGTCGGTCGGCCGGCTGGAGGCTGCCCTCGGCTCGCTGCCCCGTGGCCCTTTGCGGGGGCCACTCCAGACCGGGCCGCTTGCTTCTTCAGAGCCAGCGAGGGGGACGGCCGCGAGCTGCTCCACTCGCGGTCCCACGCGGCGTTCCCCTGGACGCGGCCGCCCGTCACCCCCGTGGACCCTGCCGGTGAAAAGTCAGGTGTGGGTCCCGCCCACACCCGGGGGAGGCAGGTCAGAGCGTGAACACAGCGGTTGGGCCTTGGGGCCGCTAGCCTGCTCGCCCCCGTCCTCACCCTCGCAGACACACGCGCCCGCAGTCACACGCAGGCGCGAGGGCCCAGGCCCGAGCAGATCGGGATGAGGATCGACGGACGGGGTCAGACGCGCCCCCCACACCCGTCCCCTGCACGCGACGCGAGGGGCGGGAGAGCGGGCTTTGCGTTACCTGCTGTGTGACCCCGGGCAGGCCGCCTCCTGCTGCGTCTCTGCTCCTCATCCACGAGCGGCAGTGGGGCTCAGCCCGGCTCCCAGATGCCACACACGTGTCCCCCAGCGTCCACGCCACCCTCCTTCCAGGGGGATCAGTGGAGGTTTTGTTTTCCGAACGACCAAGCAAGTAACTCAGTTCTCCGGGGACCCTGGCTGAGCGTCCCCCAGATCTGACTCGGTCCGACTCTGGCTCCCTGGAGATGGCGTCAGACCCCACGGGCGGGGGCTCAGTCCCCAGGGCCGCCCCCTCCCCTTCGGGCTGCAGGACGACTGGCTGTGGAGCAGAGGGTCCCACGACCCCCTCCTCGGCTTGGATCGTTGGCCGGGGCGGCTCGCAGCGCTCGGGCGAACGTGTCGCGCACTGGATCGCTGGTTTATGATGAGAGGATGTCTGTCACTGGAAGAGCGGACGGGAGGGATGCGTGGGGCAGGTGCACAGGAAGGTGCGGAGCTCCCCGCCCTCCCCCGGCCCGTGGCCTCCGCGGCTCCGCGTTCACCGCCCTGGAAGCCCTCCCACGCGGCCCCGGGTCGGCTGGGGGGTGGGTCCCGGAGGCTTCACGACCCTGGCCCGACTGACGGATCACTGGCCCTGGCCGAGGGGTCTGTCTGCAGCCCCTGTTCCCTCCGGGGTGCAGGGGCGGGAGGGGGAGACCCTCCAGTCACATGGTCGGTTCCTCCCCCAGCCCCCATCCTCGGGGGCTTTCCAGAGGCCACCTCACTCGCATAAGACACCTTGTCACTGTCATCACTTAAGAAGCCCCAGAGTTTTAGGAGCTCTGCGCCAGGATGGATGAGGACCAAACGTATTTCACACTATAAAACAGCATCATGCCTGCCCACACAGAGCCCTGAGCCCGGCAGATGGGACCCGGGAGCCAGCCCAAAGCACCAGACGCTCAGGTGGGAATCCGCAGAGTTGGTGGTCAGGTGGAGGGTCCCTGAGCAGAGGGGACGTGCAGGGGCACTGGCAAAGAGCAGAGAAGGCTGCCTCGGGAGTGGCCCCTGCTGCCCGCTGTCTTCCGCCCTGTACTTGCAGATGGCGGGGCTGATCTCGGGTGGACGGGGATCCTCCGAGGTTTCCTCTGTGGCCCTGGAGGCAGTGGGGGGAGGGGAGGTGGAGGAGGGGATGGGCGGAGGTCACGGGGTCCCCCGCTCCGTCTGGTTGCCGTTCATCCTGGAGCAACCCCAGAGGAGGGGGTCTTCATTGGCACTCTGTACTGATGAGGAATCAGACACAGAGCGGTCGAGACACTTGCCCAAGGCCACACAGTGAATGGCAGCCCCAGAGCTGGAACCCCGGGCTGTCTGGCTCGTGTGCACCCGGGACAAGGAAGGATGAAGGGCTCTCACTGCTCCTGTGGGTATTTTACGAGGAGATGGGGCCCCAGCAATGTCCTAAGCGCCCCCCCCCCCCCCGCCGAGATCTAGAGCCACGGCGGGGGGTGTCCCACAGCTCCACGTGAGCCACCCCCGATGGCAGACCCAGCCCAGAGCTCCCACAGCAGGGGTGAAGCGAAAGGAGCTTCTAACACCTCAGCCGCCCCGGACAACGTGGCCTGGAATGCCCCGTTTCTTAAGCAGCCTGTGTAATCACCAGGCCGGACGCCTGGAGCGGGGCCCTCAGCCCCGCTGCCCAGGCTGGACGGGAGTGAGGACTGTTCTCTGCAGCCAGGGCCCAGCGCCATGCTCGGCACCGATTCACCCCATTTAACCTCGAGCTCGGGCTCTGCTCCATCCCGGGGTCCCCGCGGGAGCCGGCAGGTCCCTCCCTCGGCCGGGGGGGGGGGGGCGGTCCCCCCGGGAAGCCAGCGCTGTGCTTGGACCACTGGCCAAGTGCTGCGTGTGCACTTCCTCCGCCCCGCCGAGGCTCAGCAGAGGCCCAGCGTGGAGGGTTGGGAGCCGTTTCTGGGCAGGAAGAAACACTGTAACTCAAGCTCCCTCTCGCTCTGAGTGAAAAACTCTGCTGTCGGCCAGGCAGCCTGCCCTCTGGGCTCTCCGAGGGCCTTGCTGCAGCTGGGGACCCAGGGGCCCTGTCGATGGAGCCCCTGAGACAGGGTGGCTGGCCTTCCTGTTGGGCCGGCCCCAGGGAGCTTCCCCATTGGAGCCCACCTGGCCCGGGCCTGCAGGCAGGGTCCCTCACTGGGCCCCCCAGTGGCAGTCTCTCCACCCCACGCCTCTCCCAGGCTCATCTGTGTGCCCTGACCCAGGCTGTGCTGTGTTCCCGGCTGGGGGCAGACCGGCCCGTCAGAAACCCGGGGTCGTGTGCCAGTGACTTATTCTGCCCTAGGATTCAATCTAGAGAGAATGAGGCCAAACCCTGGGAGGAACCTAAGCAAACAGAGTCCCATAGGTTCCTAGAGTGCCTAGTTCTAGAAGGTTCCTGAGCTCCCGAGGAACACATCCCTGGCCGTGGGTTCTGTGACAAGAGCTTCTCTCTCTCTCTCTCTCTCTCTCTCTCTCTCTCTGTCTCTGTCTCTGTTTTGGCTGTAGGTAGAGTTGGTCTCTCTTTCTTGCATCAAAAAAGAGTTAACTTGGGTGTGGGAGGTGCCCCCTGCCTGGGGGTCCTGGGTCCTGCCCCAGGCTACTCTACCCAGAACAGGGCTGCCCTTCAGTGTACAGAAGAATTCAGGCTCTGAGGGCTCGAGAGCCAGCCCGAGTGACCACGGTCCGCACGGGCTCCCCCACCCCGCAGCACTGTCCCCCAGTTGGGGACCCACCGGGATGCAGATCCCTGTCTGCAGAAATGCCCGGCCCTGGCATGCGCTCGGAAGTTGGGGGCATCTGCTCTGTCTTCAAGGGGCCCCGAGGCGGCCCCAGGGTGACTGGGGTTAGGAGAGGCAGGAAGGGCACATTCCCAATGTCTGTGCCGTTATTAGCCGGCTGGGGGCCACTGGCCCTGCCTGTGGTTGTAGGTCATTGTCGGAACAGACTGGAGTCCCTGGATGCATCCCAGCTGGACGGGAGGCCTCTGACCAACCTGAAGCCGCCCCGTGTCCTCTTTGTGTCACACAGCCGCTCAGGAAGCCCCAGTGAGAGTGGATGGGAGGGAAGCCCGTCCCTCAAGCATTCACGGCCGTGAGGGTCTGGCCGACCCTGCCTGTGGCCACGTGGCTGCAGGGACACGGACAGCAGCTCTAATGTGAAGTAGGTGCCACGCACCTCGGGTGGCATGCCCACGTGGTCCCCTTTGCGGTGGGTCCTGAGACTCGTCTCCTGGGTTTGGGGCAAGTCTCTTCCCCTCTCTGAGCCTCAGTTTGTTCACTTGTACAGTGGGGATGTCCCTCTCTGAGTGAGTGACTCCTGTGTCCTTGGGCTGACCGGCTGCTTCGGGGCCCCTTCCCTCCCCAGCCTCTGCTGCCCCACAGGGCCCTGAGGGCGGGCAGGGGCAGGGCCTGGGGGCGCCCAGCCAGCCACTCCTCCCTGGAGCTGATGACAGACATGTGGAGTTTCCATGGAGGCTGGAAAACAGAACACAGAGAACTCGGAGATTTTGTAATCGCAACTCTCGAGTAACCGAAAACAATGAAATCGTAAATCTAACTCCAGCCACTGGAGCTGGGTTTTCTCTGCGGTGTGGAGGTGCCCCCCGTGAAAGGGTGGCTGAGGAGGCAGGGAAGAAGCCGGGTGCCTGCGGTCAGCCTGCGCCCCTTATCAGACGCCCCGAGACATTTCCAGGGACGTGGGATAACGGGCCGTAGCTCCTGGGCCGCCCGTGGCAAATGACACTCGGAAAACACAGGACAGGTGTCGGCTGTTCTTGGACCCAGGTCCCCTAGAAGCAGAGCCCGAGACAGGGGTTGTGGCTGTGTGATTTGTTGGGAACGTTCCCAGGACAGGGCAGGGTCTCTGCCGGAGTCACGCTTCGGCCTGGACCGCAGAAGCTCTGAGTGTGAACCAAGCCACCCAGGCAGGCCCAGCGTGTACCTGCGGGTGCTCTGGATTTGGGGGGAGAGGGCAGCCCCGGGGCAGGCGCTGGCCCAGGGCCGTTTTCCTCTGAAGGGGCAGCTGTGGGGGTGAGTCAGCCCGATCCTCCGGCCGCTGGGGGAGGCGTGCGGGGCCTGGTCAGGAAGCTCCAGTCCCTGCAGCGGCCGTGTGTCCGTTCCCGTTTCACAGGTGAAGAGACTGAGGCCCAGAGAGATCATGGGGCTCGTTCAGGTCACACCCCACACGCAGTAGAGGCAGGGCGGCCCCGGGCGTGCCTGCCCCACACATCGTTCTTGCAAGGAGGAGGCTGTTGTGTGCCGACCCCCCCCCCCCCCCCAACGCCTCTGAGGCTGGTTGCAGCCAGCAACCAGTGGAAGCCACGCCCAGGACCACCGGGGCCACGGGGAAGGTCTCACTGCTGAGCCGGAGCGGTGCTCTGTCCCCGCTGTCGCCGCCCCGGGCTGTGGGGTGGGTGGAGAAGTAGGTTGTGGGCGTGCAGAGTGGGAGGTGGCCGTGCGGAGGGGCGGTGGGAACCCGTGTCTGGAACTCAGGCACGGCATTTCGGTGCCCCCCGGGCAGAAACGGTGCAGCGGGGTCTTGTGCTATGATAAATCACCACTCTTAGCAGTTTAAATAACCCAAATGTGCTATGGGGGTCTCACTGGCCACGGCTGGGCCCGGGGCAGGACTCCCTGACTCTCCCTCTTGCCTGCCCCCTAGGTGAGTGTGGAAACAAAATTAAAAAATTAAAAAAAAAATTTTAATGTTTATTCATTTTTGAGAGAGAGAGAGTTGGGGAGGGGCAGACAGAGGGAGAGAGGGAGACACAGAATCCGAAGCAGGCTCCAGGCTCCCAGCTGTCGGCACAGAGCCCGACGCGGGGCTCGAACCCACGGACCGCGAGATCGTGACCTGAGCCGAAGTCGGACGCCTAACTGACTGAGCCTCCAGGTGCCCCTGGTGCTTCCTCACACATCTTAAAGCGGGGCTCCCAGCTGTCACCCCAAGTTTAAACGGTGTTGCATGGTAATATGACAATTTTTTTCTTAAATGTTGACATTTAAAATAATGCAGGAAATTGTATCTGTCCTCATCTGGTACAAACCAGATCACACGGGATCCAGATTCCAACTGCTGAATTGGAAATTGTGCGCTGTTTATGACTTACGAGTCTTCAGACCCACTGTGATGCACAAAATGAGGTAAATTGAAACAGATTCAAAAAGAAAAGTTCTGTGATCCTTATTTATATTCTAATACCTTATTTTTTTTTTCTGGCTTTAGTTATCCCTACATTTGTTATTAGAACCCAGTTGACCACAACCACGTAAGTACAAGGAAAATTAATTTTGATGACAATTATTAAACATAAGCTCATGTTTTATTGGAAACAGCGAGATGGGCAGGGCCGCTATTCACTGTCTTGTGTTACCCACTGCGGGAATTTGAGGGGGGTCTGGCATCCACCTACGTTCACTTTTAACTTCATAGATGAAGAATCGAAAAAGCCCTATTGACACAGTGGCCCCTTGTCGGGGTCGGTCAGGGAGGCAGGACCACTGTGTCTCTGACGTGTATCTGTTTCCTGTGGTTCTTGAACATGTGTGTGTATAGACGTGCATATATGCAAATCTGTAAATAAACGTGTAGTTAGGTAAAGAATTGCATATGTAAGTAACGAATATATTTTTAAATACAATTTATTACAGAATTAAAAGTAATTTTATTAGATCAATCAATACATTTACATAAACATGTACAGACATGTGTGTACATGAACTTACACATTTCTACAGAGGCTTACCTCTAGCAGCACACATGTCTGTATCTGTAGATTCCTCCATAGGTAAAAGCATGTACACACGCATACACCCACATGCTTGAATGCAGGGCGGTCTGCATCGTCACACGCGTGTATCTACATCTGTTTCTAACGGGACAGGCATCTGGGGTTGGCCCTGCGCGGTGCTGGTGGGCTAAGCGGTGTGACGGGCTGTAGCGGCCGGGGGGGTGGGAGGAGCAGGAGCCCGCCCGTGGGGCCCCCTCCCCACTCCTGGGTGTGAGCGGCAGGTGAAGGTGTCCTCTGTGACCTCGGCCGTCTTACCCATGAGGGGGGAGCAGAACACCTCGTCCGCGGTAGGGACACCGGGAGTGCTGGGAACGGAACCGCCTCTGCAAAGCGCAGGGAAGAAGGGAGGAGGGCACTGCCAGGAACACCCCAGCGGGGTCTTCCTCGGGGGGACCTGGCAGGTGCTTGCAAACCCCGTGGAAACCTGGAGAACGAAGACCAGCCGACCTGAGGGGGCAGAGCTCGCTGGAGGGCCTCCGCCCGGCACCGACACCTGTCCCTAAGCGGCAGGACGGACACGGGGAGGGGGGACCCCAGGCAGGCAACACAGCCGTGGGAGCGTCCACACCCGTGTGGGTGGATGAGAGGCCGCTGGCTGGGGTCAGCGGTGGGGAGAGTGAGCCTTGTCTACCGCAGATACCCAGGCTCCATTCTAGAAGGATCGCAGTTTCGGACTTGAAGGAGAGACGCCAAGTCTCGGGAGGAGACAGGACGGGGTGCTCATGACCCCGGCTAACGGTTCCCCGCCAGCACACAGGCGATCGCGTCACGAAGGACCACGCCGTCGACTGGACCGTAGACGGCTGGAGGTGTCAGTCCATCAAAGCCGCCGTCGAGAGACCCAACCAGCCAGCCGGCTCCAGCACGCGGGAGCTAATGGCCGTGCCCGCGACTGACCGAGCGTTTGAGTCTAAAAAACAGGAAAGTGGGTTAAAAAACTTTGAAACGACACTTCCCAAGAGAACATTCAGATGATCAATACGCATGAAAAGCTGCTCAACTTTATCAGCCCTCAGGCAGACGCAAGTTGGCCTGCAGTGCACTCTCGCGAAACACGCGCCAGACGGAAGGTGCCAGGGCGCTCTCGGGGGCCCGCGGGGGCGGGGCGGCGGTCTGTACTTGTGACCTGGGCGGTGGCCACGTGCACGTGTCCCTTTCGTGACAGTTCATCTTGATATTTGTCATCCTTAACAGATTGACCAAAAACATGCGCCCGAACCAACTCGGCTGCACAGTAAGAAAACAGAATCCCAGCGCGACGTCCTGTCCACGTGCACTGGGGGCTCTCGCTTCGTGTGTGAGACGCAGACTCGCAGGGCACCTGCTGGGGGCACAGTCCTGCCTCAGCCCCGGAGGAGCTGCTGGCGGACCGTCCACGTGAGCCCTGCCAAGCTGACCGCTGGGAGCTCGCCATCCAGGGAAGGGCGGCCGCGAACCCGCATCCTGGGTTCTCACTTGGCCCCAGGCCTCTGAAATGATGGATGGGATGCGAGCACACGACATTTCCACTGCCTGTTCTGGGTGCGGCTGCTTCTGACACAGCCCCTGCCCCCAGGCTGCCCCCAGGCTGCCCCCAGGCTGCTAGGGACGCGGGGCCAGGGCTGTGGGAGCCCAGGGGAGTGCCACACCCAGCCTGGGGAGGGATGAATCAGGGAGGCTTCCAGGGGGCGGTGGCTTTGGGAATGAGCCATGTAGGAGGCGGGGGCTCCTGGGTTGCTCGTGGCTCGGGGAGCAGCGTATCTGTCTTTCTGCAATATTGCTTCCCCAAGTTGCTCCCTGCCCCCTTCAGCCTCACCTCAAATACCTCTCCCCAGTGTGGGATGATGCGGGCTGTGCCCACTTTTGCTTCTGGGAGCAGATGCTTGGGTTCTGTCCGGCTGTACCCCTGGAGTCCAGCCCAGAGCCTGGTTCACCCCGGCAGCTCAAGAAATACCTGTCCAGCCGGCCTTTGATCGGCCAGCGGACACGGCGCCCGGGAACCCCACATCCCGGGTCAGCTTTACGGCCCGTGTCACGTCAGCCTCTCGGCCAGAATCACCGGAGATCTTGCTTGGCATTCCTAGGTCCCGGTGTTGGCACGAACACCTGTGATCTTGCCCAGAACAGGTCTCTCTCTGGGCCTCAGTTTCCTCCGTGTGTCGGGGGACACGCACCTGCTTTAATCAGAAACCGGCACCCCAATAGTGCTCAGGAGGTGCAGCGAAGCATGTTGCTGTGTCCAAGGCCGCGTGATTGAAATGTCGCACTGTACCGCATCTCAGAGCCAAGAGGCCGGGGCCGCGGCCACCGCCGCAGGTGGGGAAGCACATTGGGAGGTGGACACGCGGGCCGCACGGCCGGCATGGCCGTTTGGACTGGGGTCTCGTGACCAGTGACCAGGGATCCATCGCAGGCTGTCCGCGACGCCACGGAGAGGCCGCCAGCCTCACCGACACTTTCCTCTGTCTGTAAACAAACTGCCCTCCTTCCGCCGGCAGGTGCTTCTTGGCAGGGAGACCCGGAGAGATGTGATTGCTGGGGCTCAGCGCACTGTCCTCCCATGGGTGGGACAGATGACGGGCCGGGTCTTCCACACCCCTCTGGCCCCCCGGGCAGCCTGCACGGAGGGTCGCTGGGGGCCGAGGCCCAGGGGAGCTGCGCTGAGACAGCGTCCTGAATGAGCTCGGTTTTCCTCCTGGTAGGTCCCTGAGCTGGGTGGTCCGGCGTGGGGAGGGCTGGGCTGAGGGAAAGGAACCTTGTGCTGTTTGAGAACGAGAGACCCCGAGTCCCCACATGGGGACAGACCTGAGATAGCGGGACCCCCAGGACGAATGGCCCACTTCCCTTTGTGTTCCCAGCAGCCCGCTCAAATGATCTATGGGGAAGGGCCATTTTCAAGAGGTTCCAGTCGGTCCAGACCAGCACTTTGGTAAAATATAATACAAATAAACTGCTAGAAGATCAAAGAAAAAGGCCCATTTAAAAATTATGATTATTATGAGGTTTACAAACACAAATCTCTGCGTCTGTTTTTCCCTGACGGTGACAATGGTTTGCAAATGGCTCTGGGCCGCGGCACGCTTGGGGTCACGCTGGCCAGGTGGGGTTGGCCTCAGGAAGGTGGTTTGTCCTTAGCTGGGGAAGGCGGGTTGCCTGGAGTGGAGAGAGCCCCAGTGCCCCAGGGACCAGGGGTCCAGCTCCGGGCACTCAGTGTGTGGGGGGCGGTCAGCAGCAATGCCGGCGTGCGCCCCGAGAGGCGGCGGAGGTCATGGACGGGGCTTGCAGTTGGACACCCTGCTTCTGAAGACAAAAAAAATCATGGCAGTTGGGGGTTCCTGAGCGAGGAAGGCCCATGTAGGAAGTCAGACCGAGCTGATCGTTTTAAATTCCTTCCGTAGCGTTAATTTTCTTTTTTCCACTTTGGCGAGATCAAAGAGAGAAATGGGGGTGAGGAGGAAGGGGAGTGAGGTTTGCTGCTTCCTTTTCTCAAGGCCCAGGACAGCGTTTCCCCAACAGCAGATTGAGAGGGGCTTGGGTGTCCACCGGGGGTGCCTTGAACAGGATGTCCGTGGGCTGCGTGGAGAGATTCACGGGGTGTGGGGGTACCGGAGAGAGGCCCTCCAGGAAGAGAGCAGAGGTTCAAGGGGCAGGGTGGAGCTGATGCCCCCCCCCCATGTTTGCAGTACTCCCAGGGGGAGGATAAAGCTGTCATCTGAGGCACATTCAGTGCCTCCTCCTTTTCTCTCTCTCTCTCAACACCCAGGATGGCATCACAAACAGGACAATCACTTCCATCAGACAAACAAAGAAACAGCAGGAGAAGCAAATGACCTGCTGTGTTACACAGGAAGTAATCACAGCCATGGTGCTTCAGCCTGGCCCCTCAGACCCCGGAACGCAGGCTCCTTCTACCGTCCCCCCTACTTTGATCACGGCTGAGTCCATGGCACAAACACTCCCATGTTCGGCATGGTGGGCTTGTGTGGCTCATGCAAACGAGCAAAGTGCCTCCTGCACTCCTGCTGTGCAGTGGGGCCTGGCTTTTGTTTCCTTCCCCGCCCAGGCTGTGAACTCCAGAAAGATCCATCCACCTGTCCATCATCGACTCGCCTATGTATCCTTCTTCCCTCATTCCTCTCTCCCTCCCTCCCTCCCTCCCTCCCTCCCTCCTTCCACCCATCCATCCGTCCTTTCCCCCTACAAGAGGCCGTTGAACCTCCGACAGCCAGGTGCTAGGTACTGTGTGATCCTACCTGGGCATCTCTACCGGCTTCGCAACAATGTAACCTTATAACAACTGGCGCTTCCGCTCACAATATCTTGAAACTCCTGCTTCTCTTGTAGCTGATTTTAAACACAAAGGGAAGGATCGGTGTGCAGACAGGAGGAGCTGCCCCCCTCCACTACTGTGTGGGACGAGAACTGACGTCAAGGCAGAAACAGCCTCGGAAAGTGCGGGGTCCTCAGCGACGGGCCCTGCTTGCCAGGCGGACTTCAGCAGGGGGCCGGGGTGGCAGCGGGCAGGGCATTTGTGCCGTCTTCAGCCACTGAATCGTTTACAAGTTTTCGAGGTGGAGACGGCAGGAAGCCGTTTGACAGGTGAGACGGGACAGAAGCCTCCAGCAGGCACAGGCCGTTTCGGAGGTTTCCTGGTGCCGTGGTTCACCCAGAAATTTATTTCAAAAGTCATTGCTCACCAGTGGTGATCGTGGCATGTTGAAACCAGACCCCGGTGAGGTTGTCTCCCTTCCTCCAGCACCCAGGCTGTTTGGAAGGGAAGTGCGGGGCCTGCCGGGGTTAGGAGGCCATGGCAGGCGTGTCGCAGCCCTGTCACCAACCTGCTGTGTGAGGCTGGGACACCCCCCCCCCCCCGACCTTGGGCCTCTGGATACTCATCTGCGCGCTGCACATGGGCCAGGTGGCTTCTGGGTCCTTCCTGCTCAGGTGCCCTCAAGTCCCCGACACTGACACCGAGTCTGTTTTCAGTTGCGGGAGGCGGTGGCCAGGAGGGGGGGGCGTGCATGGGAGCACAGGCTCTGGGGTGAGCCATGCACTCCTGACTAACCCGGGTCACCCTCTTCTGCCCTGACCCACACAAGGTGGGTGCCCAAGGCAGCAACCCCGGGCTTTTCGGGGAAGAAGGGCGGGGGAGGCAGGGCTGTTGGGGAGCCCTGGAGTGGAGGCCCTGCAGGGTCCAAGTACCCAAGGGCCAAATGAGAGTGGGGGTGGGGCAGCCCCCTGCCCAGAAAGCCCCCAGAGACAGCCTGTTGGAGGCCGGGAGGGGCCCAGGCAGTTCGGCACAAACAGTCCCTTCCCAGCTGGGCTCCTTGGAAGATCCCCACGCTCTCCCGTGGTGGCCCAGGCTGGAGGCCACGTCAGCAGCACGCCCCGCCTGGGAGGCAGCCCGGGCTCTCTGGGTTTCCAGGAGGCACAGGCTGCCGGCAGGAGGCGGGGGAGGGCCGGCGCCTGGGGACCTGCTTTCCTCTCAGCTCCAGAGAAGGAAAAAGTGACTTCCAAGAACTGAGTTGCATTCAGGAGCCTTCTTGCCTTGAAAGGACCCTTTCTCTGCACTGGCTGGTTGCAAAAGGCTCTAATTCAGCCTCCTGGCTTCAGTGGCCTGTGAGGGCATCAGGGGGCAGAGGGCCCGTGGCGAGGGGAGCTGGTCCAGGAGGGGGGACAGCGAGGGGGCGTGAGGGCTCCGGGTGGGACAGTGAGGCCTGGAAGGGACTCTCGCGGGGCAGGGTGGCTGGGAGGCAGCAGAGGCACGGATGGCAGGCACAGCTCTGCTCACTGCTGGCTTCGTGGCCACCTGACTCCTGTGGCCACACCAGCCTGGACAAGGCAGTTCTGGGAGCCTCAGCCTGCCCACCTGTCAAATGGGCGGAAGGTCGCTCTACATTCCTCAAATGCTTTTTCCAGTTGTTTGCAGCCCTGATGATGGGTGTGGGTGGGTCCTGCCCATGCTCTCATGGCATTTGCCCTTAAGTCCCATGATCTGTCCCTGTGTCCCCCAACAGAGGAGATGGGGGGACCCAACTGCCCTCCCAGGGGCCAGCGGTGCCCTCACCCTGGGAGATGGGAAGGCGGTGGGTAGCGTTGGGGGGGCAGTGCCTCCTGGGAAGACAGAAGGCACCTTCACAGAAGCCCCGTGCTCAGCGCCCCATCTGGTCTGTGTCGGGGCAGAGGAACGTGTGGGGAGGGAACGAGAGGGTGTTCACAACAAGTGGGACAACAGCCATGTCTCCGGAGGGCTCAGGGGCGCCTGGCACTGTAGCCGCGAGCCGGCTCGCTGGGTGGTCCTGGATCCATCCGTCATCCCCTCCGATGCCATGTTCAGAGAGCCAGACGGGGTGTGCCCGCAAGGGCTCTGGCCGGCCTGCTCGCCCTCCTGGGTCACTAACTCTGTGAGTGCCCCTGGGTCGGCCCCTTTCCTTGGGGCCTCAGTTTCCCCATCTGCAGAGTAATGGAGAATGAGCCTTGGTTAGGGAAGGAGCCAGGCTTCCTCTGGCGGGAAGGGGAGGAGGCGCAGAAGTCCGGTGTGGAGCTGAGCTGGGGAAGGGGTGGGCTTGGTGAGACCCCAGCAGACAGGCTGAAAGAAAGGGCAGGCACCATGGGGGCTGCAGGCGCAGCCTGCAGGGGGGTGAGTGAAGCGCCCCAGGGCTTCTCCCGGAATGCTCCTTGAGGGGCACGGAGAGCAGGTGCGCACCCCTGGCAACCCCTGCTCTTCCCTCCCTCTTGGCTGGAATGCAGATGTGCTCGTTGGAGCCACAGCAGCCAGATCGTGACTCTGAAGACAGATACCACAGTATGTTGAAGCAGAAAGAGAGGAGGATCTAGGGTCTCTGCCAACCTCACATCTCCTGATTGCCCACCTCCTGACCTCTTTTACCTGAGACAGTAAACTGCCGATCTGTTTCAGCCACCTTCTTCTGTTTTCTGTGGTCTGCAGCCCCGGCTGATCTTCCCTCGCACTGTCATCCCGCGTGACTGGCTGGAAGCTGGCCTGATGGGTCAAGGGAGGGGAAGAAAGGCGGGAGATCAGGGGATTCCGGGACGGTTGTGAAATAACTTCTGGAAGAGCCAAGTCCTCATGTCCACTTATTAGTATAGTGACGGAGATTCCGTTTGGGCAAAGCCTGTCAATACCACCAGTATCAGGAATGAGAGATGATGCCCACAGTCTACAGATATTGGATGGAAACATACAGAATGGTATGAACCTCACGGCCAAAATTTCAACAAGTTAGCTGTGGGCAAACGGACAGATTTCCTTGAAAGACACAAAGTACCAAAGCTCATTCAAGAAGGAAAAGATAACCCAAGTAGCCCTTTTTCCATTAACAAAAAAAAAAAAAAAAAAAATTGAATTAATAGTTAAAAACTTCTGCGCAAAGAAAATTCAGGCCCCGGTGGTTTCATTGGAAAATTCTACCAAAATTCTAAGGAAGAAATCACAAAATTCTACCCAAATTCTTCCGGGAAATGGAAGAGAAAGCATTTCTCAACTCCTTCTGTGAGGAGTTCCCCTCATCCATCACCTGGACGCCCAAACTAAATGTTGTAAGAAAAGACAACTACAAGCTAATCTCTGTTATGAATATAAGAGTAAAACCTTTAAACAAAAATTGAATCCAATAATATATACGTAGGATAACATATCGCAACCGAGGCAGGTTTATGCCGGGAACACGAGGTTGGCTTACCACTTAAAAAGCAGTCAGCGTAATTCACCACATTAACAAGCGAGGAATGAAAAACCACACGATCATCTCAATAGAAGCTAAGACACCTTTCATAGAATCCAACATCTGGTTTTGGCAAAAACTCTCAGCAGACTAGGAGTCGAAGGGAACTTCCTCGGGATCGAGGACACCTGCAGACACCCAGCGTTCATGTCCTCCCAGGTGGAGCGGGACTGATGCCTCCGAGAACAGGGACAGCACCCTCCCCCCCTCTGTTAGCATCACGCCAGAAGGCTGGCCAGCGCAGTGAGGCAATGAAGAGAAACCAAAGCCATGCATATTGGAAATGAAGATCTGAAATGGTCTCTATTCACAAACAACACAGTAATCAGTAGAAAGCGTGGTGGAGTCTGGAGTCTGGAACAGTCTGGAAGCTGCTAGAATAGTGAGTTTAGCAAGGTTGTGGAATGAATACGAGGTCTGTATGTGAAATCAAGTTTTTAATATGGTGGCAACGAACAATTGGAAACAGATTTTATTTTATTTTTTTTAACGTTTATTTTTCTTCTTTTTTTTTTTTTTTCAACATTTTTTATTTATTTTTGGACAGAGAGAGACAGAGCATGAACGGGGGAGGGGCAGAGAGAGAGGGAGACACAGAATCGGAAACAGGCTCCAGGCTCCGAGCCATCAGCCCAGAGCCCGACGCGGGGCTCGAACCCACGGACCGCGAGATCGTGACCCGGCCGAAGTCGGACGCCCAACCGACTGCGCCACCCAGGCGCCCCTAACGTTTATTTTTGAAAGAGAGTGCGAGTGGGGGAGGGGCAGAGAGAGGGCGAGCCTGAATCCGAAGCAGGCTCCAGGCTCCGAGCTGTCGGCACAGAGCCCGACGCGGGGCTCGAACTCACGAACTGCGAGATCGTGACCTGAGCCGAAGCTGGAATTGTTTAACTGACTGAGCCCCCCAGGCGCCCCAGAAACTCAACTTTTAAATGACCATTTACAATAGCAGCAAAAAGTGTGAAATACTTAGGAATAAATCTGATGGAGGAGAAGCAAGGCTGGTTCACCGAACGTAGCAGAGCATCTCTAGAAGAAGTTGAAGGTCTGAGGACGGGCGAGGGGTCGAGTTGCCCCTTTCCCAGGTCGTCCGTAGACCCGGTGGATCCCAGGCGCGGTCTCAGCCCGCTGGTTTGTGGAAACTGACCAACCGGGTCTCAAATTCGTGTGGGAGCACTGAGGACCACAGTGTCCCACAGGAGCTGAGAAAGAACAGAGCTGAGGCGTTGCACCACCCGAGGGAGGAAGGCGCTCGCGTCGCGCATTATCTCCTGGCATCCTTTCAACCACCGCACAGGGAGACCGAGGCACAGGAAGTCACCGCGTGACCCCACGTCCCGCAGCCCCCCCCCCTCCCCAGCACGGGGGGCGGGAGGCTCAGGGGACAGGGCTGCGCCCGCTCCACTGACTGCTGCGTCTTTGGCTTCCAGCAGCAGGCCGGGCACGTCGCGGGGCTTGGTAAGTACTGGAGGTAAGAATCGTCACGGCCGGTAGTTACCGTGCACTTCTGATGCACGCCTGGCTCCGTGCGAACACTGTGGGTGTGTCAGCCCTGTTCGATGGGTGAGACGGGGGTGGGGGAATGCGCCGTCCCGCCGCTGGTGTCCCGAAGAGGGACTTGGCCTCAACCCTCCTGGGGCCGGACTCAAGCCTCCCTTTGCCCCTTGCTGGAGGAGAGTTCCTCCCTGCTGGAGCGTGCCGCACGAACACACGCGCCCCCCGCGCCCTCCGCGCCCGCCACGTGGACACCTTCCCGTCAGCAGAGTCAGGCACCCCCACAGGTTTGGGGCAGCCGGTTGGAGCGGCCAGGCCGTGGCCTCACCCCAGAGGCTGCCGTCAGGAGGCTGTTATTGTGCCACGTCCGCACTGTGCCCTCTGAATCCGGCCTTTGGTTCTGTTTTGAGTAATAAAGCTACTGTCCTGCGTCCACTCCCATCCGCCTGACTACTTCGTCTCCCAGTGGCTCCAACCAATCTTGCTCAGGGCAAAAGATGATGATTGAGGCTTCTTCGCTCCCGGAGATAATTCACACCGCATCCCTGCGGGGGCGGGGGCTACTGATATTATCCTCATTTGGCAGACGAGGACACCGAGGGACAGGGAGATGAGCGGACGAATGAATGAACCAACATACGAATGAATGATGGAAAGGTCAACGTGTCGCCAAAGCTTGGGCTCTTTGCCATGAGCTACCCAGGCTTTGCCATGAAGAGGCAGGTTGGGCGGAGGGCAGGTGGGCGGGGCCGTGCCCGGCTTGCTGGGTGATGGGGCTGGACCCTCTCGGGGCTGGATCGGGGCCGCTCTGTGCCCGGTCGCCGTGACTGGCTGGACGTGGCCCCCAAGACCATCGGATCGTCTCTTAGCGATGGGTTCGTAGCCGGGACATGGATGGCAACCCAGCATGGAGCCAGGGCCGGGTCTCCAGCCTCTCCCACCCCCCACCCTCCCCAGCAAGGGCTGGACACAGAAAGGGCCAAGGAAGTCTTGTGGACAGAACTGTAGGGTTTCCAGCATTTCAACCTTCTCGTTCTGACTTTTAGGAGAGAAAGCGAAAGGCCCGTGTCTCCCCGTGCAAGCTGCCGGGCTGTGTCCCCGGCGGGAGACCCGCCTCTCGCGCTGAGCCTCGGTGCCGCGGGGTCAGGGCGGCCACCGCGGGCCGCAGAGCGCGCTCAGCCGGAATGCGGCCGAGATGTTCCCGGGGCCGTCTGGAGCAGTCTTCCCCGGAGCTCGCCTCCAGCAGGGGGAGGCTGCCAGGACTGATTTTCCACTGTGCGAAGGAACGCTCTGGAAGGAAGGAGGTGGCCACGTGGACTGGAGCCCCGGTTCCCGGCCAAGCCTTCCAACAATCCTTCGCGTTATGGTGAGCGAAGCCGTGTCCTCGTGTTGTCCCAGGGCTGCGGGGCCACCGCCCCGTCAGCAAAGTCAGGCAGCCCCACGGCTCGGACTTGCTTCCCGCCGCAGGGCACACTGTGTCCGGTGGGGAAGGCCACGCAGAGAGAGACGGTTACACGCCCACGGTCACGCTGCAGCGGTGGTCGTGATCGTTCACGGAGCCCTTCTGCTGTGCCCGGAAGCTTGTAAGGATGACCTTATTTAACACTTGAAACGGACTTTGCGGCCTTGTTTTATAGACAAGGAAACCGAACTAAGAGAAGCTAAGGAACCTGTGTCAGGCCGCCCAGCTAAGAGAGAAGCAGGGTTTCCACCTGTGTTGACGGATCGTGTTTCCACGTGGTTTCCGCTGTGGGCAGCAGAGGGGCTGTGGGGGCCCAGAGGAGGCACCAAAGACAGGCCTGGCATCAGAGAAGGCTGCCAGGGAGCAGTGAGCACACAGCTAGGTGCTGAGGGATGAATAGGAGTGGGCCCAGGGCAGGAGGTGAGGGAGGGCAATTCAGGTCTCTAGCCAGGTCCCTGACCCCGGGTCGCGTGGTAATCGGGAGGGCTTCCAGGGGGAAGGTGTTTCCTGCGGTGACCGCAGCTTCCGAATCCGTCTCCGTAGAGGACCTGGGACAGACAGAGGCTGAAAGCTCAACGGCTTTTCATCGAGGGCCCTCCAGGAACCCAGCTTGAAAGCACGTAGGCCTCCCGGTGAACCAGAGAGGTTTCTGGGCCACAGAATTGGCAAAGGGCAGCAGAAAAGCAGGGCAGAAGGAAGACACATTTCAAAGGAGGGTCAAGAATTTGCTGCTCAGGAAATATTTCTGGAAAAGTTCAATGGGGCGTCCTGTGGAATCTCAAATATTCCACATTTAAGAGGAAGGAAGGTTTGTGTTCCCGGGATGTCGGCCCATCTAGGCTCTTATTTCACGGGCGGGCGAGGCTGAGGGCTCCAGGGAGGGGCAAGGTCAGCAGTGGGAAGGCGTGCCTGGGGAGAGTGGGCGCCTGAGTGGGGGCTGCACCAGAATCAGCTCCGCCCCCCCCCCCCCCACCTTGTGGGCCAGCCCTCAGTCGGCCTGTCACTCTCCCTGCTCTGGCACCGTCTGCATGGCTGCCCTGGGGATGGGCATCGTTCTTCGGTGAGCCCCGGGCGGTGCACTAGGCGACACCCAGCAGGCCCCACACCCCAGTGGCTCGGGGACACGGTCCGGCGCACGATGCTTCCTCGTCTGCGCGCTGCGAGGGGAGAAGCCGCTGCCGTGAAACTAGGACACTGCTCTCCCCTCCATGCCAGGCCAGCCTCGTCGTGCAGACACGCACGCTAAGGGGCAGTGACCCTGCCGCGTCCCCCTGCCCCCGGGGGGTGCGAGGGTGCGGGCTGGGGGCGAGCGCGGTGCCGTGGGGACAGTCACTGAGGGGTGATGCTTGTTCCCCGGGGGCTGGAGTCTGGACACCTCCCATATCTTTTTTTTTTTTTTTTTTTTTTTTTATTTTTTTTTAATGTTTATTTACTTTGGAGAGATAGGGAAGAGCATGAGCAGGGGAGGGGCAGAGAGAGAGACACAGAATCCACAGCAGTCTCCAGGCTCTGAGCTGTCAGCACAGGGCCCGACGCAGGGCTTGAACTCACGGACCGTGAGATCATGACCTGAGCCGAAGTTGGACGCTTAACGGACCGAGCCACCCAGGCGCCCCTGGACACCTCCCATTTCTATCTTGGCATTCTGGTCTCACTTTTGGGGCTGAGGAAACTGAGGCACGGAGAGAGCCTGTGGCCGTGGGGGCCGGGGCTGGAATGCCCCATCTCAGCACCCCACCCCCCTCCCTGGGCCGGGCCCTTCTGCAGCCACGGCCCCAGAAGTGACGTTGTCCCGGCAGATGAGCCTGTGCGGGCAGACGTGAGCTTGGGAGGCGGGAAATGAGCCCTGCCGGGATGGCCTCGTGTGCGTGTGTGTGTGAGCATGTGTATGAGTGCACGAGTGTGCGTGCACATGTGAGAGTGCATGTGAGTGTGTGCGTGTGAGTGCACGTGTGCATGCATGAGTGTGCGTGTAAACGTGTGTGAGTGAGTGTGCGTGCACGTGTGTGTGTTTGTGCGTGCATGTGTGAGCGTGTGACTGCATGTACGAGCATGCTAGTGTGTGCGAGGGCAGGCCCATGAGTGTGTGCGCGAGTGAGTGTGCTAGTGTCTGGGTGGTAAGTGTGTGCGGGGGTGACTTGTGAGTGTGTGTGTGAGTGCACACGCGTGTGTGAGTGCACACGCGTGTGTGTGTGTGGCTGCGTGTCAGGGACCCTGCTCTCCGCGAGCTGACCTGCACTCACCTGGCCCAGTGGGCGTGAACGCCGGGTTCCGCGAACCATGCAGTCCCGTGCGTGTGTAAATGACTTACGAGAACAAAATACGAACAAGGATGATTCTCCACCTTTTCTTGATCCGAGGCCCCCGGACGCCTTTCCTCTGAGTCCACGTTTTTACAAAACTCCTGTTTTTAAGTTTATTTGCTTTGTTTTTACAATTCTCTACAGGCCGTTGGCTCTTTGGCGTGTGGTGTTGTGGGTTGTAACACGTATGTAGATTTGTCCAAGCTCAGCAGCCGGCCGCCCGGAGAAGCCCCTCAGGCCGCGCTTGGGCGCCTGTCCCCGGCCCTGACGCGCCCCCCACGGCTGCTTCTCCGGGACGTCGTGTGGGCGGAACAAGACAGGACACAGGCCCAAAGCAGCCGCAGCAAAGGTCGCCCGAGAAGAGTGAGCCGTGGAGGGTGGCTTCCTTCCGCAGCGTGAGGCCCTTGGGGACCGTCCCTGTTCGTCACATCATGGGACGTGGCCTTGTTTGTCTCTCTGTTCGCCCACCGAGGTCATGCGCCTTGTTTCACGTTTATGTCCTGTGACAAATGGGGTGAGTCGTCAGCCACCGTTTCTCCCGATGCCCGTCACTCCCTCTCCCCGGACTCCGGCGACACAATCCTTAGACCCTCTGCTGTTTCCCCGCAGATCTGCGACTCTCTGTTCACTTCCTTCCTTTTTTATTTTCTTATTTCTTGTTTTACTTTTCCCTTTTTAATTGTATTTTCTTATTGAGACAAAATTCATATAACATCAAAGTCACCATCTTAAGCTTTTTAAAGTTTATTTATTTTTGAGAGAAAGAGAGCGCGAGCAGGGGAGGGGCAGAGGGGGAGACACAGAATCCGAAGCAGGCTCCAGGCTCCAAGCCGTCAGCACAGAGCCCGACGTGGGGCTCGAACCCACAAACTGTGAGGTCGTGACCTGAGCCGAAGTCGGACGCTCAACCGACTGAGCCACCCAGGCGCCCCGATCTTAAACATCTTAAAGTGACAGTCTTTAGTACATTCCCAGTGTTGTGTAGCCATCACCCGTGTCTGCTTCCAGAACATTCCCATCATCCCAGAAGGAAACGCCGTACCTATGAGCCGTCACCCCCACCCTCCTCTCCCAGATTGGGCAGCCCCCCGTCAGCCTTCTGTCTCTGTAGATCTGTCTGGTGTGGACATTTCACGTGGACGGGAACCGTGTAACCCGTGGCCTGCGGTGTCCGGCTTCTGCCACAAGACGTCCCCACGGCTGTGTCCTTTCAGTGGCTGAGTAACATTCCATTGTGTGGACACATCACACACAATGGGGGGCGTTGGCCTCGTGTCCCCTTCTGGCTGCCGTGAAGGACGCGGTGGTGAACATCTGGGTGCCAGTGTCTCTGTGAACCCGTGTTTGCAAGTCTCCTTGAACTAAATTACGTGTAGGGGTGTCATTTCTGGGTCACACGGTAACTCCGTTTTTGACTTTTTGAGGGACCGTCTCCCACAGTGGCTGCACCGTTTTACACCCCCCACCGGGTTCCGATTTCTCTGCATCCTCGCCAACACTTACTACGTTCTGTTTTCTCGTTATTTAGAGAATACTTTATTAGTCTCTGCCACGTTCTGTTTTCGATGATAGCTGTGCTAGTGGGTGTGGGGACGTGTCTCCCTGTGGTTTGGATCCGCGTGTCCCTGGTGACGAGGGATGTGGACCCCCTTCTTGTGTGCTTCCTGGCCATCCGTGCGTCTCCTCTGGAGAAGTCTCTATTCAGATCCCTCACGTGTTAAAATTGGATTATTGGTCTTTTCATTGTTAGGATCCAGACACCGGACTCGTATCAGATACATCATTTGCAAATAGTTTGTCCCATTCTGTGTGTTTTTTCCCCACTTTCTTGAGAATGTCCTTTACAGCAGAAGTTTTTAACTTTGGTGAAGTCCAAATGATCTGTTCTTTCTTTTATGGCTCGTGCTTTTGGTTCCGTATCTAGGAAACTGATGTCAAGTCCACGGTCACAAAGTCTTCTACGTATGGTTTCCTCCCAAGGGTTTTACGGTTTTAGCTCTTACGTTAAAGTCTTTGAATTAATTTTGGGTTCATTTTTACGTATGGTGTGAGGTAGGGGTACAGATTTGTGGTGTTTTGCATACAGATGTCTAGTTGCCCACCACCGCGTATTAAAAAGACTGTTCTTTCCGCATCGGGTGGCCTCGCCACCCCTGTAGAAAATCGGTCGGCCGCAGCTGTCTGGCTGTATCTCTGGGCTCTGAATTGTAGTGCATCGGCCCGACACACTACAGTGTTCACCCTGACACCCGCAGCTCCCTGTCCTGGTGAAGCGAGCTCAGTAGCAGGATTCGAAGTCAGGAGTGTGCCTCCTCCAGCTTCCCCTCCTTTTCCTGGGGCGGGTTTGGCCTTTTGAGCTCCCTTTGCATTCCAGATGCGTTTGAGAATCAGGGCCTCCATTTCTGCAAGGCCAGGCAATTGGAATTTTGACAGGGACTGCACGGAAGCTATAGCTCCTTCCGGGGGATATTGCTGCCCTAACAAAATAGGAACCTCTCCAGGGGCTCCTGGGTGGCTCAGTCGGTTAAGCGTCCGACTTCGGCTCAGGTCATGATCTCACAGTCCGTGAGTTCAAGCCCCGTGTCGGGCTCTGTGCTGACGGCTCGGAGCCTGGAGCCTGCTTCGGATTCTGCGTCCCCCTTCTCTCTGGCCCTCCCTCGTTCATGCTCTGTCTTTCTCTGTCTCAGAAATAAATAAACATTAAACAAAATTAAAAAAAAAATAGGAACCCCTCCAGTCCACGGACACACAAGGTCTTTCCATTTATGTAGCTCTGCCCTCACTTGCATCTTGCCCTCACTTGCATTTTACCTATAGAAGTTCATGTCACATGTAAATTGAGATGTTACCTCTTCCTTTACGATCTGGGAGCCTGTAATTTCCTTTTCTTGTCTGACTCCCCTGGTTAGAGCCCCTGTACAACGCTGAACAGAAGTGGCCTCGCTCCTGAATTCAGGGAGGCACCCAGCCTTGTACCGCGGAGCGTGACGGCAGCCGTGGGTGTTCTCTGGTCCTCCTTGATCGGGTGCAGGAAGTTTTCCCTCCTGTTCCCAGTTTGCTGAGTGTGTGTGTGAGTGTTTTTAATCATGAGACACAATCATTTTTCAGCTCTTTTGTTCGTACGGGATAATTTCTGCTGCTCCCTCTTCAAATTCAATTGCTTTTTCTTCTGTCATTTCCATCCGGCCATTGAGCTCCTGCAATGAGTTTTTAATTTCCGCTCCTGCCTTTTTCAGCTCTAAATTTCTCATTTGGTTCTTCTTTACATTTTGTGTTTCTTGGCTGGAATTTTTAAAAAATCCTTTCTTTCATTTCAGTAGCGTTGACGCATTCTTCTTGGATTATTTTTATGATGCTGCATTAAGGTTTTCATCAGACAGTTCTGACATCTGAGTCATGTTGGCGTTCGTGTCTGATGGTGGTCTTTTCCCAGGCAAGGTGAAGTTTTCCTGGTTCTTTGTATGCCAAGTACTTCTGGATTGTATCCTGGACATTTAGGATATTATGTTATACGACTCTGGGTCCTGTTTAAACACTGTGAGGAATGTCCATATTTTTGTGGTAACGGGAAACGGATCCAGCTGGGTCCAGCCCAGAGTTTCCACCAGCCGTCCTGGGTCCAGGTTTAACGTCCATTTCCAGCCTTTGCGGTGGTTTGTCCCGTGTGCACCACCCAGTGGCCAGTCTGGGCCCCGAGAGGTGGTCCGCACTCAGCTGAGTTCCCAGAGTCCTGGCACGCTGTCGACATCGGATCCACGTGTGTGCAGCTCAGGGGCGGGCCTGGGGGGTCAGAAACAGCCCTGCGGTGTCAGGCTCCAAGCTCCTTCCTCTTTATGACGTCTCGGGGGCTTTCTGGCTCTCAGGGGTCCCCTCCTCAGTCTTCTGGGCCGAAGGCCAGGGGCTCGGTTAGCCGGATTGCTGCACGTTCCGTGGAGCTATGCTGAGTGCAGGCCGAGGCGGTGCCAGGATGGGACACAGAGCAACCAGCTTTGTCCCGTGCTCTGGGGACTTCAGTTCCCCTGATCGGAGAGGAAGCTTTGGGTGCCCGTGGGTCCCACAGCCCCGCCATTAGTGTGGCGGCCGCTGTGGTCCCAGAGACGGCAGGAAACAGGCCACCCGGCCGGCACAGATGGAGGCCCAGCGCCTGATGCGCCCGTCCCTGTGCCCCCCGGCTTCTCCCTTAGCGCCCTTCGCTGGGTGCCCAACCCCAGGGACTGAAAACTCCCCGCCTGCCCGCTCCCCTCTTTCACCTGGCAGCCTGCAGGTGCCTCTGCGACAGGCTTCTGACTCTTCCCGGAGGGAGATAGTCTCTGCTACCCCACCCCTCCCCTGGAGCCCCTCCTCTCCTCCCCCCTCCCTCCTGCCTCCACGCCCACATGGCACTCACAGCCGTTTCTGTCTGTGCCCGTCGCCCCCCAGGTGCTGCATCTTTAGGGAGGAGCTCTCGGAAAACCTGGCTCAGAGAAGCCAAGGAAGTGACTCGCGGTGGCAGAGCTCCGTCTACAAGCCGCATCGCCACACTCTGCCTTCCCCGCTCTTTGCCCCAGAGATCTCCGAGAAGTCGGGGTCTCGCCTGTCGACCGCCTACTGACCCCCTCCCCTCAAGTCAGCCTGAAGCTCCCCGGATGGGTGGGGGCAGTGGGGGGGTAGACGGGGGGGGGGGGGGAGAACAGTGCAGCACAGCCACGTTGTCCCTGCTCACGTGCAGGTGTGCAAGGAACAAGGACAACTCCCTCCGCCCTTCCCTCCCTCCTTTTCACCCCTCCCTCTCCCCTTCCCCTTTCCCCTCCCCCTTCCCCTCCTTCCTTCCTCCCTCCCTTCCTTCCTTCCCTCCCTCCTCCTCCCCCTTCCCCCTTCCCTCCCTCCTTTTCTCCCCTCCCTCTCCCCTTCCCCTTTCCCCTCCCCCTTCCCCCTCCTTCCTTCCTTCCTCCCTTCCTTCCTTCCCTCCCTCCTCCTCCCCCTTCCCCCTTCCCTCCCTCCTTTTCTCCCCTCCCTCTCCCCTTCCCCTTTCCCCTCCCCCTTCCCCCTCCTTCCTTCCTTCCTCCCTTCCTTCCTTCCCTCCCTCCTCCTCCCCCTTCCCCCTTCCCTCCCTCCTTTTCACCCCTCCCTCTCCCCTTCCCCTTTCCCCTCCCCCTTCCCCCTCCTTCCTTCCTTCCTCCCTTCCTTCCTTCCCTCCCTCCTCCTCCCCCTTCCCCCTTCCCTCCCTCCTTTTCTCCCCTCCCTCTCCCCTTCCCCTTTCCCCTCCCCCTTCCCCCCTCCTTCCTTCCTCCCTCCCTTCCTTCCTTCCTCCTCCTCCTCCCCCTTCCCCCTTTCCTCCCTCCTTTTCTCCCCTCCCTCTCCCCTTCCCCTTTCCCCTCCCCCTTCCCCCTCCTTCCTTCCCTCCCTCCCTCCCTCCTCCTCCTCCTTCCCCCTTCCCTCCCTCCTTTTCTCCCCTCCCTCTCCCCTTCCCCTCCCCCTTTCCCCTCTTCCTTCCTTCCTTCCTTCCTCCCTCTCTCCCTCCCTCCCTTCCTTCCTTCCTTCTTCCCTTCCTTGTTTAAGAATCATGCAGTTCCCAATGGCTCACACTGTCCTTGACCTACCAGGGAAACCAGGAGAGATATCCATTCATTCATTCATTCATTCACTCCTTCCTTCAGGAGACAGGATTCTGTGGGTTACAGTCGAACAGAGCTGGGTTCTACTTCTATTCTGTCCTACAGGACCTGGGGCGGTGGCTCAGGGTTCCTGCCTGTCCCCCCTCCTCTGATTTTGCCCTCAAAGCCAGCCCTCAGCTTCCTTATCCTCTACTCAGCCCTTGCTTCTCCCCGTGGATGGACTTGTGGTGGCCTCACGGGCACCCTTGTCACCGTCACGGTTTTCCGCGTGCGTGTGTGAGTCTTTGCTAGACCTGCTCCAAGCAGAGCTGTAAGCCTCCAAGGACAGGCACGATGACCCAGCCCCTGGCACACAGTAGGCGTTCAACAGGTAATTGATGAGTTAACATTTTCCTTTGAGGGAGGTGGGAGGTAGATCTTTGTGGAACATTCCAGAAAGGAAGGAGGAGCAGGAGTGCGCGTGGCATCCCCTGGGCAGATCGCCCTGCCCATCCCCCGAGCCCCACGCCCACCCGGGATCGGCCCTCTCCTCCAGGCATCCCACGTGCAGCAGGACAGACCCCCCAGGCCCCCCTCAGCCTCCCCACTCCCCACTTCCCAGGCTCAGCGTCTGGGCCGGTGTCCTGGGTTGGACACCTCGAAGCTGCACACAGACATTTACTCTCACTGCCTGGAACGTGCAAGCGTTCAGTGGAGGTGTGGGCGGGGCGGGCTCCCTCCTGGGGCCCCCAGGGAGGGTCCCTGCCGCCTCTCCCAGCTCCTGGGGCTCCAGGCGTCCCTGGGCTTGTGGCCACGGTTCTCCGTCTCCTTCTGTCTTCACCCGGCTTCTCCTCTGCGGTCTGGAAAGGAAAGGGTCTGTGCGCCTTTTCCTTTTCTTACAAGGACACCAGCTGCGTTGAATTAATGACCTCATCCTAGCCTGATGACAACTGCAAAGACGCTATTTCTTTCTTTCTTTTTTTTTTTTGAGAGAGAGAGAGGATAAGTGGGGTAGGGGCAGAGAGAGGGAGACACGATCCCAAGCAGGCTCTGTGCTGAGCCTGATGTGGGGCTCGATCCCATGAACTGTGAGATCATGACCTGAGCCGAGATCCAGATCCGGACCTTAGCCAGCTGAACCCCCCAGGTGCCCCCAAGGACCCTGTTTCTAAATAGGTCCAGTCACAGATGGGGGTAAAGATGTGGACGTATCTTTTTTGGGGGGACAGTTCTACCACCACAGCATCGATCACAAAAGGAACCTTCCCTGAGAGGATGTCCCGTGGACTTTTCTCCGTCTTCTGGACACACGAGTGCCCCTCGTCCGGGTCGGCGTGGGCAGGGCCGGGCGGCACAGGGGGCCCCAGAGAAGGTGAGTCTCCCAGATTCCGCTCGGATGAGCCGAAGGACAAGCCGGGGACGGCTCAGGTCCCTCTCTGGCGAGTGCACAGAAGAACCACACAGGAGGCTTCACCCGCTTTCTTTCCCCTGGTGGACGGGGCTTAGCGACTATCCTGCTTCTCCGAGAATGCGCCTCAAGTGCGTCCTCAGAGGGGAGAGAGACGGGAGAAGAGCAGCTTGGTGGCAGCCAAGGCGGCTTCGCTTGGCAGTGGGGCCCTCCCCTCCCCGCCAGGCCCCGCCCCTTTGTCACGCAGCCCCCATCTGCCCCTGCACCGGGCATGGGGGACACAGCAATCCCGAAGCTGTGCCCTGCTTCGTGCCGTGAGCATCTCTGATAACCGAACGGAAGCAACTCAGCGACCCGACTCGTGACCTGCTCAGCTGGCCACCCAGGCCTTGTCGGTGCCGGGCAGTGCCCCGCAGGTGGTGTCACAGGCAGGAGGTCGGGGCTCCGGAGGGAAGCCATGTGCCCCAGGCCCATCCGTCCCCAAGGCTGAACTGAATGGGGGAGAGTCCTCCCTGCGATGAGCCAGAGGGAGGAGGGGCTCTTTCCGTCATCGAGGTAACGTCCTGCCTGCCCCGGGTGCCCCCGGTGGGGACCCTGCGAGGACGCGCCCCTGGAGGGGGGGTATCAGGAGCAGTGGGCATCAGTGCCCATTCACCCTGCTTCAGTGACAACGGTGGACAGACCGCCCTCCTGTGGGGGATGGGCTGGGAAACAGACGCTGCTGACAAAGCCTCCCGCCTTCTAGAAGGAGACAGGAATGAGGGCTGAGAGAGGGTCTCAGGAACGGGTGACCTGTGCCATCCGGGAGGGAAGCCTTAACCTGTGAGGGCATTTTGGATCCCTGCTGAAGGGGTGAGGGACCCGTGGGAAGAGAGGCCTGCAGGGAGAGACCGGTCCTGGGCAGATTTTGCCACGGGTCTCCGTGCCCCTTCCCCGAAACCCAGTGACCTGGCGAGATGGCCCAGCAGGATCCAGTTCCGTGGCCCCTGGGACTGGGGGTGGGGGTGGGGTGCAGGGGCCGCTTCTTCCTCTCCACCAGCTGGGTGCTGACACACAGGGTCCCCAAGCCCGGGGCCCCGAGTGACTGTGCAGGGCCAGTCCCCTCCCACCCCTCCCCCCATCGGCCGGACTCCCAGGAGCATGAGAGCCAAGGTCTGTCCCGCCACCCACGGATTACTCTAACCTAGTCACTGGCCAAACACAGTGAAAGCAGCTTATGCAGGAAAAGCAAAATACGAAAAGGAAAGAAGAAAACGGGAGAATAAGCCTTAATCTCTCAAGGAGTCTCTCCACAGCCAAGGTATGAGGGCAGAAGGAGACAAGACTTCCTGTGCTGCTGATACATGGGGGCCACGCGACACGAGCTTGAAAAGAATGTGGACAGGGCGCCTGGGGGGCTCAGTCAGTGAAGCGTCCAACTCTTGATTTCGGCTCAGGTCATGATCTGACGGTTCGTGGGTTCGAGCCGACAGCACAGAGCCTGCTTGGGATTCCCTCTCTCTCTCTCTCTCTCTCTCTCTCTCTCAAAATAAATAAATAAACTTAAGAAAAAAAAGAAAAATGTGGACAAAATTTGACAGTGGCAGATTGTAGGAGGGTAAAGCAAACAAGAGAAAGAACAGGGCAAGTGTGAAAAACCACGGTGAGTTCCATGCGGTCCACGCACTTGTGGGCCTGAAGGAGAAGGGACCTCGCAGCCAGCCCTGAAAACTCCTGTGTTTTCTGGAGAGGTGAGTGAAAAACGTGGTCATGGAGACACAGAAGAGAAGCAGGGAGCTGGGTGATCAATCAAGCAGAGGGAGGCTGTGGGCACCAGCACCACCCAAAGACCCCTCCATGGCCGGCGACAGGGAGTCCCGGGCCACGCAGCTGAAGCTCCCTCTGTGGCCACAGGCGACCAGGAGACGGGGGTGGGGGTGGGGAGTCAGTAGAGGTTAGTGGCTAACGCACAGGCTTCGCATTCACTGTCTGGGGCCAAGTCCCAGCTCTTGCTTCGCTCAGTCTCACCAGCCGCTCGCCCCTGGTCCCACCCTCCCCGGGTGCTGGTTGAGACGGCACCATCTCTGAAGGTGGACTGCATTTGGAAGGTCCTGACGGAAGTTCTCGCGGTGGGAACAGGAAAGAGGCGAGTCTGTGCAGTCAGGTGTGTGAAGATGCGTCCTGGGCAACGGGGCTTGAGCAATCAAGGGGGGCCTGGGATCCCAGACTGAGGAATTGAAGGGTGGGGTCTGAGCTGTGGGCCCTGGGGAGGCATTGGACGTTGTTGAGCGGGGAGATTACCTGGAATTGAGATCCAGAGAGGATCAAAGTACTGAAGCCTGCTCTGGACAACTGAAGCCAAAGAAGAATGTGCTGGGAGCATATGAAGCCATTAACGGAAGCCAAGGAGAGGCCCGGGATCCAGACTTTGAAGAGGGTGGGAGGGTGGGGCTGGAGCAGGGCCCAGGGAGGTGGAACGAGGCAGCGTGACTTCTGGGGCCATGGCACCGTGAATGCGCCGTGCCCAGTAGACCCAGGAGTACGGTCCAGGGAGAGGGCGGTGGTAGCCTGGCTTGGGTCTTGTGTGCCCCCTCTGCGAGGCGGGGAAGGGGGGGGGGCCCTGACCCATATCTCAGCCAGGTGGTGGCCAGTCGGGAGGAGGAGTCCTCAGGGTGAAATCTGTGGCATGGACTGTGGACTGGATGCCGGGCAGGCAGGACAGGGGCATCCGGCCCAGCTCGCATCCCCGCTCAGAGGTGAATGGCTCACTCAGGGACACAGGTTGCTTGTGGCTGGGCAGCACCGAGAGCCAGCTTGTGAGACGGCCCAGAGCGTTCCTCTCCCAGTGGGCTGCTGGAGGAATCGAGGGCAGTGCTTGATGCAAACCAGATGTTTGGGAACCGCGTCAGGCGGATACGAGGAGCGGGTGGGCCAGACGGGAGGGGGACTGGCTCCACAGAGCGGCCCTGTGCTCTCACTGTGGGGACGGGTTCCAACCCCAGGTGGCATTGCTTGTGGTGTGGGACCCCTGGCGAGGTATGTGACCTCTGTCTCTGTTCACACTGCTGGGACTACATCAAAATAAAAAGCTTCTGCCCAGCGAAGGAAACCACAAAAAACAAAAAGGCAACCTACAGAATGGGAGAAGATATTTGCAGATGACATTTCTGATAAAGGGTTAGTATCCAAAGTACATAAAGAACGGATACAACTCTCAACCCCCAAAAAACAAATAATCATTTTTTAACAAATTAAAACATGGGCAGAAGAAGACACGAAGAGGCATTTCCCCAAAGAAGACATCCAGATGGCCAAGAGACCCAGGAAGGGTGCTCGACATCACTCGTCATCAGGGAAATACAAATCAAAAACAATGAGATACCACCTTACACCTGTCGGAATGGCTAAAATTGACAACACACGAGACAACAAGTGTTGGTGAGGATGCGGAGAAAGGGGAACCCTCGTGCACAGTTGGCGGGAACGTAAACTGGTGCAGCCACTCTGGAGGACAGTGTGGAGGGCCCTCAACAGGTTATAAATAGAACTGACCCATGATCCAGTAATTCCACTAAGGGTATTTATGCGTACCCATAGTTCATAGCAGCTTTATCTACAGTAGCCAAGCCGTGGAAGCAGCCCGTGTGTCCATAGAGAGATGAATGGATAAAGAAGATGTGGCATACGGGTACAAGGGAATATTATTTAGCCATGAAAAAGGATGACATCCTGCCATCTGCAACAACATGGATGGACCTGGAGAGCAGCGTGCAAAGCGAAATAAGTCCGAGAAAGACAAATACCCTATGATTTCACTCACATGTGGAATTTAAGAAACACAACAGATGAACAAAGAAAAAATGAGACAAAAAACCAGACTCTTAACTATAAAGAACAAAGAGATGGTTGCCGGGGGGAGGTGAACGGGGCACGAGGAAAATAGGCGATGGGGTTAAGAAGACGCTTATGTTTTTGTTTTGTTTTGTTTTGTTTTTAATTTTTTAACGTTTATTTATTTTTGAGACAGAGAGAGTCAGAGCATGAACAGGGGAGGGGCAGAGAGAGAGGGAGACACAGAATCTGAAACAGGCTCCGGGCTCTGAGCTGTCAGCACAGAGCCCGACGCGGGGCTCGAACTCATGGACCATGAGATCGTGACCTGAGCCGAAGTCGGACGCTTAACCGACCGAGCCACCCAGGCGCCCCAAGAAGACGCTTATGTTGACGAGCATCGAGTGCTGCATAGAATTGTTGCCTCGTTACCGTGTGAATCTGAGACTGCTACACCACTGTTCATTCATTATGTTGGTTGGAGTTTAAAAACAAACTAAGGAAAGCTGTTCAGGTGGATGAAGTTTTGGGGTGAGGGTGGGGAGGTTGGGAGCTGACACCCAAGAAGGAACTCTCGAAGACGTCTTGGGTGCAAAAAGGTGATTTTATGAAAGCCCGGGGACGGGACCCGCGGGCAGGAAGAGCTGCCCTGGGTCGTGACGGGTGACTGATCAGATACCTTCAGGTTGGGAGGGGGTCAGGGATAGAGTAAGTCTCTAAGGAATTTTGGAAGCGAGGTTTCCGGGACCTTGAGGGGCCGGCTGTTGATAGGAAAACGCCATTTATTACCGTTTAGTAAAACCTCACTCGTGAGACCCTTCAGATGTGCATCAGGGGCCAGAAGCTTGGACTATGATCGCCAGCGTATATCTTGGGGGAGTTGAGATAAAGGAAGTTTCGAAAGGAATTTTTGCATGTTGAAGTCGACTCACAGGTTCCTGGGGGGGAGTCAGGATAATGTTAAGCCAAGACTCCCTTTTGCCCCCAGCCAAGTGCCATCGTCGGGGCAGCTGAGCTCCCAGAGGGAGGTCACTCGGCTGGTTTCAAGGACTTGCCAGTGGGCTGTAGGCAGGGAGGGAGTTTAATTTTTCATTTGCCTTAGTTTCCCACATCACCACGGCCAGCGACTCAACCCCTCACACCTTGCTGAGGGTGATATTAGGGCTCCAGGAAACGGAGTCTACAGGTTTCTGGAGACCAGGCTCTGGATCGGATTACCTTTTTCCTGCAGTTGCTAAGTCCTCTGCAGACTGGAGGAGACGCCTGTCCTGCAGGACGGTGACCTCCATCAGTCACCCACCCGCTTTCTTTCCTTTCCCCTGTTCTTGGGCGGCCAGGAGAGGCCGAGGAATATCACACATGTCCCACTTGGGGCGGGGGGTGCTGTTAGCCTGTCGTCTGCCCTCAGCCCGCCCCGCGCTCCCCCATCAAGGTGACTCTTGATAAAGAGTCCAGTCGGATGCACTTGAAGGTGACTTTCTGTCCTTTTCTGCGCAGAAGCAGTGGGCGGTTTCCATGGTTTGAAATCAGCCATCGCAGCCTTCGGGCAACTCCCGCCCCCTTCCTGGTGCTGGGGAAGCGGGCGTGGCCCCTGCCCTCCTGGAACACGGTCTTACAGTGAAGGTTGCCCCAAAGCTGCCCTTGAGGATGGTCCAGCCAGCAGATCATACAGGCGGAGGCCGGTAAGGGGAGGATGTGACGGGGGGTGTCCAGTGAATTTGGGGGCCTGTAAGTGAGGCCTGACAGAAGACGCAGCATTAGCCAGGCTGAGAGAAGGTCAGAGGGTCCATGAGACGGCACAGCTTGTGCAAAGGTCCTGAGGTCCGTGGGGGGGGGGGGGAGCACAGCCGTGCAGGAGCTGAGGTAGAAAAAGGGCCTCACAGGCCACCACATGGGGTTTGGACACAGAAGGGCCACAGGATATCCTTGCAGGGGCTTCAGATGAGGAGAGCGTGTGTGAGGTGTGTGGGGGATGGGTCCCAGGGGCAAGGTGGACGCAGGAGGTGGTGAGGAAGTGACAGCTCTGATCTGAGGGGAGGGAACGTGGGGGGCACTTAACGCAGGCAGGACCTCGTGATGCTTGGGGCCGGGTTGCTGCGGGGGCTCCTGGACAACTCTCCAGGTCAGACCCTGGGCGCCTGGCCGGTGGCAGTGTCCCCGTCGTGGCCAGCGTCGAGGTCACGGCGCTGGGCGGTTGGATGGCTCTCCTCCTGACAGACGGGAGGGCAGGGGTCACTCCTGGGAGCATCCAAGCAGTAACGCAGGTCCCCGTGGGGCCGGGCTGGCTGCCGAGTCTCCAAGGGTCCACATGCCGTCGGAGGTCTTCCGGGAAGGTGGGCTTTTCTTGTAATACGTTCAAGACCTATTTGTAAAGCAGAGCTTGACTGCTGCGAGCTGGCGTCTTTATTTAAGGCTGAGGCTGACATGTCCGAAGAAATTAACTCTTCCATTCTTGGTCAATTCACTCGGGGGACGACGTTCTCCAGCCCGAGCCGCCGTCTCTGCCGAGCGATTTTTCAAGGCAGGGGGCGGCGGCCGGACATCCTGTGAACGCACAGGGGACCGGAGGTCGCCGCGGTAGGGGAACTGCGTGTTTTGGGTTCAGCCATAAGTTGAGTAGACGATTGGCAAAGTGCAGCCTCCCGTCCCAGTAAGTGAGTGAGTCAGGAGGGGGGCTTCAAGGGGTCGGGAGCCTCTGTTTTCCCGCACGGGTCTGGTTCAAAGCCATCCGTTCGTTGCCTGCTCCCCCGATTTCTTTCTGATAGAACCCCATTTCATCCCATATCACTGTTGGGCTGGGGAACAGAAACCCATCCAGGTATTTCGGAGGGGACTGAGTACAAGGTGCTGGTCAGAGTGTGGGAAGGTCTGGGGGGAGGGGGTAAGAGATAGGAGGGTGACGCCTCCGAGGTCGGGGCTGCTCCCTCTGGTGGGCTGAACCCTGAGTCCGTGCCTGCCGGTGGAGATGCGGTCACGGCCAAGTCCTCTGCCTTGGCCAGCTGGGACCACCACGAGGCCGCCACGGCTGTCACGGGAGTGTCTAGAGATATGCCACGGGAAATTGGGAAGAGCAGACGTTCTGCTCACCCTCCCCCAGCCACGTGTCCCCCTGCTGGAGCCTAACTGGAGGCCTGGGAGCCTGAGAAATGTCCCCATCCCACGGAGCAGGAACGAGGCTGAGAGCAAAATGGCAAGGGATCAGCACAGTGGCAATGTGCTCATTGGAAGCCTCCGTGTCCCAGCCTCCTTTGTAACCCAGCGTGGCCAAAGAGAACGGATGGGAGGTGCTGAATGGGGTACTGGGAAATCTTCGGAAGGCTTGGGCTATTTGCACGTATCCTTTCTCCCTCCCTTCCCCTTCCTTCTCCTTTCTGCCTGAAATGTGGATGTGATGGCTGGAGCTCCAGCAGCCCTTTTGGACCTTCAAGGAGGTGACCTTGAAGACGTAAGCCACTGTCTAAGGAGCATGGAACAGGAGGACAGAACTGGGGTCCCGGATGACGTTGGGGCTGCCCATTGCTGCTGCCCTGGGTTTCTCCTTTCTGGACTTTCCTATGGGAGAGAAAACCTCTCTTATCTATCTACTCGTTTGGGTTTCCTCCCACGTTTAGCTGAGCCAAATCCTGATTGCCGTCTTGATTTTCACTATCAACTGAAAACCTGAGAATCAAGTACCCTACCCGTAAAGCCGGGGCAGTAAATGACTGTCCAGTCCATTTGTTGGGAGGACGGCATTGCTGGTGGCCAGCCACTGCTCAGCCCCTGGCTTACTGACACCCATTCCTCTGGGGAGGAGATACAAGTGTGCAGCCGGGAAGCTGGCTCTCCCCTGATTGGCGATGATGAAGGAGACTTTTTGTGTGGGTCTCACGGAGACGATGTGAACTAGTAATGGGGGCTTTGGGGGCACCTGGGTGGCTCAGTCGGTTGAACGTCCAACTTCGGCTCAGGTCATGATCTCATGATTTGTGGGTTCGAGCCCCGCGTCGGGCTCTGTGCTGACGGCTCGGAGCCTGGAGCCCGCTTCCGATTCTGTGTCTCCCTCTCTCTCTGCCCTTCCCCCACCCCTCTCTCTGTCTCTCTCTCTCTCAAAAATAAACATTACAAAAAAATAAAAATAAGGGGGCTTCGGGGAGGCAGCTCAAGGCATGGCATGGGGCCATGGTGGTGACAAGATACAGTCTCTGGCCCCCAGAGTTTAGAAGGGGTGTCCCAAATGTAAGCGGTTAATTACACAGTGACATAACAGGGCATGTGGCTGTCAGGGTCCCTGGGGGACATGTCCCCAGACTGAGATGGGGTCTGAGATCTCCTGGAAGTAGACCTGAAGGAGGGTCAGAGCCAGTCTGAGCAGTGGAGACCGGGCAGAGTGGGAACAATACTCCAGCCAGAGGGAACAGCCTGTGCAAAGACCTGAGGTTAAGAGGAAGAATGTCCAAAACATTAGAGTGGGGGACGGGTTACCTTATAAGTAAGTGAGCGCCCCATCCCTGGAGGTATCCAAGGAAGACTGATGCCCAAGGAGATGGACAGGACCTGGGTCTGCACCGAGCAGGAGGAGGAGGGGCCACCCCAGTGACCGTGATTGACAGGAGCTGTGCGGGGGGCTGGAGGCCTTGCGAGCTGTTGTGAGCAACTGAGCAGGGCAGGCGGCCAGAGCCAAGCCCCCCCAAGAGACCCCTGACGGGTCCATGCCCACTGCGGCGTGGGAAGAGGGGCATCCCTGGGTTCCCCAGGAAACTCCCAGGATGTGGTCCGTGTCCCGCATGTGGAGACATCCCCAAGAGGCCAGGGAAATCCTGTGACATTTCTAGGCGGAGCTGCGGCCGGTCGAGCTGGTCGGGGGGCTCTCCCGGCCGTGGCCGCATCACCGCTGTGGGCAGAATGGTGGTGCACCTGCCTCCGTGCTCCGGGCCCAGCCAGGGCCAGCCCAGAGCCAGTGCCCGCGACAGGCTTGTCGAAGGAACGCATCAGGGACCCAGAAGCTCGGCCCAACTTTCCCGCGGCCTCGGCACCTCACCTCTCTAATGGAGGCTCTGCTTCCTCACGTTTGCAAGTAGGTGATACCCCTCGTCCTCCAGGGGACGTGAGGACTGAGCGAGAAGGCACGGGGAGCATAAAACCCTCGGGGCCCCCGGTTTCTCATCTGTCAAAGGAGTGACAGGAAGCACCGTGGCTCGGGGCACGCGGTGGCATCCCAGGATTGCAGAGCTGGGGCCCGGCCCGGATCTCGGGCCGCAGGGCCAGGGCTGAGCCCCGGAGCCCAGAGCCAGGCCACGCTGCCACCTCGGCGGTCGTGCCCAGCGCGGCTGGACCTCTCCGCCAGCTGTTTCCCACATTAGCTGTCCCTCCCGGGAGGGCGTCCAGCTCTGGAAGGGTGGGGAGGAGAGGTCCCACGAGCTTTCCAGGCAGCCCTGCGCTCCGGGGTCTGCAGCCGGGTGGCAGGGAGGGAGGCCGGCTGCTTTGCCACCAGGCCCCCCTTTGATCTCCGGGCTCACCGCCCTTGAGCTCTGGCAGGCCTGGCCGGGCCGGCCCCGTGTGGGAGGCAGGGTGGCTGTGGTTGCAGTAGGGCGGGGCCTGGCCCGAGGTGAGCTGTGAGACCGCAGCCTGCAGCCCTGCTCATCTGTGCGGAGTGCTTCGGACAGGCCAGGCAAGGGGAGAGGCTGAGCTTGCAGGCAGAGTTCTGAGAGGGCCCGGAGGTCCTGCCCCCCGGTGCACGCTGGGCGGCTCCCCTGCGATGTGGAGGAGACTGGGAACCTGACTTTAAGAAGGGAGACACCTTGGTGGGCCTGACCTGATCAGAATCCCCGAAGCCCAGCGGGCCCCGCTCGCGTTTGTACCCCATGAGTCCCACTCGCCCTCCTCGGAGAGGCCGCCCCAGCTCCCGGCCCGAGGGTCCCCGCAGCGTGGGCTGAATCGTGAAGCGTTAACACGTTCCTCAGCACTGCCCCTGTGCCCGGAGTCCCTGGGACCCCCAAAGCCGGGCTGCATCCTGGAGGGGGGCTGCGGGGAGGTCAGCCCCCGTGGTGCGCGCTCCAGCCCCGCCTCCAGACTGTTCTCCCAGACGCCCGGCACCTAAAAGAGCTGATGTGTTTCCCACGGCTTCTCCGGGGGTGATTTACGGACACCTGTCATGAAAGATAGCATTAAAAAATGGAATACGCACGTCATCAAAAGTAAAAGGAAATGGGAAAGGGATTACAAAGGACTTTTAAAAATCAGGTCAAGTCGTATTCCTGGAGAAATCACGACTGCACGTTGTGTGAACTGAATGCCAAGGTTCTGTCTGGGGACTCACCGTCACCCCCTCACACACGCTCACCTCCACGCCCGCCCGCGCACACACCTGCACGCACACGCGCAGGCACACGCGTGCACACGCACAGGCTTGCACTAAGATCCTATAAAGCATGTGCTACGCCATCTCAGGTGTTCACTCTCTCTCCTTAGCTCACTGATAAGCCTGGGCAGGTTCCCACGCGCATCAATCCAGACCTGAACGGACCCCCCAGCCCCCGGCACCTCCTTGAGTGTCGGCGGGGACCAGCCGTCTCTGGGTTTTGTGACCAGGGCCACTGGACCTCCGTGTGTCCACACCTTGGCTTACACACGAATGCCTCCTTGGCGTTACATGCCGGATGGAAAGTTGTCAGGTGCTACAGGCCTTTAATAAATATTCGTGGGATGCAATTTCAAATTTCTAAGCTAAAGGACGAGCCATTTTTGGTAGCCGTGGCCACACTCGGGGCTGTGCACGCTGGGCCCGGTTTCCCAGCTTTCCAGGTAAGCGACTTTCCCGACTGACGGTGCAGAGCCCAGTCTCCCCTTCCCTGTGTAATTCGATTACGGGGAGGCTGGAAACGTCGTTCCAAAACAAAATGTAGTTTGTTTGCTGACGTCTGTGTATTTGCAGCCCGTCCTCCCTCTCTCGTGAATTCCGGCCCCTTTCCCCGCTGGGTTTCGTGTTGGGAGCTTTTCTCTCCATTAAAGCACCTGTGAGACTTCCTCCCTGCCAGGCTGGTCTACAGGGCTAGGGGTGAGGACTGGCACGAGCACCGGGTGCAGGGGCCACGGGGCAGCGATCAGGAGCCCCCACGGGAGGGGGTCGAGCCCCTCGCGGTCCTGTCTCCCTGGGGCGGCGGCCAGGCTGGGCTCTGTGAAGAAGCAGAAAGCGGGGCTTCTGGAAGGGATTTTAGTCTAAAGGGGGTGTTCAGAGACATGCCTTCTTGGCGCGTAGACAGAGAAATGACTTGCCCCAAAGTCAATACGGGCGAAAGGAAGCCACGCCGGGAAGGAGGAAGCCACTGCTGGCCTCAGCCTTCTCATCTGTGAAATGGGACTCAAGCTGGGGCCTTGCTGCCTCCTCACTGGGCCAAGCGGGGTAGCTCCTCACCAGCTTGGGGCTCCCCTGCGCCCCTCCAGCACAGCCCCGTGTGTCAGTATGAGGAGCCCTCCACACCGCCCCCCTCCCCACTTTGGGAATCAAACCCAGCTCCTTGCGGAGTATGGTGCCCCTCTGTTGCCTGTGGGCGCACTGTCCCTTTTGCTGGGAACGGCCCACAGCGTTCACCTGGCTAACCACCTGAGCACAGCTCCTGGCTTAGATGTCAGCCCCTTTAAGAGCTTGGGGACCCCTATTTGCTCCTCTCCGACCCTGGCCTCACTGCACACGGGGGGTCTGGGCTGCACACACAGGGCAGTGACAAGGGCAGGGCCCTTCTGCCTCCAGCCGTCCACAGGCCACGGCCCACCCCCTCCGCTGGGAGCCCCGACTCCCACCCACCTCAGCAGCCGTGCAAGCCACCCCCGGACTTGCTGGTGATAGAAATCATCAGGGTTTTACAAAACTAAGATGTTTCAAAGCTGGAAAACGAAAGTCAGTCGCAGGGAGGGCCGCCCTTGAGGTGTGAAAGGCACATTGCGTAGAGTTTTGACAGAGGAATTCAACTGGATCTTTCTTCCTGAGCGAGTTCCTGATTCTCAAGCAGTTCGTGCTCTCACAGGAAACGTGAAGCTATAGGAAAGTATAAAGAGACAGAACAAACCCCAGGCACTCATAATCCCGCCACGGGCAGCCGAGCATCATGCGGACCGGCGTACTTCATCCAGGCCTCTCTGGGCGTCACTGGGGGTGGAGATCCCAGCGTGTCTCCCGTGGTCCTCACGAAACAACACGCGGTGAGCGGGGCCCACACACCTGCCTGTCAGTGGCTGCACCGTGCTGTGCTGTGGGGGTAAGGTAAGAGTTTGCCAGCTCCCTGCCGTCGGGTAATTCGTCACTTCTCTTTCTTTCTGTCCTCCCACCTTCTCTTCCCTGTGTGTGTGAGCAAACATTTTTGCTGGCATTTTGGATTTCTCCTTTGAGATGCTTGCCTGAGAGGCAGATTGCTGGAGTATGGGAGGGGGCGTCCTGATGGATCTAGAGACGTGCTTGCTGCTTCCCCCCAAATCCCCAGACACCAGGTCTCAGGTCTCGCTGCCCCGCCCCCCTGCCCCCTGGGCTGTAGGTGGTGGCTTTGAGCCCTGTGGTCTTACAATAGAATACCACTTAATATCCATACCCTCAAATCTCATTCCTGATGGAAGATTTAAATCCTCTGTAGGGTAGCACATAGGGTCTAATCCATTTATCTTCCAGTCTTAGAGAAAAAAAAAAAAAATTAAAACGTTAAATATTTTCAGCACAATTTTAAAAAGTACTCTTTAAAAAAACAGTTTTTATTTATTTTTGAGAGAGGTGGGGAGCATGAGCAGGGGAGGGGCAGAGAGAGAGCGAGACACAGAATCTGAAGCAGGCTCCAGGGTCTGAGCCGTCAGCACAGAGCCCGACGCGGGGCTCGAGCCCACGAACTGAAAGATCATGACCTGAGCTGAAGCCAAAAGCTTAACCGACTGAGCCATCCAGGCGCCCCTGTCGTGCTCATTCTCGCTGAGATACATGATACGCACTTTGGTGACAAAGCCCAGCACTGGCCCCCGAAGGCCGCGCCCCTGCCCAGTAACTTTCAATGGTTCCATGTTGCCCAGACAATCCCCAGGGGCTGCTCAAGGCCATCAGAGCCTGGCCCCAGCCACTCGCGATGGATCCTTTCGCTGCTCTGACCACAAAGACGGCCACACCCGCACCCAAGCTCCCGACTTCCTCCTGCCTGGCCTGGCCTGGCAGCTCTTCACGCCCCCCTAAGTCTTCCAGCCCTGCCAGCCAGGAGACCCACACCTCCTCCGTGCACTCGCTGAGGTTTCTACTGCAGCCCCAGCAAAGTCCTGGGCTTGAGTGAGCCTGCTTCGGCTACTGAGTCAAAGCCGGCTGCTCTGAACTGTTTCCTTGTCTGGAAATCGGGGCAGGAATATGCACCTGCTGGGGCCGTGGCGGGAAGTAAATACGGTTAAAGGGAACAAGCTTAGTAAGAAAATATGCTTAAAGTGAAGCAAAGTTCAATACGCTCAGTTAACGCTTGTCCTTTTCCCTGTTTACACGGTTTCCCCTCCCTGACTGCACGTAACAAACGTTCCGTGCACGTTCCACGTTCCGTGGAAACGAACTGGCTCGCGAGTGACGGTACCTCATCGTAACTGATACAATTCGTTTGTCTTAGGCAACGAGATCATTATTTCTTCCAGGGGCTCAGGGTGCTTGCCCCACACCTTCTTTTGTCCGATCTTCTCCCTGCTCATCAAAGTGTGAGGATCAACGCCTGCTGGCCTCCACAGTCTGGGTCGTGTCTGCCCCAGGTCCCTTACGCATGCTGGGTGCCCAGAAGTCCTTGTGGGCGGGCAGATGGCTTCTGTCTGCGTAACACTGAAGGGCAAGGCTTTCCTGCGCTCATGTCACGGAATGATGCTCTTGTCCCCCCGAGCGACCTGCCTGGAATCTGCCTCTCCTCGGAGACATTCAGAGGGGACAGGAGCCGCTGTCAGTGGCAGGAGTGAAGTCTCCCTATGGAGCGTCTGATGCCTCCACTAACCTGCCGATCCTCAGATGGCCATTCAGGAACCTTGGAGGGACTGGGGGAGCCCCATGGCCACCTTCCTCATCCCAACTATCCCTCTGTGCCCTTACCGATGTCAGGGTCTGTAGACTAGCCTGCTCTTCCTGGGAAAGTCAGCAGGGAGGGCTTTGGCATTATGGTCCTGGTCTCGGGCAAGGTCTGATCAGTTGAGAATTTTTCTTGGATTTTGAAAGCATTAGTGGGAGGGGTGAGGAGAGAGGAAGGGACTTCATCTGAAGGGTGGAGGCTGGGCTTGGGGCTGGTGCGATGGTCCCTCTGTGTGAGGCCGCATGGAGGAGTGATAAAGACTTTGGGTTGGCCAGAAGGACCCAGTTTGACCCCCAGAGCCTCTGGTTTCTAGTTATGTGACCTTGGAAAAGGCACTTGACTTATATGAGTTGCCGTTTCCCCAATTGTAAAGTGGAGTCATAACAACGGCTGACATTTCTCTGAATACTCACTGTGTGCGGGCACTGTTTGAAGCCCTCTACGTACACTTAGTGGTTCAACCCTGATTGCAGCCACACAAGGCAGGTGTGATTGCTAGCTGTTAATATCCCTGTCGTACATACTAGAAAAGGAGACCCAAGGGGCGCCTGGGTGGCTCAGACAGTTAAGAGTCTGACTCTTGATTTCAGCTCAGGTCATGATCTATGGTTTGTGAGTTCAAGCTCTGCATGAACTTGGGATTTACTCTCTCCCTCTCTCTCTGCCCCTCCCCCACTTGTTCTCTCTCTCTCTCTCTCTCTCTCTCAAAATAAATAACTAAACTTCTTTTTTACTTAAATTTTTTTTTAAATTAAAAAATTTTTTAATTAAACTTTTTTAATGTTTATTTATTTCTGAGAGAGAGAGAGAGAGAGAGAGAGAGAGCAGAGAAGGCACAGAGAGTGAGAGGGAGACACAGAATCCGAAGCAGGCTCCAGGCTCTGAGCTGTCAGCACAGAGCCCAACATGGGGCTCGAACTCACCAACTGTGAGATCATGACCTGAGCTGAAGTCAGATGCCTAACTGACTGAGCCACCCAGGTGCCCCATAGATAACTGAACTTAAAAAACAAACAAACAAACATTAAAAATAATTTTCAAAAATTAATTAAAAAAAAAAATAAAGGAGACCCAAGATGTGACCCTGCCCAAGGCCATGTGGCTGGGGTGATGGGACCAGTGCCATCTGTCCACCCTATTCCCCCAGCCACCTGCCTTCTCTCCAGTCCTTATAGCACTGGCACCAGAGAGACCCCCCCCCCCAAGGGTGAGCCCTCTTCCCACTGGCCACACTCCATCCCTGGGAGAGGGCTAGGGTTGCAGAGCCTCTGGGCGAGAGAGGGTGAGGGGCCAGGGAAAGGTGGGGTGAGGGTCTGCCTTCTGGCTCCTTTCATGCCAGGGCTGCCATTGCAGAGAAGGGGCCAAAAAACGTCCTGGAACCTGCCAGCTTCCAAGTGCCTTCTCTTCATTCTTGTCCTGCCAACTGGGCATTGAAGGGATTGGAACATTCTACAGGCTCAAGAGCCCAGAGGGGTCAGCAGAGATAGACCTCCTTCCCACCCCCCAGGGGCTCCAAGAGCCACACGGAGAGGCAGAGCTCAGCTCCAAAGGTGGTTCCACGCTGCACCCTGCAGGGACCCCTGCTTCCCAGGCTCTCCCTCTTTCTTTCCCTCTTTCTCTTTGCTTTTCTCTCCTTTACCCTTCCTTCCCTTCCTTCTTCCTTCCTCTTTACCTTTCCCTTCTCACCTTCCTTTCCTCATTTCCCCACCCACACTGTTTCCATCTCTTGCTACCCTTCTTGGTTCAACAAACACAGATCCACTCCCTGGCCCTGAGCTGGGGTTTGGAAAGCGGTCCGCGACCCAGGTACGCGTGCTTTCTCCCTCTAGCTCCCTCTACCCGTCGGGCACAGCTCCCTGCCCCTCAGTCTCCCGCTTCCCCGCTTCCCCCTGCCCCCAGACCTACGGGTCACTCCAGTTTGGTGCCAGTGCAGGGGAGAGCGAGGCGCAAGGAAAGGGACGAAGCAACTGAGGAGAAGCGACAGCTTTCAACATCCCGACTGCGCATGAGTCACCGTCGGGAGGCTCGGCGGAGAAGGTGCGACCGCAGTAAGGACCGTCCTGGTCTGGGGCAGAGGGGCGTAGAACTCCCTGCAGCCACTCCATGGGAAGGGAAGAGACCTTCATGGCTCCTGCACCCCTCGCCCTCCCGCCTAGATTCAGCCACGGAAAGGTGCCTCGGGCAGCTTGGCACCCGGAGCGCGGACGGCGAGCGCCTTCAGCACCCTGGACAGCGCCACGGGGGGTGACCAGTGCGCGGCGTCGCGCTCCGCCCGCCCCAGGCGGCTCCCCGCTCCGCAGCGCGCTTAGCCGGGCACCGGCGACACCCCGGGCTTGCCCCTGCCCCTTGCGTGCCGCTCCGAACGGTGCCCGCCGGCTCTGCGTCTCCCGGCCTCCGAGGGCGCGCCCGCTCTGCCCCCGCACTCTCCCCGCCCGCGCCCGGAGCGGAACCACGAGCACAGGTCCCTGCCGCTGCTGCTCCGCGGGGCGCCTGGCCAGCCGCGCGCGCCCGGGGCCCGGGAGAGGCGCTGCCGGCCGGGCTGCTGGCGCTGGAGCTGCCGCGCCGTTGCTGTCCGTCGCGCTGGTGCTGCTCTGCTGCGCTTACGGAGGGAGCCGAGCGGCAAGCGCGCGCCTCCCGCAGCGTGTTCCTGGTGAACCTGTTCCCGGGCCCCCTGCTGCTGGGCGCTAGGCCAGCCCTTCGTGCTGCCGCCGTCGGGTCCCGGCGCGTGCCAGGCGGTGGGTTTCCCTGAACACCTTGGCGGCGTCCGACTCGGTAGGAGCAGGAGCGCAGACCAGCGGCTGGCGTTGGGTTTCCCGCTGCGCTGCTTACGGCCGGCTGGGGTAGGGCGGGAACGGTTGCCGGCGTTCACGTTCGAGGTGCTGTCCTCATCACAGCTCAGCGACAGCCGCGCCTTCGGGTCCTGCTCGCTTCCCCGACGGCCGAGCCCGAGGGCTGGCGCTTTGCCGCCCTCGCCACCCCCGCTCCTCGCTGCCCTCCAGGTGCTCGGCCTCACCTCGCTCAAGAGGCTGCAGGTGGTGGACGCTTCGACGTAGCCACCATGCAGGTGCCTGTGTTGGTCTACACCCCGGGTAGCCGCCTGCGCGTCCCCGCCCGCTCGAGGGGCTCCTGCGCTCCCCACTGGCAGCTGGCTCACAGGAGCCTACAGGCACCACCGCCGGCCCCAGGGGTTCCACGCTGTGCGGCTTCCCCTGCGCCTGCTCTCGGGGTTTGCACAGGGGCTCGTTTGTACTCTGGGGGAGTCCGCACACCGGAAGGCCCGATGCCTCTCAGCGTCTGGGTTTGCCCTGGGGGAATATGTGCCCAGGGAGCTTTTGCACAAGCTGTGAGGTCTGAGCCATGGAAGAAGGGTTGCCACGGCCACCCTCCCCCCGCCGTGGGAGGAGTCAGTCACTCCTCTTTGGGGGCAGGTGGCCGTGGATCTGAACACTCCTCCCAGTGTCTACCCGGCTGACCCAGTGCCCTTGCCTGACCTGGGGTTTCAAGTCTTGAGGCGGGGGTGGGGGATTGCCTGGTTCTGTGTGCTCCCTGCTTGGCACGCATTTGCCACCGAAGCTCCAGCTGGGGTTACTGGTAGCGGTTGCCCCCTCCCACCTGCCGCTGCCCCCCCTCCAGGACCCCCCGCTCTACTGCCTCAGGACGCAGACCCTCTCCCTCACTGAGGATCCAGCTCTGCTCCCCTCTCTGCAGGACTGACTTAGACCCCTCCGCACCAGGGGGAAGGAAGAGATAGTTGGGGGGGGCAGTCGCTTAGAGGAGGAAGGGGGAGTCGTCCCCTCCTTCCTGCCCTCCAGGCCTCCGGTATTTCGCCTTTACGAACCAAACCCACCTCTTCCCGTTGTCTTTTCTCTCTCTCGTCCGTGGGCTCTCCACGCTGGACATCCCCACTGAACCTGCTCACTCTGGCTCTTGCTCTCTGCTCAGCTCTGCCCCTGCCCTCCCGCGTGCCCTGGCTTCTGTCCTCTGTTCTGTCCCTGCAGTGAGTGGCAGGGCCGCCTCAGTGAGCAGAGGCACCACCACCGGCAGGCTGCCAGATCAGCGTCTTCGCCGGGTCCTTCGTTGTGACCTGGTTGGTCCTGGCCCTCAGACCCCTGACCTGGGGGCTGCTGGGCAGTGGGCTCGGCCTCAGCTGGGCAGGCCCCTGAGGTCTCCCTACTGGGGACCTGGCGGGAAGCGGACGTTCCCCAGGGCCCTTCCTCCACACCTGAGGCACCCAGGGCCCCACCCCGGCTCTTGTCAAAGGCCCTGGGACAGGGATGGGGCCAGCCCCACACCCTAGCTGCAAATGAGAAAGCTGCCCCTGTCCAGGGGAGACTGAGGCTGGGTCACAGGCGGCTGCGAGGTCTGTCTGAGCTAGCGCCTGATTTTTTCCAATCTTAGCAAATTTTTAAAGCCAGTTAGGTGGCCTGGGATCAACCCAGGCCTCAGACTCAGCATCCCCGGCCATGGATTCCAGGATCCTGGGGGTAGGGGGGGAGGGGACGGACGGGGGAGCAGCCCAAGGCCTCTGGACCAGCTGAGTGAGTGTTCTCTTTGTTCTTCCTCCCACCCCTTTGCCTGGAGACCCTGGCCCGGAGCTTGTAGGAGACTGGGGACTCATGGGAAGGGCAGGTGGGTGCCACTGTCCCAGTACCGTGATGAGGGCGCTGGGTCTGTGTTCCCGCCTACAGGGGTCCTGGGGTTCTCGTTCCGTGGCCAGGCCCCTGCTGTGGTCCCCACACCGCATCTTGGGCAGAAAGACGCCCTGACGGAAGGGGCTCCTGGGAGGAGCTGGTGGTCCTCAGCCTCATGGGGCTGGACCGACTACGGCCCAGGCTGCCTACCCAAGGGGGCGGGGAGGCAGTGGGCATGGGGCCAGGCTCCCGGGGCTGTTGAAACAAGCACCGCCTGGGGGCTGCAGGATGCCCAGTGAGGTCAGCTGGTCTCGTCAGGTCTGTCTTTGGCTTGTTGGGTGTCGCTGGGGGGGGGGCACCCACGGCTCCCCTGGGCTGGGGGAGGCTTCTGGAGCTTCTGTGCCAAGTGCGGTGGGCTCTGTCCTCTCTGCCACGCTCCTGCCGAGAGCGCTTCGGAATCAGTGCTCAGGCTGTGAGTCGTGTGGCTGTTGGCCCAGGGACGTGGGGTGGACACGCACAGGCATGGTGCTTCTTCACACGGCACCTGGTGAAGGTCTCGCATTCTTGGGACAGTGTGTGCGCACGCGTGGGCAGAGCCAGTGTGGCATTCGCCTCCTGTGAGCCAGCGAGTTGATCCGGAGATGTGGGCACACGCTTGTGTACATGGGACTGTGTGTGCCATCACTCGTGTGCCTGTGTGCGCACGTGAGTGTGTGTGCAGGGGTGTGTACACGCATGAGTGTGTGTGCAGGGCTGTGTGTACACGCATGAGTGTGTGTGCAAGGGTGTGTGCACACATGAGTGCGCGCGTGCAGGGGTGTGTATGCACGTGAGTGTGTGTGCAGGGGTGTGTACGCACGTGAGTGTGCGTGTGCAGGGTGTGTACGCGCGAGTGTGTGTGCAGGGGTGTGTACGCACGTGAGTGTGTGCGTGCAGGGGGTCTGTATGCGCGTGAGTGCGTGTGCAGGGGTGTGTGCGTGCGTGAGTGTGTGCACGTGCAGGGGTGTGTACGCGCGTGAGTGTGTGTGCAGGGGTATGTATGCATGCGAGTGTGTGTGTGCAGGGGTGTGTACACGCATGAGTGTGTGTGCAGGGGTGTGTGCACACGTGAGTGTGTGCAGGGGTGTGTATGCACGTGAGTGTGTGTGCAGGGGTGTATGCGCACGTGAGTGTGTGTGTGCAGGAGTGTGTACACGCATGAGTGTGTGCGTGCAGGGGTATGTATGCACGTGAGGATGTGTGTGCAGGGGTGTGTGCGCACGTGAGTGTGTGCGTGCAGGGGTGTGTATGCACGTGAGTGTGTGCAGGGGTGTGTGCGCACATGAGTGTGCACGTGCAGGGGTGTGTATGCACGTGAGTGTGTGTGCAGGGGTGTGTGTGCGCGTGAGTGTGTGTGTGCAGGGGGTCTGTATGCGCGTGAGTGCGTGTGCAGGGGTGTGTACACACGTGAGTGGTGTGTGCGGGGGCAGGTGCTGGAGCCTCAGGAGCTCCTACACGTGGATCCCGCTTCAGCATTTGCTTTTGAAATTACAAATGAACAATGAAGGAGCCTGGATTATTCAGCCACGATGTGTCGATTGCCAGCTTTTACTTTTGTGTCATATACGTGTGCAGGGGCCCAAGTGTGTCTATGGGAGCGTGCATGCGTGTAGGCGTGCACACACGTGTGCAGGAGGACGACCCGCAGAGCAGAGCCTTAGTGTCCAGCGTGCGTGTCCGCTCGGGAGCGTGGGCAGCTCACACTTTTCTCTGTGACACGCCCCCAAGCCCTTTATGGAAACGGTGGTTGGAATAGAGCCTCTTACGATTGTCACAACTGTCACGATTGTCACAGGCGCCGACGAGGGGCTACAACCCATTCACTCACCGCCTGCTGAGCGCTTCCTGCCCGCTGGGCTTCGTGCCAGCTTCCGGGGGAGTCCTGCCTCGATGGGCTCTCCGTTCTGCTGGCGGGAGATGCAGGTCAACAGGGACAGGCAGGGGTGTCCAGTGGGGGAGGGGCGCTGAGGGACTGGGTTGGGGAGCGGCCCCCGGCTCCGTGTCCATCGCCCCCCCCCCCCGCCCCGCCCCCAGACCGCAGACTCCTGGAGGCCAGCGTGCTGCCTGCCTGGGACCTTAATTCAAACCGTCGCTTGAATAAGTAAAACCCGAGGGCGACAACCAAGAGGCAGAGAGGGAAAGTCCCCGCGTCCCCGGCTCCTTTACCTTCTTCCTTCACACCACAGGGCAGCTCGAGGCGACTTGGTGGTATTTGTAACCAGCTTAAAGCCACCTTCAAGGTGTCCACAGAAGAATCAAAGACTGCGACACAGGGCTGAAAACAGTTCCCCGGGGAATATCCCTAAAATATTTGTAACCGGAACAAGCGTGCAACCTGACGAGGGGGGAGAGGCTGTCGTGGGAGAAACAGCACATCCCTCAGTATTTGAATTCTTGTGGGTTGAACCACCAGCCACTCAGAGTCTCGTCCACACACAGGGCTGCACGGTTCTGATTTGGTTCGCGCTTCTGATGCGGGAGGTCCCGGCCGGGCGAGTCTTCCCGCATGCTGACCGGGCTGCCGTCCCCAAGCTCAACTCCCCGCTGCCTTTCACTGGGGACACGCGCCCCAGGCTCAGACCGCGTGCACAGAGCCACTCAGCTAGTAATGTGAGGGCCGCCTTAGTACTCGTCCGCGATTCCAGAACCTTCCACATCTCCAGAGCACAGGTGCGTATGTGAGCATGGCCATGGCTGCTGGACTCCTGCTCAGTTCCCAATAGGCTAGTGGAGCTCGTGACCTCGGTCACTGTTAATGCTCCCTGGGGCGTCCTGAACGAGCGCCCGGGCTACGGTAAGGCGGCGGCTGACCCCTGCGTGTGCCCCCAGCTCCCCCAGCACTCCCGCCAGGTCCTGGCCAGCTTGGCCAACTCGCGCCCGGCGTCTGCCCACGGCAGCTCTCTGGACACCGAGAGCATCGTCTGCCTGTGGCAGACACGCTGAGGGCCTGGCCGGGACTCTCCAAAGCCTAGTGGACGGGGCCCTGGTCCTGCCACGGGAGCGCTGGTCGGGACCCCCAAATGGCGGCTTGGCTTTGGGCAGAGGTCGTGGGGGGCAGCGGTGGCGGGGTGGAGGACGTAGCGCCGGCTGTGGATCGTTTCAGCCCCAGGCTGGGCCGCGTGGCGGCCGGGTGGCCCTAGGACAGTGGCTGTCCCTCTCTGAGCCTCCGTTTCCCCACCTCCTTTCTCAGGCTGCAGGGGTGCTTCGGGACGGTGGGTCGGAAGGCACCCTTCACAGGGCCGCGCGCGCGTTGGGTGTCCCCCGCAGGGCCGGCCGCTGTCAGGGGCCGGGTGACCGTGCTTGCTCAGCGTCCGTTGGGGTGGCCCAGCTTGACGCCCGCTGCTTCAGCCTCCTTGTTAATATTACCCCCTTGCTCGCAGCAGCATCCGGGTCTGGAGGGTAGATTGTCTGGGAGGCTGCTGTGGGGCTCCCGATCCCACGGCTGCAGTCTGCGGTCAGGGCAGGACGCTCCAGCGCGGGCAGACGGGGTCGGGGAGCGCCCGTCTCTGAGAAACTTTGCGGCCGGCTCCCCCTGCCCCCCTCTGTCCGGCACGACGCACGTGGGCTGGGCTCACCGGTCACACCTGCATCCTTCCTGCCTTCTTTCGTTTACTACGAAGGGTCGGAATCTTGCGTGGGGAAGGACGCGAGGTTCCGGCAACAGGCGGAGCCCGGGTGTGCCACGGGACAGCGGCCGGGCGAGGGGGGCCCCAGGTCCCCACCGCAGCCGCTCTGCTCAGCGCTGGGGCAGCCGGGAGAGGCGGGGGCTTCCCTCAGGCTGGTGGTCGAGGGGGCCACTCCCCGGTGGGGCCGCCCACTGCCGCTGTCGCTAAATGCGCCCAGGGGACCGTGTCTGGGAACTGCACATGCATCTAGTTCACAATTCAGAAACAGAAAGGCGTGCGGCGTTAAGTGGGTCCTCTGCAGAGGTGTGTTGTGCGGGGCGTGGGGGGAAGGGGTGAAGGCTCGCAGTTTCCTCTTCGCTCCCGCCCCCTGCCGTTGGCTGGCCTCTTCCGGCCCCAGCCCGTCCCCGCGAAACTGGGGCTGGGCCCACCACGCGGTCGGCGGGCTCTCGGGCAGGGCCTCGCCCGTGGGACGCGGCACATTCCGGAGCCCGCAGCGCTGGCCCCTCAGCCGAGGGCCCGGGCGAGACGGGTCCTGAGCTCGCTCCTTGGAGACACGCGCGCGGCAGTCAGCTCCTTCGGCCCCTCGGGGCGGTGGGAGCAGTCCGCAGCCTGGTGCAGGTTCCGTCCCGACCACCTGGGTGTCACTGGGCTGCTTCCCCAGGGCCTCCCCGCAAGCCGGACATACTTAAGTGCTCATCGGGTCTGCAGCGCAATTCAAATAAAGCAAACTATGTTTTAGGACTGATGGCAACTGTAGATGTGTGGTCAGGACGCGGTTAAAAAAAACCCCACGCAGGCAGTTCAGTGAAAACCGCATTCCAGCCTTGGGCTGGCAACTGCAGCTGTGAGGGCGTCGAGGGGCTAAGCCACCGGGTTCGCAGGAGGGTTCGCAGCTGGGCCTGGAGCCTGGGGGTCCCCGAGACGCCCCCGGTGCTTGCAAAGGAGAGCGTGGCCTCCGTTGTGTCGTATGTGACTCAGAGCCGGGCTGTGAACCTGCAAGTTGAAGGCCTCTCTCCTCCCTGAGAACTTCACTTGGGCTGGGGGGAGCATGCCCCACGCCTCACAGCCTCGTGCCTGTACGCTCTTCAGGCCTTAAATCCGGCGGAGGAAATACGCGCACCCTGCCCTGGGGAGGGTGCCACGGCTGGAAAGAGACAAGAGTCCTTGCGGGTGGATGTTGTTCTCCTGTTTTGCCTTCCCGGGAGCCACCAGGGAATTTTCCAGAAAGTCACTCAGGCACAGATGCCTCCCAGGAGAGCACTGTTACAATGCCCACGCTGGGCATTCTAGAACATTCTCTCACCATATTATCTTTCGCCTTGGGTTTGTGGTCTTTATCTTTTTTTATGTTTATTATTTATTTTGACAGAGACAGAGAGAGAGGGAGAGTGTGAGTGCATGAGGGGGAGGTGGGGCAGAGAGAGGGGGAGACAGAGAATCCGAAGCAGGCTCCGTGCTGTTAGCAGGGAGCCCGACGTGAGGCTTGAACCCACGAACCATGAGACCGCGATGTGAGCTGAAGGCGGAAATTTAACCGACTGAGCCACCCAGGCGCCTCAGTCTTTTTTTAATTTGAAAGATAGTTTAAGTGCCTCGCAGGACGGCGTCCTGTCCCGAGCACTGTGCGAATCCATAAACATTTTGTTCAAAAGCCTCTGGCTTCTCTGCAAGGGGGCCTTTGCAGCAGCCCGAGCCAGCTGTCTGAGGACCAGTCAGTCCTGCAAACCTTGTGCTTTCCCAGGGCACCGGCCAGCGGCATCCGGCGCCCCCAGACCCCAGGCCAGGCCAGGCCGTGTGAGAATGTCTCCCCAGCGCCCAGCGGGGGCGGTGCGGAGTCCGTCCTGGGAGAGCTCTCTGGAAGAGAGGCGGGCTAAGTTCAGTGAGTTGAGTGCTGTCCCAGAGGAAGCCTGGGGAGGGTCGGGTCTGGGTGCTGCTGCTCCCAGGGGCCTTGACGCTTCAGCTGGGCACCTGCGGGCTGCGGGGTGGACTCCAGGCCGCCTGCAGCCCCCCCCCCCCCCATCACTGTGAGCCCCGAGACGGGCAATGACACCTTCCCGGGGGGCGCGGGGCAGGCTCACCGATGGAAGCCACGGGCTCTGGGTGAGCCACTTGACGAAGCGACCCCCGAGGGATGGCGGAGTCCTCGCTCTCCCCGTGACACCACGGGGCTCTGCCCCTCGCGGCTTGTTCTGCGAGCAGTGCGGTGCCGTGAGCTCCGCTGCCTGCTGGAGAATCCGAGTTCCTTCCTGCAGCTCCCGCTCTGGGTGCGTCGGCCGGTTCACCTGCCCCCCTCCTCGTGGCGCCTCCCCGTCCCTCTGGGCCGGTTGGCCGTGAGCGGCCGGGCCCGGACAGGGCCGGGGCGGGCGGGGGGCTGGGCGGGACTCGCGCGGCCCTTGGAAAGGGCCGACCTGCCCGTGCGTTGCTGCCCATCCGTTTGGCGGGGTGTCCTCCTCCCCTCGTGGACAAGAAGCCTTGGGTGAGAGACCGTTCCTTCCAACAGCTTAACCGGGGAGGAAAGAGACTGGTCCCATGGGGGGTTGGCAGATTGGACCCACCGGGTCCTTAAAAGTCACAACAGCTCACGGCCCTTTGTCTCCACCAAATCTCAGATGCCGCTGGCTTACGACGGTGCCACCGTCTTATACCCCATTCAGACAGAAGACCAAACCCCACGTGAGGGCTGTAGTGGGAGACGCCTGCGCAAATCTGGCCACCGGGGGGCTGCGGGCTCGGTGTCCGCGAGGATTTACAGCGAGGACACTCACGTGCCTCCCTGGCACCCAGGGAGGAGGGAACAAACCTCACTGGCTGGCTCGCGGGAAGGGCAAGCCGGGGTCTGGACTCGCCCTCCCAGCCAGGACTGGAGACCCCCGAGGGGAAAGTCCGAGGGAAGTGCCTGGGATCCCCGCTGGAGCAAGCCCAGAGACTTCCGGAAGGACGAGGCTGCGGTCCGGGTGGACAGAGGGCAGCACGGAGCGTCAGACGCCCCGGCCGGGGGTGCCGGGAAGGAGTCAATGAGGTGGAGTGCGGGGTGCGGGGCATGTTCTCCGGGCCGGGGACGGGCTGGCGCCCTTTCCTACCTCTCCGCCATCACACGCACTGTCAGGGGCAGCCCAACCTCGAGCCGAGGGGCTCGTCAAAGGGCTGGGCGACATCTGGCTGTAGGGCCGGGCCTCCCGGCCGCCCGGGACGGTTGGTAAAGGAGGCCCGGAAAGGCACGTGGCCGCTGAAGAACCTCTGGGCTGACAGCCCGGCGGGGGAGGGGCCCGGCCCAGGTGACCGCTAGCACGCAGACCCAGGTGTCCAGCTGGCCTCGTCCCCGCGGCCCAGGGCACGAGCACACCAGGGGCTGGACGGCAGCTGTGGGGCCGTGACAAGTGGCTGGCGGGCAGATGTGTGCACATCTGGACGGCAGAGCCAGCACCTGCCCGGCTCCGAGAAGCGGGTGCTTCAAAGGCGTTGGCCGCGTCCCCGAGCGGTGCTGGCCCTGGAAGAGAGCGAGGCTCTGGGCGCCCAGTGAGCCGGGGGCTCCGGGGCCCAGGCTTCCCTCCCCTCGGGTCCGGAGCCTCCCTCCTCCCAGGCCCCTTGGGCTTCCTGCCCAGATGGCTTCGGGGCGCAGGCAGGGGCTGGGGGGGGGGGAGGCGGGTGGGAAGGATCCTCCTGCACCCCTAGAGCCACCGGGCAGGGTGGCAGGGGCGTCTACCCTGGGCTCTCGGAGGACCCGCCGCGTGGCCCGTGCCCCCTCATCCGGCGGGGAGGGGGGCTCACCCCGAGACTCCCTGCCACCGTTTGGCTGGTGTTGTGGCCTCCTCTGGCCGGCTGAGTGGGGCCGCCTCATCTCACCGAGGGCCCTGGTGCCAGGCGCCCTGCCCGGCTCTGCCACAGCGGCCAGGAGGGGCCTCTCCCCAGGGCGCAGACAGGGACGGGCTCAGAGGTGAGGGCTTTCCCCGAGGCCACTGGGAGCCGCCCGCCCCCTCCCGGTGCCTAAACAACCATCCCCCACAGACCCTTCTCCTACACACCCCCGCCGCGGTGGGGGCAGCCGGGGACACTGCCTCCTCCCCTCACGGGACAGAGGAGTGACTTGGCCGGGTTCTTGGCCGGCGGGGGTCAGCACGAGGGCAGGACCCACTTGGCCCCCAGGTCCATCGTGTCCGGAAACAGGGGTTTGCGGGCGGGATGAGGAGGGGGCGCGGAGGTCGGCTCCCGGGGGCCCTCAGGGGGGAGGGGAGCCGAGCCCCAGGGGGGCGCCCAGCCCAGGGGGCGGGCCCTGGGCCGGAAGCGGGCTGCGAGGCTCTGTCCCTCCGCCTGCTGTAACCCGACTCCACGCTCGCGCTCCTGGGGGGCGGGAGCCCAGCGGCCTTCGCCCCGCGGCCCGAGTGCCACATCACTGCGCTCCTGCCGCCGCCTGCCCGCCGCCCACCATGCCGCCCCCGCCGCCGCCGCCGCTGCCGCTGCTGCTGCTGGCCTCGCTGGCCGCTGTCGCCGCCGGGCCGGGGTGCCCTCTCGGCCGGGGGCGCGCCGGTAAGGGGGACCACCCCGCGCCGGGAACTCCCTCCCCTCCTCCCTCCCCCCGCGCGCGCGACCCCTGGCCCCGGAGCACGTCCCGAGGGGCGCCCGTGACCTTGGACCTCGTGGCCATCTGGGAGGGGGCACTGGGCTCGCAGGGTAGAGGGGGGCTGGGACCCCACGGGGAGCGCAGCGGGCAGCTGGGGGCAGCGGAGGGGCACCGTGCCCAGGCCAGGGTGGTCCTCCTCCTGGGGTCAGCGCACGGCGGGTGGGGTGCCCTGCTGGTGGGGTCCTAGGGAGCAGGTGTCAGGACTTCACAGAGGAGAGGGCAGCCAAGATCCCTGTTCCCTCCAGGAAGGGGCAGCCCGTGGGCCACCGCAAACCCTGTCTAGACCCCTCCCTCCCTCCCTCCGCCGTGATGTGGGCAACAGTATCTCCGGAAGCGGGCTCTGAGGGCCCGGGAGGGGTTGGGTCCCCAGGGAGGGGGCGTGGTCGCCTGGGAGGGAGGGGTGCGCCTGGAGGGCTCTGGGGCAGGGGGAAAGGTGACATCCAGGGACCCCGGAGGGGAGGTGGTCTCACCTGAGAGCGTGGGGTGCCGGCCAGGCGGGGGTCCTGGAGTCCTGGGCTCTGGTCCCAGCCACACCCGCCCTCCCGGAGTGGGCTGGTTTCCCCTGCATCCACGTGCCCAGTCCCCTGTCCTCAGAGTCCTTATCAGCAGCAGACGTCTCTGTCCCCAGAGGGTGGGGGTCCCCCCCCCCCCCCCCCCCCCCCCCCCCCCCCCCCGGGCACAGGGCTCCGGGCGTGTCAGATTTGAAATCTCTCAAGTGCAGGGTTTGTGGATGTGCCAGGAGCCAACCGCCAGTCGCAAATGCGCCGATGCCGATCTTCCCTTTTCTTCCTTCTCCGTCTGCATTGTCACTCTACCTGCGACCCTCGCCCCCCCTCCTTCCCTCCCCCCATTTCTGCAGAAAGGCCCAGGCAAAGAGTGTAGGTGTGTGCGTGCCGTGTGCTCAGGTGCGCATGGGGAATGTGCGTGGAACTCACACTGTGCTGTGAAGGGACCTCCCCCGGGCCCGTGAGACCCCGGCGACTGTCTAGAATCGGGCCAGCAGGACATTCTCCCTGGCCAGTCTTTTTCCCCGGGCGAAGACGCTCCTTCCTCACCTGAGGGGTGGGCGGGGCGGCTCTCTGGCTGGGGCCCTGTGGCCGCACTGGTGACTGTTTCTGGAATAAATCCACCCTCCAGCCCCATTTTCACTCCCGACAGAGGAGCGTGCGTGGTCCCAGGAAGCCGAGTGGCTTTTCCAGACGGCAGGCTGGCGCGGGGTGGGGGCCCGGCGGCTTGTGTCCAGGCTGCTCTACCTGAGGACTCTATCTGTGTCCCCACTGCACCTGTCCTGGCGCCTCAGAGCAGGCCTGGACCCTCCCCTCCTGCCTTTCCCCAGGTCTTCACGGGGGGCCTAGGGGGCCGAGGCAACGTTCAAGCTGCTGGGGGCCAGGCGGTTCCGAGTTCAAATCCTTAGTCCTCTTCTCTGCTGTGCAGCCTTGGGCAGATGGCTTGACCTCTCTGGCCCCATTCAGGCGTCTCATCTGTTAGAGGAGGCCTGGGCCAGGACTACCTTCCACTTAAGAGGGAGGGAGGGGCACCTGGATGTCTCAGTGGGTTAAGCGTCCAGCTCTTGATTTTGGCTCAGGTCATGATCTCAGGATTAGGAGCTCGAGACCTACGTCTTGAGATTCTCTCTCTCCCTCTCCCTCTGCCCCCCTTCCCCACTCACGCACACACACACTCTCTCTCTCTCTTTCAAAATAAATAAACACTAAAAAAAAAAAAAGGGAGGGAGGAAGGGAGGGAGCCGGCCAGCCCCAGGTCAGCCTGGGTCCCTCCGTCAAAGACATGCTGACACCTTGTGGTCACCTAGTGTAAGAGGCATGTGTGAAGCGCCCGAGGACAGATAATCAGTACCGTCTGCAGGGAAGGACGCCAGCCCGTGATGCTTCCACACTGTCTAGGGGTCCTACTAAAGAGGTGACGAGAAGCAGGTGAAATTCACCGGAGTAACAGATTTTGGGTCAGCCGATGTGACGTTTCAGTGTGTCGTCCTCAGTACCAAACCCACGAATGAAGTATTTTCCATCCTGTTTTTAGGACTAAGTCTGAGATTTGATGAGCACTTAATACGCACGGTACGTGTGGGCATGGACCGGGTGCTTCGGGCTCCCGGTAACCCCACGTGGCTAGCGGGGGCACGCTGCCCGGTGCGGCCAGACCCGCGGACTCTTGTGTTGACCCCGCCCCAGCCCCTCAGCTCCCCGAAAGCACACCCTGGGGCCTGCCTCTTGTCAAGGGTGGAGCTGTGTGACCCCCTCCACGCACCGGTGAAGAAACGTTGAAGTCCTAACGCCCCCGTGCCTGTGTCTGTGACCGTATTGAGAAATGGGGTCTTTGCAGGTACAGTCCGAGTAAAATGAGGTCATACGGGTGCAGGGTGGGCCCCAAATCCAGTGACTGGTGACCTTAGAAGAGGAGGAAACAGACGTAGACCCACCAGAGGGACATGTGACGATGGGGGTAATGCAGCTGCACGCCAAGGATCGTCGGGGGGCCCAGAGGCGGGAGGGGCAGGGAGGACCCTCCCCGGGATCCTGCAGAAGGGCCTGGCCTGCCGGCCCCCCGACTCCAGGCCGCCGTCTCCAGAACCGGGCCTTCAGTGTCTGTTACACCAGTTCGTGGGACTTGGTAACGGCAGCCCCAGGACGCGCATCCGTCCGTCTGTCTGGCTGGCTCCTGGCCGCCACCCTGGGAGTCCTGGTGCCCAAGTCGGCAGATGCCTCCCACGTGTCCATCCCACGGACATCAAGGACACGGTGGCCAGTCCCTCCTCCGGCCTGTGAGCCCCCTGAGCTGCTGTTTGTGGAGCCCTTACTGGGCCCAGGTGTCACCCCATCGGGCGGGCCCTATCGTCACCCCCATTTCACAGATGAGAAAACTGAGGCCCAGAAAGGCACCCGATCCCCAAACTTCAGTTACAGATTGAAGCCATTTAAAACCCGGAGGGACCCTTTGTCACATCCACTCCGACCCAGCCACTTGGGTGGCCTGTAGTCATTTTGAGGGGGCAGACGTGGGGGTCACTTCTCCACTCCTGGTTTCCTGAGGCTGCGGGGCCCCCGGGCCAAGGGGGCGTCCTGCTCGCTGGACGTGCCCAGGGTCTGAACGGATCTGCAGACTGGGCCACCCACAGCTCAGTGCAGGCACAGGCGGGCTCCGCGGATGCGGGCGTAGGGAGCGGGGTCAGGGGCCCTCCGCCCGGCCGGCCGTCGTGAGGCCCCGGGCTCCTGCGCCGACTTTCTGGGTCACGGCCTCCGGCCCCGTGCGTGCTCACGCGGGCTGTAGCAGGGAGTCGACTGAGCGTGCATCTCGGTGGGGCAAACGCCACCCGGGCAACGTGGGGCACGGATGCCTGCACGCGGGGCCCTGCACAGACTTGATCCTTTGCTCTGCTCTGGCATCGCCTGGGGCCTTCAGCCACGAGGCGGCCAGGTAACCCCGCGATGTCCCAAGCAGGGTGCTGGGTCCGTTTCTTTCTCTTTCCTTTTTTCCCTCAAGTGTGGGTCCAGCCCGTCACGTCTCTCATTGTGCAGAGGGCGGTGGGCACGAATCGGGGAGCACGTCAGACCCTCAAGACTTTGGAGCTCCGGGCAGTGTCGGGTGGGAGCCCAGAAACGCCCGCCCCTGCGTGCTGAGGGGGGAAGGCGGTTTCTGCCGCCCGGGGTCCCCCAGCTCTGTCACCGCCAGTGTGCTCATCCTCGGGGACCTGAGGGCGCTGGCGGGCACACTGTAGCCCCCTGTTGTATTAGAGCCGGCAGAATTGAGGAAGATTGAGGAAAATTATTCTCTTGCCTACCGCCTTTCCCACGGCCAGAGAATAATTTCTCTCACTGGGCCCCTTATTATTCGCACAGGGAGGGAGGGCGAGCCCCAGGGCCACAGGTGTTCCCGTGGACGGTCTGTGCACAGTCCGGTGTCTCCTCTGTCACCAGGGCTGGGAGTGGAAGCCAGGCGGCGAGGGGCGGCCTTGTAGTCTCCGGCCCGCGAGAGCGCTGGGAGCCGGCCTGCCGCGGGGCCCGGGCTGCGGTTGCCTGGTCCCCGGAGGGCGAACCGCGTGCAGGGGTTCCTGAAAGGGGGAGCTGCCTGGCCAGCCCCCCGGGACCAGGGGCTCCCACCCTTCTCAGACTCGTGGGTCAGGCCTGGGTCGTGCGTGACGTTACAGGATTAGAACACAGGCTTTTCCCTGCGCGTCTAATCTTCTGGGCTCCCCACTGCACCTGCCTCCCCCTTGGGCTCCCACTTTTTCTGTCCCCCATCCTGCCCTCTGCTCCCGGGACTCCTGCCCGGGGGGCGGTCTGGGGCCAGCCACGCTCTAAATCTGACGCCGATTTCCATCTCTCCGGATCAGCTCGTCCCTCTCGGAGCCCCCAGAACACCGGGGACCTTCTGATAGGGACCGGGCGGGTGGCATTGATGAAGGTTGGTTTTATTGGCCTTCCCAGGGCTCTCACTGCCGGGTCTGTGTGCCTGGGCCTTGAGGAGTTTTGTGTCTTTCTCTGGGAAGAGGAAACTCTTTCCAGCTCAGGACACAGTGGAGCACCGCTCTTGCAGAGTGTTCTAGAAGGCAGGGAGCAGGCACCCGTGTGACGCGCAGGGGCTTTGAATGACGTGGGGTCAGAGTCAGTGGTGGGGCAGAGCCACGTGTGGCACAGGATTCTAGAACTGCTTGTTAGAGAGTCAAGAGTTTTGCCGGGACTGGTTGTCCAACTGCCGGAAGCTTGAGACCAGGCCACCGCGGGGGTGTTTCCAGCTCGGGGCCCGGTGGACACCTTCGGCCAGGGCTCCCGTGTCCCGGCGAGCGGGTCTGGCCGCACCCTGCCGGTCTGCCCCGGGCTCTGGGGCCAGATGGACGCAGAGAACCCGCACCGCGCTCCGGCTGTCTTTCCTTAGGCGCTTCGCGGCACCTGTCGGGGACCCGGTGTCCTCCCCCGCGGAGGGCGGGTGACGGTTCCCCCGGCACCGGAGGGCCGTGGTGCAGACCCGGCGAGACACGGGGTGTAAGCGACGGGCTGTCTTCGGTGCGTACTCTCAGGGGGACGGGATGACGGGTCCGCGCCCCTAACAGCATGACATTTCTCTTTCCAGGTGAATGCCACGGGCCCTCAGCTGCAGACAGTGGTAAGGCACGTGGGCTTCTCGAATCCTTTTTGTTTTGTGGGAGCCATGCAGCCCCTCGACGCTGTCCAAGCCCCTTAGAGAGCTGGACCACGGTTCCGGAGCCGGTGATTAGTAACAAGGCCCAGAGCCCTTCTTAAAAAGCTGGAGATCAGACAAAACGAAAGAGGAGGGACCTTCCCTGTGGGCAGCTGGGGCTTTCCACCCTGGCTGTGCCCCGGCTCCCCAGAAAGTGCTCCTTCCAGACATCCCTGCTCCCCTCACGGCTGGCTTCGGTCCACGTGGGCATCCCCTCCCTGTATTCTAAGGGGGAGGGGCCAGGTTTGTTTTTGAAAAGCAGGAGAGTATTTTCTCAGTATGAAAGTCAATGACACATGTAAAAAGTTTTGAGCAGAAAAATGCTGAGTGGAAAGAACCTGGTCCTTTTAGACTTTGACACAGAAAAGTGGCAAAATCTCGTAACTTGTACCGTGAGCTGCCACACGCGGAACGTGGCGGGGGGGGGGCGGCGTGGGGACAACAGCGTACTTAGCTCCATCCTGGGGAGGCCTGCGGGGCAGACAGGGGAGACACGGGAGTCACGAACGCGTGGGAAAATGCCCGGTGACGCCCAAGGCCCCGTACCCCGGACACCCTGGGGAGACGTGGAACGGGGTCAGGCCGGGCGAGGCCATGGCTGTCTTCACCCAGCCCTCTCTTCAGGCCCTGAGCCCGAGCTAACCACTCAGGCTTCGGCCGCTTTCCTAGAGACACGAGGCGGTTCAAGCTGGGCGCACCAGCGAGGACTCGTCGGCTTTCGGGCTGGGAGTCTGGGAGGGTTCGCGCCTGCTTCTGCCAAACCCGGGTCTGCTGGCCTCTCTCGTGCGTCCCGGTGCCTCAGACCCTCGGCAAGGCTGGCTGCACCCGTTTTGCAGCTGTGGAAGCTGAGGCCCAGGGCGGCCTGCCCCGGGGCTCACTCGGGAGGAAGTGAGCCTAGCCGGTCTCAGGAGCCCCCGTCTGTCCCCCCCCCACCCCCGCCCCGGGCTCTGGCTTCCCCCAGGGGAGCCGGCTTGCGTCTGACGGACCACCGTGCGGGTCGCGGAGGGAGGGAGTGACCCGGTGACCCCGCCTGCCCCCAGCCACGTGTGTGGACCCGCAGCTCCGGACCTGCAGCGACGTGGCCTACAACCACACGGCCTTCCCCACCCTGCTGGGGCTCCGGTCCCGGGAGGCGGTGGAGGCCAGCTCCGAGTACATCCTGTTGAGCGTCCTGCACCACCTCCTGGAGGGCCAGTGCAATCCCGACCTCCGGCTGCTGGGCTGCGCCGTGCTGGCCCCCCGGTGCGGGGACGGCCGCGTGCACAGGCCCTGCCGGCACGTGTGTGAGGACCTGCGGGAGGCCTGCCAGCCCGCCTTCGACGCCATCGACATGGCCTGGCCCTACTTCCTCGACTGCGGCAGCTACTTTGCCAGCGTGGAGGAGGGCTGCCACGACCCCCTGGAGAAGCTGCGAGGTGCGTGGGGCCCCGGGGGCTGCGCTGGTGCCCTCGGGTGGGACAACCGAGTCACGGTGGGGAAAGGCGCCCCCCCCACCCCCCCCCCCCCCGCCCCCCCATAGGAGGGCCTCAGAGGCTGGGCCGGAGCTCGGGTGTGAGGGAGAGTGTGGCCGGGCCCCAGGCTGCTGTGGGAAGGTGGTTCCCCACGAGGCCTGCTGGGCAAAGCCTGGGGTTGCCTGTGGCCGGGGGCGCGAAAGACTGCACGTGGGATCCTGGGGCGGGGGGGGGGGGGGGGGGGGGGGGGGCGTGGCTCAGGAAGGCAGTGGGAGGGGCTTGGAGGGCGGGGCTTCGGTGTCTCCGGTGGATGAGGTGGCAGGGGTGTGAGGGGCAGCCCCGGGAGGTGGCGAGCTGCTCGTCTCGGGGAGGCGTGCAAGGAGGTTCCGGGGGGCCGCTTGGCGGGGATGCTGCGGGGGAGTGAGCCCTGCGTGAGGGCTGGGGCGCGTGCCCGCCACGCCGTCCGCCGTGCGCCCTGGCGGGGCGTCGGGGGCGCCTGCCCTCCTGGGACACCCACAGCAGCCCTGGCTGAGCAACTTCCCGCGGCGGTGGGATCGTTCTGTCGTGAGCTGGCCCAGCCCGCGCACGCGTGCTCGGAACGTGTTCCGTGCCGTCGAGGATCTCAGTGTTGAGTGTGTTCGCCTCTCACGAATTTCAGCGGCCGCGGCCGCGGGTGGCCAGCGTGTGCCGCACCGGGCCGTGCAGGACAGCGGGACGGGGGCCGTTCCCGGCGTCCGCACTCGCGTCCCGCGGCTAGCGGTCAGGTTGCCGCGACCTCACGTCCTAGATGATGAAGCGGAGGCTCTGGGGGTGGGGGGGGGACAGCAGGGGCGCGGGCGCCCGCCTGGCAGAGCTGGCGCGAAGCAGGCGGGTCACGGATGGCGGGGCGGATGCCGCACGGTCACCGAGCGCCTGCCGTGTCCGTGGCTCCGGGCGGGCACGCTGGCGACGGCAGGGGGGACACTGGCGGACATCCGAGCACGCGTGCGCGCTGGCCTCCGGGGAGCCCCGCGCGCAGTCGTGCCGCTCGTGGCGGGGTGTGGGGCTCGGGACCGACCCTGGATCTGGCCCGGAGGGGCCCTGTCGCCCCACGGGCCTCAGTGCCGGTGCCGCGGGCCCACGCGCCGCGCTTCGTGCGGTGGCTGCAGAGGAAGGGAACCAGACGTCCCCGTGGGGCCAAGGCCGCGCCCCGGGAGAGCCCTGGACTTGGCCGGAGGGGGATTATTTTGGGCAATCCCGCCACCAAATTGCTGGTTCCATCTGCCTGCTTCCTCCCCCAAAAGCGTCTCGAGCAGGAAGCAAAGCACAGGGCAAGCGAGACGCTCGCAGAAGCATTAACTGTTGACCAGCCTGCGGGGCCGAGTCGGCCGCCCAGACACCGGGACAGCTGGTGGTGGTGCCCTGGGCAGGGGGCGCGACCCCACCCGGGAGCCCAGGGCCTGCTCCCAGGAGGCCTTAAAAAGCGTGGGGAGGAGCTGCCCTCCCTCCTCTCCCCTCCACTCCCCTCTTTCCCCTCCCTCTTCTCCCCTTCCCTCCCTCCCATTCCCCTCCCCTCCTTTCCCTCCCTCCCCTCACTCCCTCCTCTCCCTTCCCTTCCCCTCCTTCCTCTCCCCTCCCCTCCCTTCCCCTCTCCCCTCCCCCTCCTCCTCCCTCCTCCCCCTTTCCTCCCTCCCTCGCCTCCCTTCCTCTCCTTCCTCTCCCCTCCATTCCCCTTCTTCCCCTCCCTCCCTTCCCTCCTTCCTCTCCCCTCCCCTTCCCTCCTTTCCCCTCTCCTCCCTTCCCCTCTCCCCTCCCCCTCCTCCTCCCTTCTCCCCCTTCCCTCCCTCCCTTCCCCTCCTCCCATTCCCCTCCCCTCCTTTCCCTCCCTCCCCTCACTCCCTCTTCTCCCTTCCCTTCCCCTCCTTCCTCTCCCCTCCCCTCCCCTCCCTTCCCCTCTCCCCTCCCTCTCCTCCTCCCTTCTCCCCCCTTCCCTCCCTCCCTTCCCCTCCTTCCATTCCCCTCCCCTCCTTTCCCTCCCTCCCTTCACTCCCTCCTCTCCCTTCCCTTCCCCTCCTTCCTCTCCCCTCCCCTCCCCTCCCTCCTTTCCCCTCTCCTCCCTTCCCCTCTCCTCTCCCCCTCCTCCTCCCTCCCTTCCCGCCTCCCTCCCTCCTCCTCCCTTCGTTCTTTCTCCCTCCCTTCCCCTCCCCTTCCCTCCTTCCCCCAGTCTCTCCACTCTTCTTCCCCTCCCTCTCCTTCCTCCTCCTTTCCTTTGTTCCTCCTCCCCTCCTCTCCCTCCTCCCTCCTCCCCGTGCCCTGCACAGGCACTCTCACTGCTGGACTGGTAATCGCTGACACTTGCTGTGACATAGCAGTGGTGGGTGGTCTGTAAGGAGCCCTCCAGAGCTGTGGTTGCTGGACCGGCAAGGGGCTGAGACTGTTTCCACGGTGGAGCAGTGCAGACAGAGCAGAATAGGAGCCTGCTCCGGTGCTGGACCACGGCTAGGGGTCCGTGGGGAGCGCACACGCGGTCCGGAGGCTGCCTGCCAAGTCGCGGTGTGCTCTGGGCTGGGCTTTCTGCAGGCGTGTCTTCGTCTCTGTGTCCCGTTCTGTGTTTTACACGGTTTCCTTGGTAACCATGTAGTGCTTTTCTTTCTCGATGTTTGTTTATCCATTTTGAGAGAGAGAGAGAGTGTCCGTGTGGGGGGGGGAGGGGCAGAGAGAGAAGGAGAGAGAGAGTCCCAAGCAGGCTCTGCACTGTCGGCCCAGAGCCCGACGTGGGGCTCGAACTCTCGAACCATGAGATCGTGCCCTGAGCCGAAATCAAGAGTCAGAGGCTCAGCCGAGGGAGCCGCCCAGGCGCCCCCACGACCTAACTTTTAATCGTAACAACTTTAGGAACTGTGTTGCTGTGTCCATCTGTTAGGTGCTGTTACTAGCTGTGGATGTGAAGCGTTGTAAAGGGAACGGTGATGAAAAACACGAGCAGATGGGCTGGGGAGCCTTTCCAGGGGCCCCCCAAGTTCCCGAATGTGGCAGGGGAGGGGGCGACGAGGGTTCCGGGACTTGTAGGGGAGCGGGGGGGGGGGGCGGACAGAGCGGCCACCAGCAGGAGGGCGACCCCGCCGGTGGGTGAGCGCTGGCCAGGGGCGCGGAACCGGAGGCTCCCCTGACACCCCCATTCTTCCCCAGGAGGCCTGGACGCGGAGGAGGTGCTGCCCTCGGGCCTGCCCCCGACCTTCATCCAGTTTACACACCACTCCTACGCCCAGATGGTGCGCGTGCTGCGTCGGACGGCGGCCCGCTGCGCCCACATCGCCAAGACCTACAGCATCGGGCGAAGCTTCAACGGCAAGGAGCTGCTGGTCATCGAGTTCTCGGCCCGCCCCGGCCAGCACGAGCTGAGTAAGCCGGGGCTGCTGTCGCTGCCCGAGGGAGAGGTCCGGGGGTGGGCTGGCTTCTGGCAAAGGGCTCTGGGCCTACCCGGCTTGGGGTGCGCAAGCCCGGGTGCGGGATCCTGGTCACGACAGGGATGGGGGGGCGGGGGGCGGGGAGCAGGAAGCGTTTGCACTCTGCTCGGCGCCCCGGGGCGCGTGGCCACGTGGCGCAGGGTCTGCTGGGACTCGAGGGGGCGGTGGGAGCTGAGGGCACGGCCCCGAGGAGTGAGCGTCGGGGAGAAGAGAAGTGACGCCCCGGTGCGTCTCCGGGGAGAGGTGACGGGGCTCCGTGCATTCTGTGGTTTGTGCCGCCTTGCCCTGCAAGGTCTGCAGCCAGACCCCAGGCACGTACGTGTGGCGCTTGGTCCCGAACACTTTACGCTCCTTTGAGCTGCTTGGTGAACGTGATGTCACAGAGCAATCTGAATGAAGGACATCGTCCATTTAAAAAGCCCCAGCCCCTGGAGCTCGTCAGGCGTAGTGGTCCCCTTCTGAGTTCTGAGATGAGGCAGAGCTACGTGGAAAATTCCAGATTGTATTGCACCTCCAGAGCTGCATTGGTGTCGGCAAAGCAGGAGGTCAGACTTCGTGACCCTCCAGAGCGCAGGTGCTGGGAGGAACTCACGGTGAAACCAAATCTCGAGGGCAGGCCGGGCCCTGGGGGCCTGGGGACCGGCTCAAGGATCCAAGCTACTCTAGCAAAGACAGCCCCTGGAGGGGCGGCCTGGGTGCCCCGTGTCGAGCTGAAGTCCACCATGAACCTCTCCGGGGCACTAGGGGCATGTCTGGGCCACAGGGGCCTGGTTCTGGCCTCTGCCAGGAGCCCTTCCTTGGCCCTGTCCCTCAGCTGGTCTGTGCCTCATGTGAGGCACGTGGGGTCCATCGAGAAGCAGGTCCCATCGGACCCTTGGTCGTTTGATTACTGAAAATTATACCATCTGGGTTCAGTGGCTCTGACGCCTTTGCTGGTCGGCCAGCAAATCCGAGTATTTGGGCTGCATGGACATCGTGAGCCCAAAGTCCTGGCTCCTGCTGAGGGTCAGAGGTCCCCTGGCCCAACCCAGCCTCCGAGCTCCCCCCTCCCCGCCTCATACCGCCCTGGCTCGCGGGCTGCCCCAGGATGAAGACAGGACCCTTTCTTCTTTCAGACTGGTGTGTGGCTTTGCAGTGTGGTGAGGGCGTCCCCTGTGAGAAGCCAAGGGGGGTGACCGTTGCGGGAAGCATCAGGGTCATTTATACTCTCAGAATTCAGGAGGCACGTGAGTGTCTGCTCCCATAGCTGCAGGTCCTGGGGCTGTGCACAGACAGGGAAGGAGACGCCGTTTTCCAGATGAACAACGTGAGGCTCAGAGAAGAGACGTGATTTGCGTGAGGTCACAGTTAGTAAGGCTGCCAGGCTCCTGCTCTGCTCTTCCCTTCCAACCACAATCCGCCCTTTGCTCCTTCCTTCCTTTGCTCCTTCCTTCCTTTGCTCCTTCCTTCCATCCATCATCCATCCATCCATTCATCCATCTACCCATCCATCCACCCATCCATCCATCCATCCATCATCCATCCTTCCATCCATCCATCCATCCTTCTGTCCAAATATCCAAACATCCATCTACCCATCCATCCGTCCATCCGCCATCTACCCACCCATCTATCATCCATCCATCCATTCATCCATCCATGCATCCATCCATCATCCATCCTTCCATTCATCCATCCATCCATCCACCATCTACCCACCCATCTACCATCCTTCCATTCATCCATTCATCCATCCACCCATCCATCCATCCTTCTGTCCAAATATCCAAACATCCATCCATCCATCCATCCATCCACCATCTACCCACCCATCTACTATCCATCCATTCATCCATCCACCCATCCATCCATCCTTCTATCCAAATATCCAAACATCCATCTATCCATCCTTCCATCCATCCATCCATCCATCCATCCATCCATCCATCTATCCATCCACCCATCCATCCATCCATCCATCCACCCATCCATCCATCCTTCTGTCCAAATATCCAAACATCATCTATCCATCCATCCATCCATCCATCCACCATCTACCCATCTATCCACCATCCACCCATCCATCCATCCATCCATCCACCCATCCATCCATCCTTCTGTCCAAATATCCAAACATCCATCTACCCATCCATCCATCCTTCCATCCATCCATCCATCCATCCACCATTTACCCATCTATCCACCATCCACCCATCCATCTATCCATCCATCCATCCATCCATCCATCCTTCTGTCCATCCATCCATCCATCCATCCACCCATCCACCCATCTTTCTGTCCAAATATCCAAACATCCATCTACCTATACATCCTTCCTTCCATCCATCCTTCCATCCATCCATCTATCCTCCATCCACCATCCATCCATCCACCCATCCATACTTCTGTCCAAATATACAAATATCCATCTATCTATCCATCCATCCTTGCATCCATCCATCCACCATTTACCCATCCATCCACCATCCATCATCCATTCTTCCAAACTAACTTCCTTTTTTTCTCCCTCCCTTCCTCCCTCCCTCTTTCTTTCTTTCTTTCTTTCTTTCTTTCTTTCTTTCTTCTCTTCCCCTCTTCCCCCTTCTTCTCTTCCCCCCTTCCATTCATTTGAGGGCCAGCTGCCTTCCCTTCTCAGCACCAATGTACACCTTAACTTACTACACAAATGTGGAAAGTGGCTATGAATAAAATTCACACAGAGCAACGACACCATATATTATTAGTTAATATCCTTGATGTGTCATGCTAATAATCACAGCTAAATGTAGGAATTGAGCTTAGTAAGTAGTGACTTTGACGAGACACGAGTCATAGAGATGCTCGGGCCAAAACAAGCATGGCTAGGTCCCCAAGCATCCCGCCAGCCTTGCCACGTGGGCCCTCAAGTCTCCGGGGACCCTAGGGTTTGAGATCACCCCTCAGGTCGCTGTATCTCCCCCAAGTGGAGCCTGAGGTGAAGCTCATCGGCAACATCCATGGCAATGAGGTGGCAGGGCGGGAGATGCTCATCTACCTGGCCCAGTACCTGTGCTCCGAGTACCTGTTGGGCAGTCCCCGCATCCAGCGCCTGCTCAACACCACCCGCATTCACCTGCTGCCCTCCATGAACCCCGACGGGTACGAGGTGGCGGCCGCCGAGGTGAGTGCCCCCCACACCGGATCCCGCGGGCTGCGGGCACGCTCCCATCCGTTCACTGGCTAGCAGTCATGGAGGGTCTGCGCGCCCACCGTTCTGGGTGACGGGTGTTCAGCAGGCAGCCGCACCAGCAGGGTCCTACGTGAGGGTGGGGACGGACCGGTGGGAGAGGAGGTCAAGGACAGCTTGGCCGGACCCGCTCCCGAGTCCATCACCTGAAGCCAGAGGAAAACTGCAGCCCTCACCTCCCACTCAGCCCAGCCCAGCCCTGTGGCCTCCCTTTGGAAAGAGGCAGGGCGGGGTGTGCTGACCCCCAGGTGGGGGTGGGCTGTGTTTTCAGGGCGCTGGCTACAACGGGTGGACGAGCGGGAGGCAGAACGCGCAGAACTTGGACCTGAACCGTAACTTCCCCGACCTGACGTCTGAGTACTACCGCCTGGAGGCATCCGGCAGCATCCGCAGCAGCCGCATCCCCATCCCGCAGCACTACTGGTGGGGTAAGGTAGGAGCCACCCCCGCCACCCCCACCCCGCAGCGGCCTGGGCCCGGCCCAGGGGTATGCGCCTGGGGGCAGGTGCTCTGGCTCTTCCCGGGCCCACAGGAGAGCAGCCTGAGCCCCCTGAGTCTGTTTCCCGCCTGGGAAACGGGGATAACCCTTCACTGGGTTGTTGGGATGCAGGGAACACGGACTGAAAACACCCTGGGCCCGGCAGGTACTCAGTGACAGCAACCCGGGCAGGCTGTCTGGAGGCAGTGATGGCCTGAGGAGGCGGGAAAACCAGCGTCAGGCGGGGGTGTGGGCATGAGCCTGGTGGCATCGGAAGGAGATCCTGAAGGCAGGGCGGGGTAGGCCGGCCTGGAGAGCCCAGAGACGGCTGCGACAGAGCCTGCGGACATGGCCGGGGGTGGCCAGCAGGGGCGTGCCTGGTCCCGACCCACGGTGGCCTCCTCTGTCCCGGGCAGGTGGCCCCCGAGACCAAGGCGATAATAAAGTGGATGCGGACCACCCCGTTCGTGCTCTCGGCCAGCCTCCATGGGGGCGACCTGGTGGTGTCCTACCCCTTTGATCTCTCCAAACACTCCCAGGAAGAGAAGTTTTCTCCCACGCCCGATGAGAAGGTGAGTGTGGGTGTGCCGCGCGTGCATGGGAGGCTGCGGTGCGGGGTGGCGCCCTCGGGGCTGGCTTCATCCCTGTTCTGAGCTCAGTGAGACCGGTGCAGTCACAGCACCAGTGGGAGCTCTCCAGGCCCAGCTCGAAAGCCCCCTCCTCCAGGAAGCCTTCTGGCCAGCGGGAAGCAGCGCAGCCTTCCACTGGCCACACCCCGCTTTCCATCAGTGTCCCCACCTGGGAGCCCCTAGGGTGGGGGTTGCAGCCCCAGTGCCCTCCCTGCCGGGCTGGTGGCCTGGTGTTTTGTGTCCAGGGACAGGGTGGGGTTCCAGGCATTGCCAGCAGAGGGCAGTGCTGCCGCGCACATGGCGCCCGCGGGGCTCTTGGCCGCCTCCCTGCTTCCCGTGGGCCTTGCAGGTCTGTTAAGGGCCACCGGGCGGGCTCCGTGGGAGCTGGGGTGCCGTGGGTTCAGAGTAGAATTCTGGCCCCGGAGTGCCCTTGGGTCTGAGGAGGACTTGCCTGTCTTCAGGCCTCAGTTTCCCTCACCGATCAGACCCGCAGGGCGTGAGACGCGATAATGCCCAGAACCTTCTCCACCCCACTCTCCCCTTAAGGACTCGCCGCCTGCAGCCCCCCAGTCCTGACCCTCCCCTGCCTGATCCTGGAGTCCTTGCAGGCTGGGCTTCCGGGGGCGGGGAGGTGCCACTTTCCATTTCACGGAGGTGAAGGGGGCGATCCGTGATGGCCGCGGTGACCCCTCTCGCCATGGCCAGCCCCTGGGCTCCTTCCCATCCCCTCCCGGGACGGCAGAGCTGGACGCTCTTCCTTGGCGGCCTGGGGCCTCGGCCCAGGCCACTCGAAAGGCCTGCCGGTGGACCAGACGTGGTGCGGGGCCCGGCCTGCTCTCTCCCTCCTCCGTGCGGGTCGGCTCTGCCTCCCCCCGCCTCTCCTGACCCCTGCGCTGCAGGTCTGGATCGAGCTGGACCGGCCCTGGCACTGAGGGCCCCATCCAGGTTCGGAGGCGGAGCCGGACGCGGGCAGGGCCGGGACAGAGGGCCGCCCCGGGGGGGAGGGGGGGCCGGGGGCCACGCAGGCTGTGTGGGCGTGAGCGAGGAGGGTGAACCCCCAGCCCGTCCTGGGCCTTCAGGAGGGCTTCCCTGAGGAGGCGTCTGCCTCGGCGGAGCCTGAAGGAGGTGATTTCCCACAGGCACCCAGACGGGGCCCCCAGACGGGGCCAGGCTCCCCCCGGAACCGGGGAGGCGGCGCCCGGGCACCAGGCTGAGCGCCCCGCCTCCACCAGAGCTGGGACAGCGCTGCCACGTGGCCCAGGCCTCTGGTCCCACGTCTTCCGCCCTTGCTCTGCCGAGTCACTCGCTCACTCGTCCATCCGTCCACTCGCTCACTCGCTCATTCGCTCGCTCACTCCTTCACTGGTTCACTCGTTCGTTCACTCGTCTGCTTGTTCGTTCGTTAGTTCGTTCACTCATTCACTTGTTCGTTCACTCGTCCATTCATTCACTCGTCTGTTCATTCACTCATTCACTCCCTCCCTCATTCATTCATTCCCTTGTTCACTACCTTAGTCATTGACTCATTCACTCACCTAGTCGCTCACTCACTCACTTGCACACTCAGTCTCCCACCCACACACTAACACGCTCACCCACTCACACACCCGCTCCTACACTTTCTCACACACTCACCCACACACTCACCTGCCTTCTCACATTCACACACTCACTCACATACACTCACACACCTTCTCACACACACACCCACTCTCACACTCACCCCCACGCTCACCTACTCATATACCTTCTCACACACTCACATGCTTGGTCACACACGCACTCACACATCACACACACGTACACCTTATCGCACACTCACCCACATATCCACTCACCCACTTGCACACTCATGCACTTACACACTCACACACCCATACGCCTTCTCACACACTCACACGCTCATCTACTCACACACCTTCTCACACTCACGTACTCAGTCACTCACACACTCACCCAGTCACACACCCACTCGTACACCTTCTCACGCACGCGCTCACTCACCCGGCCCCTGCAGCCAGCACATGCCCCGGTCTTGCAGGGGGGGCCGGGTTCTGTGCTCAGAGCTCAGCAAGTGTCCCAGGCCGGGTGGTGACCCAGACGGCAGGGCCAACATCTGGACGAGCCCGTGTCCTCTGGGCAGCAGGAGCCTTCAGCGCCAGGCCCGGCGTCTCTGAATCTCAGAGGCAGACGCGTGAAGACGTCCCTAGGGGGGAAGTTCACCTCAACGAGTCCCTCCAGAGTCAGAAAACTGAGGCTTTCCCACCAGCCATCAATCAGGGATCGATAACCCTCAGGCCCATAGCCAGCAGTGGTCTCAGTGGAAACCGGGGTCCCGGGAGGGGTGCCGCGGCGTGAGGGAGCGTGAAGAGGGGCCGGCCGGGGTGTCCCAAGCCACCTCCCCCAGACTCGCGTGGCGCCCCGTGGATGAGAGCCCACACCTCCTGGCGGTGTTCTAGGCCCCCAGGCCGGCCGTGGCCGCCCGCCCCGCTCCTGTCCCCCCTACACCTGTCCCTTCCGCCGAAGTCTTACTCCCAGGCTGGGCTCAAGCTCTGTCCTGCCCCGCAAACCCTCCCCAACCCAGCCCATGTCCAGCAAGAGCGAGCGACAGTTTCTGCGGGGTCTCGGGCAGCCCCAGCCAGGCAGTCTGGTCCTTCCCGGGGCCTGGGGCCCCGCAGCTGCCGTGTCCCTGCCACCTTACCGTCCTAGCAGCCTGCCGCACCGCCTCCTCTCATTTACAGCCGTCTGGCCTCTGATGTCCTTGTGCCGCGCCGGCCCCCCAGGTCGGGCCTGTTCCCAGCGGGGCCTGCGGCTCGGGCGTCCCTGGGCTTCGGGGACGATGATGGCGTTCCCCGCTCTCCTGAGGGCACACGCTTTGGCGGCGGGGCTGACTGACGGGTGAGGGGAGGGAGACCCAGGCAGGACGGGCAGGGAGGCCGAGAGGGCAGGGCTCGCAGAGTGTGGTCCGGCCTCCCCTACCTGTCTCGGCCCAGGCCCCGCTTTGCAGGCAGACCGGAGGGCCAGAAAGGTGGGAACCGGGCAGAGCTCTAGCCACCAACCCGTCAGCACATGGAGGCAGAGGGCGAGTGTCTTAGGCCCCCAGACTCCTGGCCGAGGACATTGTTGCAGCAGGGGCTGCCCCCGCAAGACATCCGTGCCCCGTCTGCAGGCCGGCCTCAGTGACTGAAGGACACGCACGGGGTTGTGTTTTGGGGGCTTGGTTTGTGTCTGTGGGGCCGAGCTGACTCTGCACAGTCCTTCCCCCGAGAAACCGGACCCTCCTTCCCCAGACCCCGGGGGCCCTCGCTCTGGTCTTACCCCACCTGCCCAGCCCACCCCCTTTTTACAGAGGGATCTCCTTCTCGGGACAGGCTTCTCCCGGGGCCGCGGGGCTCCGACGAGGGTAGTGCAGTGGCCCTATCGTCCACACGGCGCCCCCTTGGGAGCTTCTGCCCGGAGTCAGACCCTGTGTCCTGTGCTGGGACATAGGCACAGGAAGCCCCGTGGGCCCCACCTGGGGTGGGGGCCTGACGGGGTGTGTGCTGGGCCGTGAACCCGCCAGGAGGTGGAGGCCCCGTGGGCTGTGTCCCACGTCCCCCCACCAGCCACCTGGAAGGTGCGTGTCATGTGGCAGCAGGTGGGAGCTTCCTCAGGTACAAGTTGTCCCCGGGGAATGTGAGGTGACAGTTATTGTAGAGGAAATCGGTGGCGAAGTCAGTGAACGTGAGGCCCACTCTAGCCTCCTGCTTCCCCCAAGGCCCGCCTTCTGCAGGAAGCGCCTTGGAAAGTGCAAAGCCAACCTCTACGAGCCCTGCCAAGGTCCCTTCAGTGTGCCCCCAGCGTGCCCCCTCCTCGAGAGAAAGCTCACACTCCCCGGCCAGGGTGCAAGGGTTCCACGATGTGCCACGTGGCCACCACCGGTGCCTTGAGCTCTGGCTGTCTCGCCCCCGGCTTTTGCACCTGCTGAGCTGCTTCTGTGGACGTGACTCCCGTCTATCTGTGCTGCGGGTGTTGGCTGTGGGGGCCCCTCCTCGCTCCGCTGCCCCCAGTGCTGAGACTGTTCTGCAGGGGGCCCCAGCTTCTGGCCTTGGCCTCACAGGAAACCTCTCCCTCGGTGTCCTTTCCAGATGTTCAAGCTGCTGGCCAGGGCCTACGCGGATGTCCACCCCATGATGATGGACAGGTCGGAGAACAGGTGTGGTGGCAACTTCCTGAAGAGGGGCAGCATCATCAACGGGGCAGACTGGTACAGCTTCACCGGAGGTGCGGGGGTGGACAGGCTGGGCTGGGGCTGGCGGGGGGAGGAGAGCTGGGGATGGGAAGGGGGCAGGGGAGAGGTGAGGGAAGGTCTGGGAGGGGGAGGTTGGGGAGGGGCTGGTGCAGGCTGGGGGAGGGGAGGGCTGAGGGAGATTTGGTGGAAGGGAGAGGTTGGAGAAGGGATGGGGGGTTGGGTGGGAATGAGGGGGATGTGGGAGGGGGAGGGAAGGGGCTGGGGAGGGGAGGGGGAAGGTGAGGAGGGGTTATGGAGTGGGGGGGGGGGCCGGCGCCCTGTGTCCCAGCTCTTTCTGGGAAGGGGATTCGGGGACGTCTGCTTTGGGGAGCAGCACAGGTGCACCCCTGGCATCCGTGCGTGGAAAGCGCCCAGGGGGCGGGAGGACGGGGGGCGGGGGTGGTCTGGCTTCAGTTCTGGCCCGTGTGGTCCAGCTGGACTCCCCCGCCCCCTGCCGCTTCTGCAGTGTGGTTCATGAGCACGGACACACGCCACGCGGCAATCCTGTGACCAGGTCCCCTCGGGGGACAAGTAGGGGTTGTCGCAGGGAACGAAGGACTCCGGTTAAACTTGAATTTCAGAAAGATAATGAGGAATTTTGGGTACTGTACAAGTATGTCCCAAGAACTGCACGGGGTATACTTACACTGAAACTTTGCTCAGCTTTAACTGGCGCGCTCTTTGCTAAGCCGTCCCGGGTGCACATCACACAGAGCAGTGGGGCTGTGCCTGGCACCGAATGCCACGACCAGAGCCCCCACGCTCTGCCTGCCATCCCTCCACGCCGGCATGACACCTATGTGTGACATGTGGCAGGTGAGGAGCTCGGGCTCGGGCAGAAGGGCCTGGTGGCGCCCAGGGCACAGGCCCAGCCTCCCACTTCTGTGCAGGCAGGGGGGCGGCCCCTCCGGCCCCCGTCCTGCAGCCCGTCACACCCCTGCTCAGCACACTGTCCCCTCCTGCTCCCTGACTCCTGGGGGCACAGGCAGCTTCAGGTGCATGGTTCCCTGACCCCAGTGGAAAGGCTCCAGCCTGGGTCCTGACCCCATTTCCGGGGTCTGCAAAGGACCCCCACAGTGGGTCTGAGCCTGGGAGAGGAAAGCAGGCTCGTTCCCGTGGGGAGAGCGTGGGGCCAGTGGCCAAGGACAGAGGGACCCGGTGGATTGGAGTGTGGCTGCCCTTCGGATGGTGAAGGTCAAGTCCATGACGGTGGCCGCTGGCTTACCAGGGCTCCGGGGAGGCTCTGGCTTCCAGGGGACAGGGGCCCCCTCTGCTCCTGACACGGGGCTGGCCCGTGGGCACGGCAGGTCTGCCCTGGAGAGCCCTCGCAGCTTCTGCGGGACAAGAAATCCCGGAAGCAGATGGGGCGAAGGGCACAAGCGGGTGGGTGGTGGTCGGCCCGATTTTCTCGAAGCCTCTCTCGGCCACCCGATTGGCGGACTGTCCAGCCTTGCCCAGCCTGTGTTCTCCCCGGAAATGGAGATTAGGAGATCTTCTCCCCAGGCTGTTCCCGGGACCGTCTAGGCAAACGGACACTGTATCACTGGGGTTCAGACCGGCAGGGGAGGCAGAGGCTCGGACGCCAGGGCTCACGTGGCTGCCGCAGGCTGCCCGTATCTCTACTGGAAACGGGTTCGTTCCTTACCCACCGCGGGGCACATAGGACAGAGCATAAGCCCGTGGCCTTGGGTGCCGAGCGACTGGGTTTAAAGAGCAGCTGTGCCCTTTCCCCGAGGGACCTCGGGTAAGAGCGGCAGGGCCCTGGGCCTCGGTCTGCTCATCTGTACAGTGGGGTGACGACAACACCCGTCACCCCCTCGCGGGTGTCCGGCGGCCTCCCGCCTGCCAGGTGGCGGAAGCCGAGTGCGGGAAGCGCTCAGGCCGCCCCTGCCCTGCAGGCATGTCCGACTTCAACTACCTGCACAGCAACTGCTTTGAGGTCACGGTGGAGCTGGGCTGCGTGAAGTTCCCCCCGGAGGAGGCCCTCTATACCATCTGGCAGCACAACAAAGAGCCCCTCCTGAACTTCGTGGAGATGGTGAGCCCTGGGCCTGGGGGCGTGGGGGATGGGGAGACCCGGGCAGCCGGGCCTGGAGTGGGGGAGGGACGGGGCCAAGGTCACCCAGAAATAGGTGGTGAGCAGTGAGAAAGGGCCCAGAATAATCCTCACTGGACCCGGGGGGTGGTCTTCTTGCGGCTCGGTGACCGTGTGGGGACCAGGTGCCAGTGTCCCCTGCCTCCTCGAGTCCTGCCTGGGGGCGTGGCTCCCAGCGGAGGGGCGTGGGGGGGTCTGAGGGAGGTAGCCACGTGCTGCGACAGGGAGACGGGGACCCAGGAGGTGAAATGAAACCTAACGGCGGCTCCCCGGACGCCTCTGTGACTTTCCCTGAGCGTTTCCAAGACTCCCGCGAATCACATGTTGGCACGATGTCCCCGTGAGAAGCAGGCCCTGGGAGGGAAACGGGATTGCCCGAAGGGGACACTGAGGGGACGTATGTGAATCGCACCCCACAGTGGGCGCCCCCACATGTGGCATTGAATTCTGACACCAGTCCCGGGTGGGAGAAGGGGCTGCCCCGCTTTATGGGTAGAGGGACGGATGCCGGGGAGGGACAGCGCAGGTCTGGGGCTCCTGGGTCGCGCGTGGCTCCCGTGCCTGGCTCTCAGTACCTGTGAGAAAACCAGAGGAGGAGACAGAGGGTCAGACGGTGTCACCTAGCGAGTGTCCAGAGCTGGAAGTCAGATCTGCCTGCCCCACACCTCAGTTCTGTCAACGAACCCTTTCTAGAAAGATCAGGAACCTTCCTCCAGGCAAGAACCAAGCAGAACCTCCTGGATAAGCCGCTGCCACAATAAGAAAGAAAAAAAAGGAAGCAAAGCCCAGATAATGGACGTTATTAGCGTTGTTTGAGTTTCTTTTTTATGGCCGAGCCAGCGACCTCTCGCTGCGTGGGGAGGGTCATCATTCGGTAATGGGTCTGGGTCAGACTGCTTGCTCATTCCATTTTACGGCCGTCTGGTGAAAATGAGTTTTAAGGAGCCTTAAATGGAGCTGGGATTGCTCTGTGGATATTGCATGTGAAGTCTTGGGATATAAAGATTTAATAGTGAGCGCGATGCTGTGGGGGGTGGGGCGTGCAGCCGGGTGTGGCTGCCCCCCCCCCCCAGCTTCCCGCCGCAGGACGACGCCCCGGGAGGGCCGAGCTGGGGCTTCTGATAAGGATCGAGCCTGCCATGGCCCATGGAGGCCTTCTTCACAGTGATGCTGACCAGGCCTCGGGTGGGTGTCTGCAGCTCCCCGGGTCGGGAGGGAGGGGCGTGCACGCCACGCCTCCCTCGCTGCCGGAGACCTCCACGGCCCCGGGTCTGCATGGAGATCGCTCCTCAGCCCCAAAGCGAGGACAGAACAAAGTCTAACCCATGCAAGGTGACATTAAATGAGGCCCTACTGTGTGTCTGGTCTCTAGGTCGGGGGGAGGAGGGCAGACAGTGACATTACGGTGAGATCAGGGCTGGGAGAATGGAAGCCTGGAACTGGGGACCCCAGAAGAGGCCCCTGATGTGGCCGGTCATCAAGGAGGACTTCCTGGAGGAAGAGTGTGGGGGAGAGGAATGGCCAGTGCAGGAGCTGGTGAGGTGTTCCGAGCAGAGGAGGGGGCAGGACAGAGGGTTGGAGGCCTGGGGGGGGGGGGGGCACTGGAGGTGTAGGCGGCAGCCTCCCGGGAGAGAGCGGTCTCACTGCACCGTCTCCCCTCCCACCCAGTCACCTTGGCCTCATTTGACACGACCTGTGGGCCCCAAGTTGTTTTCAGCCCAATAGAGCAAGGGGAGGTTGACTTGATGATTGTCGACATTTAAGAAAATTTTTTTAACATTTATTTTTGAGAGACAGAGAGAGAGAGAGACAGAGCACAAGTGGGGGAGGGGCAGAGAGAGAGGGAGATGCAGAATCCGAAGCAGGCTCCGGGCTCCGAGCCGTCAGCACAGAGCCCGACGCGGGGCTCGAACCCACAAACTGTGAGATGGTGACCTGAGCCGAAGTTGGAGGCTTAACCGACGGAGCCCCCAGGCACCTCTGTGATTGTCGACCTTATAAGAAGAAGAGCGTGAAGGGGGCCAGGCGGTGCCGAGGGGGGCTCTCCCTGAGGCACATGGAGCTTCCCCGTCTGGGGGCCGGGTGTGTGCATCTGCCCCGAGGGTGCCGTGTCTGGACCTGTTCACACTGGGGAGACCCGGGCAGCCGGGCCTGGAGTGGGGGGGGGGGGACGGGGCCAAGGTCACCCAGAAATAGGTGGTGAGCAGTGAGAAAGGGTCCAGAATAATCCTCACTGGGAGGAGGACCCCGTCCCGGCTGTCGCTGGGCCTCTTGTGTGTTGACCGTTGGCACCATTGCCCCATTTTACGGATGGGAGGCGGTGCTGAGACACGAGGTAGCCTGTCCGGGATCAGAGCGCCGTCGGTGTCTCGGCTGGGGCCGACCGCGGGGTCCACGCCTGGGGCCCGGGTCCCTGTGCGCAGGCTCAGAGCAGCGGCCGTGGCGGTTCAGACGGGCTTGACGGTTTTCTGGTGGCGCTCCGGGCCCAGGAGGGGGGGTCGGGTGGACCCTCGAGCGAGCAGCTGCGGGCTCGTTCACAAGCCCAGAGGGGGGCTCACTGGTCACCCCGCTTCACAGATGAGGAAGCCGAGGCCCAGAGAAGGGAGTGAATTGGAGAAGGCAAGGCGGGTGGTGCGGAGCTGGGTCCGCCAGGCGCTTTCCCCGGAGACCCTGGCTCTGGGGACAGACAGGGGAGCTGGCGGGGGGGGGGGGGGGCGGGCGCCGCCTGGGCTCCCCGGAGAGCACGTCATGGCCACGCCCTCACCCCGGTCTCTTCAGGTGCACCGGGGCATCAAAGGTGTGGTGATGGACAAGTTTGGCAAGCCGGTCAAAAACGCCCGGATTTTGGTCAAGGGCATCCGCCACGACATCACCACAGGTGAGCACCCTCCCGGGACCTGCGTCGCGGCGGCTCCGGGATGCGCTCAGAGGGAGCAGACGGGAGGGGTGCTCCGGGCCAGTGCAGAGGCAGGTGCAAATCCGGGGTCTGCTTGAGGCCGATGCCCCTGGGACCCCCGGCGCCGGTCACCTCGAGCCCGAATCTGAGCCCGGGCCGGAGAATCACTCGTGTCCTGTTTGTCCACAGCCCCAGACGGGGACTATTGGAGATTGCTGCCTCCGGGGTCCCACATCGTCATAGCTCAAGCCCCCGGCTACTCCAAGGTCATCAAGAAAGTCACCATCCCCGCCCGGATGAAGAGGGCTGGCCGCGTGGACTTCATTCTCCAGCCCCTGGGGACCGGACCCAAGAAGTTCCTCCTCGGGCCGCGGAGAAGCGGGTCTGCGGTCCGTGACCCTCTGGGAGGTGCCAGCCCGTACGGAGAGCCCCAGGAGCCCCTCGGGGCGCGGAGGCAGCCCTCGGCCGGCGGGAGCAAGCCCTGGTGGTGGTCCTACTTCACGTCGATAAGCCAGCACAAACCCCGTTGGCTGCTCAAGTACTAGGGACCACGGCCCACCTCTGCCCGGGGCTCCGGGCTCTCGCCTCTGTCTTCTGAAGACACCCTGTAAAGCGCTTTCTGTTTTCTTAAAGCTGTTCCACTCACCTTCGCCGTGACGAGAAGCCCTGTGTGAGAGGCGCCTGCCGAGGGGAAGCGGGGGACCCGGCCGGGGGAGGGCCACCCTGGCCTCGTCCACCTCGATGGCCCCGGGGGCTGGTGCCCCTGCGGTCCCACAGGCGGCCAGGACCGGGGCTGGACCCTGAGGCCTTGGCGCGAGAAGGGCCCTCACGTTACAGATGGGGATACGGACGCCGGGCGGGGGATGCGACCCGCCAAGGTCACACGTGGGGCGGGTGGCGCGGGGCCAGCCAAGCGGGAGCGGGCACGCTGGGTCCTGTGGCTGAGGCCTGCGTGTCTGGGAGGCTGTGGCGGTGGGATGCTAAGGACAAGGTCAGGGGGGCCTGGCTGGGAGAAGTGGGTGTGGGCGGCAGGTGACCTCAAGGACAGGCCGAGGCCACGAGGGCCGGAGAGCTGGCAAGAGCCTCAGCGTCACCCAAGCGTCACACTCGGCCTTGATGGGGCCTTGACTCCAGGAGGAAACGTCTCCCTTGGCCCCTTCCTCATGCTTAAGATGCTACCAACTCAGGGCCAGAGACAGCCCCCCACCCCAGGCCCCAGCCTTCCCCCAGGACCCCTCCTGGTCCGCCTCTCTGTTGTCCGGTGGGTGTGTGGGTCCTAGGATCGATCAGACAGGGAGGCATGAGACCGATCAGAGAATGCCAGCAAGGCGTGTGCCTGTCAGCTGGGGCTGTGTAACAAAACCCCACAGGCTGGGGCTCGAGCCTCAGAGGTTTGTCGTCTCCCAGTTGCCGGCCGCCCGAGATCCAGGTGTGGACACAGGGTCGGTTCCGTCAGAGGCCACGAGGGAGCGATGCCTCCGGGCCTGTGCGCTCGGCTCGTCGCCAGCCGGCCTCTCCCTGTGCCTTCACGCCCGCCGCCTTCTACGCCTGTCTGCCTTTCTGTCCAGATTTCCCGTTTGTAGGGACACCAGTCACATTGGAGCAGGGCCACCCTAATGGCCTCGTTTTCGTTTGACCGCCTCTAGAAAGACCCCTTCTCCAAGTACGGTCACGTTCACAGATGCCGGAGGTTAGGAATTCGCTACGTAACTTCCGGGGGAGCACAACCCCGCCCAGAACAGAAGGATTGTCCGCAACGCTGCGGGCTCCTCGCTTGCTCCCGGCGGTGCCAGTGGACCCCTTGCTCTCGGGTCCTGGACCCGGGCGAGGTTTGCCCCACGCTGGCGGAGGCATCCCATTTGGGCCGCGCCTCGACCCCAGCCGAACACCGGCGTGACCCTCACGGCACATCAGCATAGTCCCATCGCTCCCTCGGCCTGTGCCGTCTCAGAAGGCCGCGGGGCGAGTGAGAGGAAAGGTGCGACCCCAGCACCAGGGGGTGGGGGCCCGGGGGGGCGTGGGTGTCTCCGTGTCCTCCGTCCGGCCTGGAGACTGCGGTTCACAGAGCGAGCGTGTGCCCATAGCCATGACGTGGAGTCCTACAGCCTTCAGGGCTCTCGACCCTGCGTGTGTCCAGTGGTTCTGAAGCTCATCACTTATTTGGCCCCACTGTGTGCCCGGCACTGTGCAGAGCACTGTGTGGACAGGCAGACTCCTCTTCCCACTTTGCAGAGAGCCTGCCCAGGACCTCGGGGCATGTTGGTGGCGGCTCCTGCAGGACACTTGTGTGAGGCTCCTGCTGTCCCCAGCTGTCTGGAGGAGAAGCGCCCCCCCCTCCCCAGAGCTGGCATGAAGGCCAAGAGCTCAGCTGGGCGCCTCGGTCACTCCAGGAGCTGAGGCCTGGGCCCCAGTGGCGGGGGTGGGGGTGGCCGGGACGAGGAGAGAGATGGCCCGAGGCGTGTGGGGAGGGCTGTGGGCGGTGGGCCATGGCAGTGGGAGGGTCAGGTGGGGACAGGATAGGCTCCCCATTTCTGGCTGGCAGAGGACCCTGTTGGTGGCTCCTACCCTCTTTCTTTCGATAGAACCTAGGACAGAGCCCCCACACGGAGGAGGCTGAACGCAGGGTCCACCTGCCGTGGACGGTGCTCACCGTGAGACGGGAGGGGATGTCAGAGCAGTGGGGACCTCGGGATTCAGTGAGACGCAGGGAGACAGAACGTCGTCTCCGGGGCCAGCCCAGCAGCCCTGCCTGTGGGAGCTGGTAGGGCCCTCCTCCGGGGGGAGGAGGCAGCTCTCTGCACAGTGGAGGGGGGGGGGTTCCAAAGGGAGCGTGCGTGCACCGGGGCGTCACCGCTGGTGGCTGTCATTACAACAGAGCTGGCAGCTTGGTCCGGAGACAGGAAAAGAAGAGGTGGCCCTTATGGGAGGGGAGCACGGCGTCTCTCTCGGATGCCGCCAAGGAGCACAGGGGGGCGAGTCCCAGCGTGGGCTGCAGCCAAAGTCAGGGAAAGGCGACAAATCATTCAGCAGGGAAAAAACAATGAGCGTAAAGGACACGGAAGGACTAAAACGCAGATCCCCGACACTGTGCGTGGGCTGAATCTTCTGCTAAAGAAGCCCAGGCTTGAAGACGAGCCAAGGAGCGCCTATTCCCAGGAGCCCGGGGCTCCGCTCGCGGTTCAGGAGTGGAACTGAGGACCACGGGCATTAAATGGGAAAGAAAGGCATGTTGAGGATATGGAACAGGTTATGAGCAAGGTGAGATAGTGAGTCTGCGTTATGCATCAATCAACCTGGCAGCTAATAACTAAGCCCAGTTATTTAAACACGCAAGATTCCAGTAGGAACTCAACGTGTCGTTTTCAGGATCAGACCTGTCTAGTAGGGAAGTCGGCGTTGGTCGGGTTTTAGGGACACGGGATCCAGCAAACCCAGGTTGAGCAGGGCATAGAGACGTCTCTCACTTCAAAAGGAGATCACACGCTAGAGGACAGTTGGCTGTTTTTAAGTCCTATTAAACCCTATTTGGAATAGGATAGGGGATAAATAAAAACACCGTCCGACGCTAACATTTTGTTCCTTACCGTTCCCATCTTTCCGTTGAAAGCTGCCTTTTCAGAGCATCACGATAGGTTTTAACGGTGTCACTTTAGCCCGAAACATGGCGTTTTCCCGGCCTTGGTTAGTTCTTAAGAACAAATTTTAAAAATCAAAGAAATAAATAACAAATGTGCTGTTATGTAAAAAAAAAAAAAAAAAAAAAAAAAAAAAAAGAAAAGAGAGAGAGAGGGAGATTACACATTCTTTCCAAGATCCATTGAGCGTTTTCTCAAAGAAAACCTTGAGAAAAATTTAAAAGGTTGAGATTATCTCTGGCCATAGTCTAGGAAAATGAGAAATAAGGAAATTGTGACAGCTTCCTCCCTGCCTCCCCCAGGAAAAACCCCTTTACCATTTGGAAAGTAAGACACACGCCCTTAAATCACACGTCGTAGAGAATGGATTTAGCTGCATGGCAGAGAACCAACAGAAGGGTGGATTCACACAGTCAAAGTTCGTTTCCAACACGCAAGTCTGGGCTCGGCGGTGGTATGAGACCCCGGGCCCCATCCACTCGCCGCTCCACGATCCTGGGGCGAGGGCTCCCCACCTTGCCCCTGTGGCTTCTGATCTCATTGCCCACTTCTGCTGTTTGCCCCCATCGCTATCATGTCTCATTGGCCAGCACTCAGTCACATGGTTATGCCTGGCTCAAAGAATCCTGGGAGTTGTAGTTTTTATCTTGGGTGGGAGTGTGCTCCGTTAAAAGGGAAGGTTCCATTCCCAAAACAAAAGGGGAGAATGGGTTTTGGAAGACAGCTAGACTGTCTGCACTACATCCTTGGAGTAAACCATGGGGCGCCTGAGTGGCTCGGTCGGTTGAGCGTCTGACTCTTGATTTCGGCTCAGGTCATGATCTCACGGTTCGTGAGTTCGAGCCCTGCTTGCGTCCGGCTCTGTGCTGACAGCATGGAGCCTGCTTGGGATTCTCTCCCCTCTACGCCCCTCCCTCATTCACTCTCTCTCTCTCTCTCTCTCAAAATAAATAACTAGTTAAAAAATATTTTGAAAGAAAATTTCATATGAATTCTATGGTCATACAATTGAAGGCCTAGAGGAAAAATATAAATTCAATATATAAAATACAAAAATACAAATGTAAATGATGAAAATTAAAGCCAGAGAACGCAGCCAACTTGGAGAGACAGAGGCCCCAGGATGGGTGGGGCCGCCTGTGCCCGGCAGAGGGAGGGGATGTGAGCGGGGTCCTTTGGGGTGATGGGAATATTCTGGAAGCAGACAGGGGTGATGGTCGTACGATTCTGTGACTCTACTAAAACCCAATGAATTGTGTCCTTCAAAATGCTCTAAAATGGTGAATTTGATGTTATGCGAATTGTATCTCGGGGAGAAGCCTCAGCACCCGGTCTGATGGGACCTCCGGGCTGAGAGGATTTGCAGGCTGCGGGCTTGGGGCTGGTGCACCCAGAGCCCCTCACCCGTCTTCAGTTGCCCTTCCCTGGGCTTCCGTGGGCCCTGTGGGGGACGGTGTCCACCCGGCTGTCGGCCACACCACAGGGCCCGGTGAGTCCCCGATGCTCCTGGAGCGAGTGAATGGGAATGAAGGGCTTGGGTCCCTGATTTGGCAACCCCTTCCCCAGGACAGCTCCCCCGCTCCCATGGGCTCAGCGCTCCGCTCTCTGCTGAGCGCCCGTGTCCCTTCCCGGGCGAGCTGCACACGGGCCGAGGACAGAAGCCATTTGGGCCCAGTGCCCGTGTCCCAGCATGCATTAAACCATAAACCACTCTCAAATGATTTTATGAGAGTCGTTTTTTTCCTTCCATTTTCGTATACAAATCTAATCTTTTGAGAACCTACTCCCTTCTAACTCACATATTATGGGCTTTCATCAATAATAATATACGATCAATTACTCAAATGTAATTGATTAGTCGAGAAGACCATATTTTCCCCTCCTAGTTTGTGTCTGATTGGACATAAAGCACCACAATTGCTCTGTGATGGTGGCCTTGCCCTTTGGCTGTGGACTATCTTTACCTTTTAGCCGAGATTGAATTTATACACAATTTTCTAATGTTAGCTTAAGAAAAATCCAAAAGGCCACTTTACGTCCCAACCTTACGGATGACACCATTCTCGGGGCGCGATAAGCAGCCGGGGAGGCGGATTAGTGGCCGAAATGGCCTTTCGAGTTGGCTCTGAGCTTTGTTCATCTTTATTTGGTCGCGCAGATCATTTTTGTCATCAGAAAGTTGAGCCCCATAAATCCAATATTGCCCAATTCAATAAGGAGAATCGGAGTCTGTTCCAGCCAGTCTGTGTCTCTCTTAGCTGAGACAAAACCGCACTGTTTTACCCGGATGGCCGGGCGCCCAGTGGCTTCCAGCCGGGCAGGGGTCCCTGGGAGCCGGGTCACGGGGGTGCTTACGACGGCCTCTCATTTTGGGGGGCACAAGATTCCACGAGGAAGTCAGAGCTCTGGTTGGGGGCGCTGGGGAGCTATCTGGCGGCTGGATGCGTTTGCTACCAAGTCAGGACTAGTGGAGATATTCGAGAGGGGGCTCAGTTAGTTAAGCGTCTCACTTGGGCTCGGTCATGATCTCGCAGTTCGGGAGTTCAAGCCTCGCGTCGGGCCCTGTGCTGACGGCTCAGAGCCTGGAGCCCGCTTCGGATTCTGTGTCTCCCTCTCTCTCTGCCCCACCCCCGCTCATGCTCTGTCTCTCTCTGTCTCTCAAAAATGAATAAACATTAAAAAAAAAAATCTGCACGACCCAGTGCAGATTCTGCCCTCTCCCATAGCTTCACCACTCCTGCCGCTGATTCCATACAATGTAGCCGACTGTTCTTGAACCAGTGCCAGAGAGGAGACACGGAGGAGGAGGAAGAAGAGGGAAATGAACCTGCAGCCATTGTCTCAAGTAGCCTGGGGGGGTGGTGCCCGCCTCCCGGGGACCCCGCTCTGGTCCCATCACAGTCGGCGGCCGGGAGTCAGGGCTCCTGTGACAAGGGGCGTCCTCACGCACTGGGCCACTTTCCCATCTCCCTGGGGTCAGGATCTGGGAGGCTGCCTTATTACAAAGTAACAAGTTGTGGCTGGAAGGAGACACAAGCCTCCTGGGTCAGAGATAAGGAAGTTTCCGACTCCGGGACCAGCAAGCGCTGAGCATGACGGTCCTCGGGCCTCCGCCTCCTCAGGGTGACTGGGAGGCTCGCACCACACCCATAGTGGGTTTGCCTGGTCGGCCAGGAATGCCGGGTCGGGAACCTGCTGCTCCACGTCTTGCGGGTATGTGTCACCTCGTCCCCCAAGGCCGCTCCTGCAAACACGCGCCGAGACGTGGCCTGGGTACCGAGGCCAGCGTGTCGCGTTCCTGGCGGCCTCGGCAAGAAGGGCGGGGCTGCTCAGGCTGCCACCCGGCATCTCCACCCAGCTGTCCTGCTCATCGGGTCCCAGACCCTCCTGCAGCCAGCAAAGCGGGAAGGGGCCCGTCTGGTCCTGCCTGGGCTTCACGGCGGGGTGGCTCCCGTCGGTCTTCACGTGGGCCTCTGGGCACCGCCTTCCCAGCAACCTCTCGACTGCTTCTTCGTCTCCTTTGTGACTTTTCTTCTTCTCACGGACGCTTCTGTGCCGGGACCCAGCACCTTTCTCTCCTCCCTCCCTGGATGGAGCGTCCCTTCCAGGGCCATAAGGGAGCAGCCCTGCCGGCTGCAGGGGCTTTTTAAGCCTCCTTCCTGGGCGGTGGGTGTTACCCACCCACATGGGCTGACCTTGCCCGGACGCAGGCTTTTGTTTCCTGCTCTGGTACCCCCTGGGCCACAAATCCTTTTTGGAATAAAAAGGGAAACACTGCACCGGTGTGCGCACAGGTGCATACACCCTCAGAGCCCTGCTTCTGTGTCACCCCTGCAGCCTCAGCGCTCTGTGCAGGGACACTTAATAGGTCCAGTAGTCAGTAGCTGGTTGGATTATTGAGTCAACTCTCGGGTTCTCATGTCAACTAGATGTCATGAGAAGCAGCTAAGAGAACACGTGAGAGGGGCGTCTGGGTGGCCCAGTGGGTTAAGCGTTAGACTTTGGCTCAGGCCACGATCTCACCATTCGTGGGTTCGAGCCCCGCGTCGGGCTCTGTGCTGACAGCTCGTAGCCTGGAGCCTGCTTCGGATTCTGTGTCTCCCTCTGTCTCTGCCCTTCCCCTGCTTGTGCTCTGTCTCTGTCTCGAAAATAAATACACATTAAAAGAAGTTTTAAGAGAACGTTTGAGAAAGTCTGAGTGGGCATCTGATTCTCAGTGGAGACCTTTCAAGAAGGAATAGACACTGTTCTTAAGCCTTGTTCTGGGTCCATAGGCTCGTCTGTATTTCTCCACCAGGGCCCTGGGAGACTCACCTACAGGAAGCCGATTCTGCCGTTCCCCCAGAGAGGGCTCACTTCTTCCAAAGACATTTCTAAATGTTTACCCCCACCCCAACCCCCTCCACCCGCGTCCTATAAAGAGAAAGGAGGTACAACAAACACCTATCGACAGGTGGTGAAAAGGGTGATCTCACTGGGTCACTCACCCCACAGAGACCGGGGGACAGGGGGCATCTTGGAGGCAAAGGAGGACCGCCCTGGGAGCCTTGGTGGTGGCTGTGGCAGACCCCACGTCACATCCCTGTCTTTGCCTTTCCTGGGGTCCCGAGTGGCAAAGGGAGGTGAGGCCGGGGGGTCCATGGCTCATGGCTTTTGGAGTTAAACTTGCCCTGTGAGCTACGGGCAGGTGTGTGTGTGTGTGACTTGAGGTACATTTACAAGCACCGCTCAAATCGTCACCATCCACCGGAGGACCTGGAACAACCACCGTGGGAAATGCCAGCCTGACCGAGTCCTGACCCCGGGCGAATGTCGGTGGCCTCCACCCCAGCTCTGCCCTCTCCACTCAGCGGATGGCATGCGGAGGGGGAGCTGCCGACCTCTGGCCTCAGCCCTTCACCGTGCCCTGTGGCCTGTGACCAGCTGGTGAAGGGGAGCACGGACCTGGTTGGCCCTCTTCCTCCGGCTGGGGGGGTGTTCTGTGGCTTCTGGCAGGGCTGGGAATAGGGTGTGGGCGGAGGTGCTGGGGTGGGAGGCAGCAGGCGAGGCTCCAATGCAGCCTCAACACTGGAAAATTTGGGAAACTGAAAAATAGAAACCTAAGTATCAGTCAACGCCCAAGGCACCTGCCAGGTCGCGGGGTCTGTAGTAACTACTACCCGTGGCCGTGGGGTCTGTAGTAGTTCCCGTGGCCGCTGCAACAAAGCATCGCAAACCGGGGGCTGAACAACACAAACTTATTCTCTGGAGGCTGGAGGCTGGAAGCCGGAGATCAAGGGTCAGCGGGGCTGTGCTCCCCCCCGCCCCCACCAAAGGCTCCGGGGGAGGATCTTGTCTTCCTCTTCCAGCTCCTGGTGGCCCCTCGTGGCCTTCGGTCTGTGTGTCTCCGTCTCTGTCCTGACCTCTTCTTAGAAGGGCTCCAATCATATTACATTTAGGGCCCACCGTCCCCCGGTGTGGACTGTCCTAATTAACCATGTCTGTAATAACCTTACTGCCAAATAGGGTCACGTTCACACATCCTGGGGGGTAGGGCTACGGCATTTTGGGGGGGACACAAGTCAACCCCCGACAACATCTAGCTGCCCTCTCGGGACGGTGACTCCGTGTGGCAGCTCTCTTGGAAATGGGGCCCTCAGTGGCACCGCTCACTTCTGCTTCCGTCCCTGGGCGGCACCTGGGTTTTCCCCCGTGTTCTTTCCAGAACTTGGGCGAGGAACAATCCCAGTGTGGAATGACAGCAGACGCGGCTTCTCCCCTTGCTGCTCCTCGTTGTCAGCTGGCTTCACCCCAGGGCGGGGGCTTCCCTGGGCGGTTCCCAAGGCGGCCAGTGATGCAGCCAGAGGCCAGAAAGATCAGGATGGAGGGGCCAGCGGGCCGCCCAAGTTTCCGCTGAATGAGAGGCCCTGTGATGGATGGAAGGAGCGTCCCCGTCTGACTCAGATGCCCGAGTGGGAATCCAGCCTCATGGCCTCCCACTCAAGCACCCCGGGGCGAGTTACTTAAACTCTCTGCCTCCAGTTACTCATCCGGAAAATGGGATGATGAGAATACACTCCTTCTCTGGGTCAAATGAAGGGAACCACGGACGGCCCCTGCTGCCTTCCACGGTGAGTCGGCGGGGGGCCGGGGGCCAGCTGCCCTCCGCGTGCATGGGTGTGCAGGGCAGCCTTCCCCCCAGGACCCGGGCCCTGACCGGCCTCCTGCCACTTCTGTCGCCGTCACAGTCCGCCTGCAGACGTCTGAGACTGGACAGAGGCCAGGTCGAGCTCGTTCCCCGGGGGGCTCCCTTCATCTGCATGAGATGAGGTGCAGCCACACGTTGCCTTCCTTGGGATCCCAGATGGGACGGTGCCTGGAGCCCCTGGCGTGTGCCAGTGCTCACTGAGCCTCCACGAAAGGAGTCCGTGGTGATGGGCACTAAGGTTGGACCCCACTGTGGGTTGAATTGTGCCCTCCCTGAAAACCCTAGGGACCTGCGAATGTGACATTATTTGGAACAGGGTCTCTGCAGAGGCAGACAAGTTAAGATGAGGTCACAGCGGGGTGGGGTGGGCCCCACTCCAATGGCTGGGGTCCTTATAAGAAGAGAACAAGACACAGACATATGGAGGGAGGCCACATGACCACAGAGGCAGGGACCGGGAGGACGTGGCCATCAGGAAACCGAGGATTATGGCCCCTCCAGAACCACAGGAAGCCGGACGCTTTCTCCCTAGAGTGTCAGAGGGAGTGAGGAGACCCTGCCCGCACCTTGGTTTTAGACTCCTGGCCTCCAGGGCTGGGAGATGACACATTTCGGTTTATGCTGATCTGTTACGGCCACCCCAGGACACTGGCACAGACCCTGGCCGCCCGGTCTTCCGTGTCGCTTCTGCGGCCACAGCCGGTTTGAGGGAAAAAGAATTTGGGAGTCACCCTCGGGAGCCAAGGAACATCGTGTCTCCTGGGGGTGGGGGGACACATGGTGAGGGAAGTGGAGGAAGGAAAATCCCTTCCGACCTCAGCCCCGGCCCCGCGTGCCCGGAGCGCGGTGGGCGTGCATAATTTGTTTGCTTTGCGATTCTCTCCCCTCAGTGGAGACAAATTGATTTGTACATGGAAATGGGCTGTCACTGGGGGGCGGCTGTCTCGTTAGGGGACAGGATTTGCTGGGTGTAGGCAGGGCTGTGGGGGCAGAGCTGGCGGTGGGGGGAGGGCGCGCCCAGGTGGGCCCTTTTGGGGGGCGCCACCCGGCTCCGAGGCCGTGCTCCAGACTGTGGCGCCTTCGAGCCTCCGCTTGGGCATCGAGGCCCCGGCCGGGCACCCGCCTGCCGAGCATCTCTGTGCGAGGGCCCCGGGAGGGTGCGGGAACCCGAAGTCACGGTGCCCGGGCTGCGGCTGAGAAACAAACCCCGACGCGGTGCCCAAAAGGTAGCCTGACGACGGGTCAGCGAGGGCGAGGACGGGACATCGTTTAGCAAGTAAGAGAAAACAATTAACAGACCCCAAACTCAGCGTCCAGCAAGGGAGGACAACAGCAACGACGTGTGGGGCTGTGCGGAGCTCACCTGCTCTCGGGGCGGGGCGGGGCCGGGCCCCGAGCCCCTCGCCTCCTCACCAGCCCCGCGAGGCCCGTGTGTCCCTGCCATCGGGTGCGGCCGTCCAGCGGTGGGATGCCCTTTTCGTCAGTCCTGTGCGGGGACGACAGGGCGGGAATGGGTCGCGCGAAAATCGCGGATGGAAACTCGGAGGGCCCACGCCAGCGGGGCACTGGCGCTGGCCTCTGGGGGCTCACGGCTGGCATGCTCGGAGGCGGGGCGGGAGCAGGAGTTCAGGCCTGGGCGAGACCCTCCATCCCGTGGGCCTCATCTCTGGGTCTCAGGTTCTTCGTTCTCCGAACGGGCGTCGTTACCACTGACACATGCTCCCTAAGGGTCTGGCGCACAGCAGGTCCTCAGCAGCTGGGCAGCCACCGTCAGCTGTTACGGAGCTAGCCCCCCAGGAGGGCGACGCCCAGCACGGGGCCTGTCCCGTCGCGCTTTGGCAGCCCCCGGTGACATTTACTGTTCCTTTAGGACAAGGTCATCGTTGAGATCTGGTTGCCCTTGCGAATTTTCTCATGGGATATTTCGAAAAAGGTAACCTATCTCCCATCCCCAAATGCCCGAGATTGCTTACAGAGACGCCGTCATAGAGCAGGATGGGATTGAAAGTGAGGGCATCTGGGCCAAGGGCAAACATGAGCAGAAACACGACCGGGAGCCCGAGCTAAGGACGGCCCACAAAATACGCCCCAGGAGCCCCCGGACGCTCGCATGAGGGGTGTTGGAGACGCGAGCCTGGGCTTCAAACCAAAGAGGGAGATAGGGTGGTCGTGGGACTCGCGGTGTGTGCTGAGATTCAAAACATCAATTATTCAGAGGAAAGACAGGCGTCCTCACGCTGCAGACAGAGGAATGGGTGAGAGAGAAAGTCCGTGAGTGATGGCCACATTCGGCAGGTACTTACTGAGGACCTACTATGTGCCCCGCGTTGGGGGTCAGGTGATGAGAGCACGGGCATGGTCTGCAGGCGGGGAGCCTTCGTGACCCAGGCGTGGTTCGCGTCAGATGCCGCTCCCACCCTAGCAAGGGTCCTAGAGGTAGAGACCGCCAGCCCCGCCTCGCAGGTGACGTGGGCTCTATGTCTTACCCGAGGCCCAGCCCCCGTAACTCAGGGGAGAGGCTCCCAGTGAACCCGTGCGCGGAATGTTTTACAGCACAGAACTTCTCCTGGCACAGGCCTGGCCCCCAGCGGGCACCCCGGACTCCGGACCCAAGGAGAAAGGTGCCACACCTCTGGCTACGGCTCGTCTGGCTTGGCCGGAGAAGCTGTCCCCAGTGAGCGATGGCAGAGAAGTCTGACCAGAGCGTGGTGGCGGCTGTGGCCCCGGAATCAGGGGTCAGGCGGTCCGCAGGCCGAGCCCACGTTGCCAGAATTAATACGTAAGATAAACAGACCCCTGGAGGCACTGATCGAATTCTCCAGGCCCGGGTCAGAGGTCTGCTCCGTAGGTGTGAGAAAAGGTTTAGGGACGACCGGGGTCAAATCTGTGCAGCCAGACAGGCTGACCAGGGGCTGCCTCCTACCCCCCCACCCCCGCCCCCACCAGGCGGGTCTCTCCGGGGCTGCACTTGGGGGGGTGGAGCCGTCAGAGTGGACTCATTACTCGGAAAGGCCGAGCAAGTTGTCTGCGGCTGCTCTCGGCTGCCCGAGCACATCAGCGTCAGCCGTCGCCCCGGCCCCCAGGGCCCCGGGGCCCCGCTGCTTCTTGGCCCGTCGGCTCCAGCTCCTGCGTGATTCCAGCGGGGGAAGGAAGCCCCACTGCCGGTGGGTGGAGGGGCGAGGCAGTGCCGCGTGCTCGACAGGTGGCCCCCGGCCTGTGACGGGGAGCTCACTACTTCGCAGGGCATTTGGGAGCACGCTGACCCTCTGTGGCGGCCCGGGGCTTTAATGAGTCTCCCTCCGAGAAAGCCCTTCCCCACATGTGGCCAGAGCCTCAGGCCTCTGCTGTGACTGGACAGGGCTGGGCGGGGGTTGTCTGTCCCCGGTTCACAGCTGAGGGCCTCGGTCAAGCCGCCCGCTTTGGGGTCCTGCTCTCTGGCCCGCGAGGAACACGCGGGTGCGGGACGGGGCCCTGAGGGGCCTCTCCTCTTAACTCTCAATTTGTACAGAAACATAAAGTGCTCAGATTCCCCGTCTTTGCCTCGACCCGGGGCCGGTTCGTGTAATAATGGCTGTTTACAATGACCGAGGCTGGGGTTCGCTAATTTCGCCCAGACGGGTTGCGACACACGCGGGGGACAGAAGTCAGCAGCAAGTCTGCGTGCTCACGGCGAGACGTGGACTGATTTAACGTAGCGACCGACGAGGCAAAGGAAGGTTTTCGACGATCGATTCATGTCAGGGTCTTCACGGAGAAAGTGCCCCGGGCGTGGCACCAGGGAAAACGCGAGAGCTGAGAATGTCTGTCCGTGCTCCCCCTGCACGCCTGGTAGTGGGCCTCCCGCGTGTGCGACTCCCGCCCGCCTCCAAACATCCGTCTGTCCGTCCGTCCTCTCCTCGCTCATTTGCGAGCACTCACGGTGGTTCTGGGCGTCGGGCTGGAGGCTGAGGACGCGGTGACCACTAAGATGGGGACAGGGTGGTCACCAGGCAGGAGGGGGGAAGGGCGCAGTGACAGATGTCAGTGTGAGATACGGTCAAGGGACAAACGAGGGAGGGAGCCCCCGGGCCTGGACGGGGTGGGGGGATTCAAGGAGGGCTTCCCAGAGGAGGAGGCGTGGCGTGGCCACCGAAGGCACCGTTGGAGCTCCCCAGGGACGAGTGGGGAAGGGCGCTGGGAGAAGTGCCCCAGCTGTGAAGTGCGGTCTGCGGGAGCCCGGGCTGGGAGGAAGGGCAGCATCTTCCAGAAGAAAATGAACCTGCCTGGCTCCGTCTGTGGAGCTGGGCCCTTCGCTCCCGGAGCATGTGCTATGGAGGAGTGGGCCTCGGACGTGCCCCTTGGTTCAAGGAGTTTGGGGGATTATCTCAGAGATTCTTAGTGCACATTATCCTGTTAAAGGCTCTGAGAAGTCCTGCAGCAAGAAAACCAGCCCCCTCTAATTCAGTGACCTCCGCCCATTTGACCACAGAACCCCCTTCTTGCACACCACCGAGGGAGCCCCTGGAGACGGCCACTCGGCCAGTCACTGCCCCCACCAACGGGGGACTTGGAGAGGGTCTGAACGCTGTGCCGTACTGGCTGAGCTTCTCTGATGACTCTCCGGGGTGGGGGGCGGGGGGGAGAGGAAAGGGGCCGTGTGAGGAGCTCGAGCGGGGCACCAGGATGTGCTGAGACCCAGGGACGTCCCGTCCCCCGGCCTGGTGTCCTGGGTCTCGGAGAAGCATTCGGCCCGGCCCAGGGCAAGAGGTGGCCGGGGAATCGGAATCGTGCCTGGAGCCGACCCCCGGCCTGAGGCACCGTCTGCTGCCCCTCCCGACGCACTTCAAAGCCGTCTGCCCACCGGCCCGAGCGGCCGAGCAGGAGCGCCTCCTGACCACTGACCCGAACGCTCCTCTGCCTCCAGCCTGCACCACGGCTGCCCAAGTAGGAAGCCGGCTTCCTCTGCGTGCCCAGATCCACCGGATTGAAACCCGGAAGGGCAAGTCTCCGGGAACAAAGACTTACATAAAACCCAGCCTCCCGAGCACACGGAGGCAGGAAGGGGTGCCTAACTCTTTCCAGGGCACCAGCGGGATGCACGCGGGTCTGGGGAGGAGGCCCATGGGAAGGGTGTGGGGGTGCGGCCCCGAGGCCCCCCGCCCCGGGGCTGGGTGCCGGGGCTCCCGGCCCCGCAGAGCAGTGCAGCCTTTTCCCCGGGGCCACGCCCTGGTCGCCGGAGACGCTGCGGTGGGCAACGTGGCTCCCACCTTACAGATGGGGAAACCGAGGTCAGGGAGGCCGGCTCACTTTCTAGGTCCCATTCTGGGGAAAGAGACAAGGTCTGGGCCTGGAGGCAGGGAAAGAGCCTGGGCAGAGCGGGGGGCAGGGGGCAGGCCTCAGAGACCGGGCCTTCCGGAAACATCACACGAGTCTGTCTTTGCCGAGAGCTTCCGGATCAGGCCCCGGCCCACCCTCCCTCTCGCGCCCACGCTGTCTGAGACTCGGCGGCCTCACTCTGGAGGGGCGGAAGGCCGTGTTAGCTGAGCCCCTGCCTGGGCGGCCAGGACGTGGGAGACAAGCCGCGTCTCCATCCTCTCGAGCATCCTCAAGGCCCCTCGCGGAGGAGAGGGCCGGTGGCGGGTGTGAGAGAGGGAGCGGCATCCCCGCCCCGGTCCCCAGACCGACCGCCTGGCTCAGCCCTGGTGTCACCACGTCCTCCAGCTGCACGGTCACCGAGCCTCCGTGCGCCCCAGCGTCCTGTCCTGTAAAGTGGGCTGGGCGGCCCCCGTACCTGCCAGAGAGGCTCACGTAAGGACCAGTGACTCTGAACATGGGAACCCCGAGAAGGGCGCCTGGCCGTGACCACTTGTCTGCACCGCTGGGCTGGGTGCCACGAACCGGCCCTCTCCGGAAGGGAAAGCAGACAAGCGGTCGCTCAGGGCACCTACAGGTTTTCGTGGCGGAAACGTTCTCTCCCCGGCCGTTTCAGTAATTCCAGTGGCCCCCAAACTTCTGGAGCCATGAGCCCCCTGTAGCTGCTGCGACCTGGGAAGGCGCTTGTGGCCACCCCCCCCCCCCCCCCCCACACACACACGCTTGTCTTTGCTGCTGGAAAAAAGAAATCGAGGCCGGGGCCGGTGTCCCTGGGAGGTCCCTCGGGCTGGGGCTCTGACTCCAAAACTCCAGAGGGGGTGCCAAAGGGAGGTTTTGGGAAGAGCGCCTCTGTGTGGACCACCCCGAGGGAGACGGTGGGGCTGGGGTCCCCTTTGCTGCCAGACAGGACCCGCCCGAGCTGGAGAACGGCCGCTCCGGTCCGGAGTCACGTCTCCCCTCGGCACGCGGTCAGGAGGGGCAGAGCGCCGCCTGCCAGCGGGCCTTGCGACGGCCAATCTTTGGGGCGAGAGAAGCCAGCTCCTCCCAGCATGCACCGGTCGGGGCCTCCCCGGGGCCCCTGTGCACTCGCTGAGCTGAAGCGGCTCCAGGGGTAGATGTGCAAAGGCTATTCTCTTACCAAGATGAAAGAGGCCGTGTCTCGGCCTGCGGGGCGAATGCGGGCTTTCTCCTGGACCCACACCAGCTCTCGTGTCCACACACCCCTGGGCGCACGCTGAGCCACCGTCCGGGGCGGGGGCAAGGTGGGGACCGTGGGACACTGGGTGATGGCATTCGTGAGGTCCAGGCAAGCCCCCGCTGGGCGGTGAGGAACACCGGGACGTCTGTAGGCCGGGGACAGAGGACGGGGTGGGGTTCAGAGACCCCAGGGTCTGGCCCTGGAGCGGGGGGGGGATCCCACCCCCACCCCCACCCCCACCCCCACCCGCGCCTTCTTAGGTCTGCCCTTTCCCTGCTGATGGCACTGGTCAGCACCTGGACCGTCCCCTGAAGTTTCGGCCATACTTCAACCCACGGGCCCGTGAACGCACGAGCTGGCTCCCTGGTGGCCCTACCTCCTAGGTCTGTGTGGCCTTAGGAGAGTGGCTGACCCCTCTGTGCCCCCCATCTCCTCACTCGTACTGGGAGCGTTAACGGGGTGATGTGCATCCGCGCCGGAGCCCGCACCTGAGGGAGGCTTGCTCCTGCCGCGATGGCCTTCTCGTCATTAACCTGTCAGCAGACGGCACAGGAGTCACGGAGGCAGACCCTCTGGGGGCAAGTGACAGAGGAGGGTGTCATGCGGGCAGATGACTTCACCCTCAGAACTAGCTTTGGGCTGTGGGGGGCAGGGGCCTCTGCAGGACGAGCCCCCATAGGGGACAAGCCCCTTCTGTGGGATGAGACCCCCTTACAGGACTAGCCCCCCCCATGGGACGAGCCCCTTTGGGAGGCAGGAGGTGGGAATCCCGTGCATCTGGCAGGAGACTTGAAGGCTCTCAGCTTCCTGTTTGCCTGTGGCTAACCTACAAGGTCAAGCAAGGCATCCTGTCCCTTCCGAATGGGGACGGTCACTAGGGCTCCTCGGGATGGTCTAGTCAGCGCTGGGGTGGGGGTGGGGGGGAGGGGGCGGGGCTGTGGCAAGTAAGCTTCCCCACCTGCAGAGAGAAGGAGGGCGCCGTGACCCCGAGCGTGGGCGCACGAGGCCGCGGGGCCACCACCTGACCGGAGCCTCCTTGGCCTCCACCTGGGCTCCTTACACCCCGCACCCACCCCCAGCTCTCACCTGCCCCAGGCCCGCCATCTGGCTTGGCTGCCCCCCTGCCACCCCCCTCGGTGGGGGGGAAAGCCATCCCGATGGCCCAGGAGAGCAGACCCCAGGGCAGCGCATGAGGACCCCCGGGGCAGATGGGGATCCTGGGCCTGTCTACACAGTGTTCATCAGAAGGCAGGGAGCCCGGGGCCTTGGGGTGGCCCTCACTGCTGCTCCCTCTGTGGTGTGGACAGACAGACACACGTAAAGGTCCCCAGTCAGCCGGGAAACAGGATGGGCCTCCTTCACCTCCAAACCCCAGGCAGGGCGCTCACTGGGGGGGGGGTGTGGTCCCCAGGCAGGACGCTCACTGGGGGGGGGTGTGGTCCCCAGGCAGGACGCTCACTGGGGGGGGGGGGTGTGGTCCCCAGGCAGGACGCTCACTGGGGGGGGTGTGGTCCCCAGGCAGGACGCTCACTGGGGGGGGGGGGGGTGTGGTCCCCAGCAGGGTGTTCACTGGTGGGGGGCGCGGTCCCAGCCTGGAGGGCCAGGCCAGCGCATGCTCCTTCCCCAGCCGAGGGCACCAGCGCCAGTGTCCCCCCGACTTCTCTCCTTCCCCTCCCTGCCCTCCCCCTCCCTTCTTCCCATGGGGGCTCGCTGAGCATGTCCCGGGTGCCGCACGGATCCAGGAGCCAGCCCGATGTGCCCGATGTGCTCGGGTTAAGAGAAGGCCAGAAGCAAGCTGCTCCCAGAGAGGGACGGGCTGCACAGAGGAGCGTCCTGTGAACAGGAGTCTGGGCCCCACCCTGCTTGGTGTCCCCGTTTTTGTGCAGGGGTCTGATTGGACTGCAGGGCTCGGAAGGAAAGGGAGACTGACGCCCGGGGGCGGAGACGCCTGCCAGGCAGGAAGAGGCTGGAGAGTGTTGGGCCGAATCTGACAGCCCTGTGCCTCCCTGCTGTTGGTGGAGTCTGGGGTGACGAGGCAGAGGCTGGAGAGTGGGGGCGGGGGGGTGGGGAGGAAAGGAGACACGGCACCAGGCTGGGGTGCAGTGAGCCAGGGGCTGGGTGAGCACTCGCGGGTAGCTGAGGTGCCAGGAAAGGGGCGTGACCTGGGATGGGAGGGGCTCCCCAGTGCTGGCCAGCGGACACGGGACCCTGACTTCCCTCCTGTCGTGGAATAGCGCTGATGGTGGACTGTGGTGTTGAGGCTGCAGGTAGGAGACAGATGTCACAAGGTTCTGTCCTCAGGAGACAGATGCCAGGCAAGCGGAGCCAGCTGAGAGGTCGCTTCACAGGGACGTGCCTGTCCCCAGCAGTGGGTGATGGCCATTAGCCCGGCCAGGCAGAGCTAGGGAAGGGTGCTCCTGATGGAAGGGCATGTGCAAAGGCCCGGTGGTTAGAGCCGGTAAGTAGTGCTTGAATCTGTGTGTCACGCCTCAGGACCAGCACTGGCATCGTGACCTGGGCTGCTCTTTGGGGCTCCAAATGGACTTCTGCTCCCACTTTCTGCCTCCCACTTTCTGCCGGGAACGCGGGCACTCGTCATTTTAAGAACACATTCCAAACTGGCGACCAAACCCTACCTGCCGACCCCCAGCCCTGTCCCCCATCACACCCTCTCCCCCCCTTTCCCCCTGGACCAGGGTGGTGGGCCAGGTGTGGCTGTCGCGCGTCCATAGGTACTTGTGCCCAAAGCCTGTGTCACCTCATATGGAAAAGGAGACTTTGCGGATGTGAGTGAGGACCTTGAGATTTGGAGAGTGTCCTGTGTTATCCAGGTGAACCCTGTCATCACAGGGGTCCTTCTAAGAGGGAGGCAGAGGGAGATCTGACACCAAAGTGGGAAATGTGACGAGGGAAAGGATGCAGTCAGGAGCTGGGAATGCTGGGAAAGCCGGGAACGCCAGGGAAGGCCCGGAATGTCCGCAGCCTCGGGCAGGTGAACACGCAGGGGCGGCTTCTCCCCGGGGGGCCTCTAGAAAGAACCAGCCCTCCAGACACTATAGTTTCAGCCCCGTGAGGCCCATTTCAGGCTTCTAACCTCCCGAACTTCGAGATCATAAATCTGGGTCGTTTTAACACACTAGGTTTGCTGTGGTTTGTTAGGGCGGCCGCAGGGAGCCCATCCGGGACGCGGGGCATTTCCCTGCCATTCCTCACGTGGTTTCTTGTTTTCAGGGTCCTCCGCTTCTAACGAACTCCTACACGTCCGCCAAGGTCCCACTGAAACAGCACCGCCTCACCATCTCCTGGCCATGGTCGCGGGTAGCGCCCTCTGCAGGCACGTTGACGCGCAGCAGGAGAAGGTGCGGGAGGCTGTGTTCTCTGTGGTCCCGCTCCCCCCACCCCTCCCCGGGCGGCCGCTGCTGAGCTGGTGCGGAATGAACCCACGGGAGTGACCAGAGGAGGGCATCTCCAAGCACGCCCTCCAGGGGCCCTGCTCTCGGTCAGGAGGAGGGATGCGTGGGGCTGGGGAGGATTTGCTGATGATCCAGTGATCAGACCAGACCCGGGTCGGCGTGGAGGTGCAGCCGTGGGAGGCTCGGCGGGTGCTGGGGGCGGGGCAGGAGCGGCGGAGGGGGGCGGGGGGGGGAGGCAGGGCCCAGGGGCGAAGCAGAACCGGACCAGGTTCCTCTCTCTACGTGAGGAGGTGGGAGCACGGGGCCCCAGGGGCCCCAGGATATTGCGATCCTCATGCGTGACAAGTCCCTTCCGTGGAGGGGGCTGGAACGGCCGGCCTGGCGCTGCCTCCTCCCCCGGGGAGCCTCCGTGTGCGCGTGGGGGAGGGCAGGGCGCTGCACGTGCTACCATTGACCGGGTTCCGCCTGGATCCAGCTTGCGGTGGAGATGTTCCGAGTCGGATCGCCCCCAGCCCCACACACGTACCCCCACTACGTACACGTACCGCCCCCCACGTACCCCCACCGCGCGCGCGCGCACACACACACACACACACACACACACACACACCCCACAGCAGGATCTCAGCAAATGGTGAAAATCCACCAGAAACATCTCGCTGGGGCCACGCTCACACGCCACAGATGGCCGGGCCAACTGGAGGGAGACCCGGGCAGGAGTTGGGGCTGCATGAGCGCAAGATAGGGAAACTGAGGCACGGGGTGTCACGAGACCCGCCCAAGGTCTCTGGAGAAGGCCGAGAGGTGGCGCCGCGGCCCGTCTGTCCCCCCAGGGATCTCGCAGCCTGCTGCACCACGGGGACTCCCGGTGCTTTTCCGAGACCTGCCAGAAATAACTCGTTTTCAGGCCGTGTAGGGAAGGCTGCCTCAGGAGAGTGAACGCTCCACTCTCCTAAATCAAGCGGCCCGTCACCGACCGCGTCCCCGGGCCTTCCTGAGCACCTTCCCTCCCACCACTGCGAGGAAGCGAGGTCCCACCGCCAATCTTTAGCTTGTGGTTTTCTGAGGCAGGAGACCTGGGCAGAGGGTCCCCGGCCGGGAGTGGGTGAGGGAAGAACGGTTTCATCACAACAGTTTACGATAAAAAGGGCCGCAAGGCTTTCACCTGACTGCATATCAGGCACGTAGCCGAGAGTGGGATCGGAATCACTGCTCCCTGAGGCCCCGAGCTCTGACGTCGTCCCGTGTTCTGGTGGCCTCGTTGTCTGGGGAACTGTTTGGGGGGATGTAGAGGGGAGGTTCCGTGCGCCCCAGCCCCGAGGCTCGCTCGCAGCACAGACAGGAGGGGGGCCCCGCTGCCCCTGTCTTCTGTCCCAGCTGGCCGTGTGGCCATTGACACAGGCATGAGCCCTCCCGCTCTGGATCCCCTCGCCCTCCCGTCTCAAGTGCAGCCACTTGGGCCTCGCCAGGGTGGCACATGTGGCCGCCTCTCTCCAGCCCCCGCTCCCTGCACAGCCCAAACGCGAGCTTTAACCATCCCCGGCTTCCCAGACCCGCCTCCCTCACCTCCTCCCTCACCTCCTCCCTCACCCCCCTCCCCGTGGGTCTGGAGGAGTGGCTCGAGAGGCCAGAGTGAGCAGAACTCAAACCCCGGCTTCTCCGCTTTCCCACCGGCTGGATTCCCCGGGAGCAGACCCTAAACAACTCTGGCTTTGCCCATTCATTCATTCATTCGTTCACGCCGGGAGTCGTGCACGCATTCATTCAACATCCCTTACACGTCTGCCTGTGGCCGTGTGCTCGCACCCGGGCCTGGTGAGCAAGCCCACCGGGGGCCTGCCCTCGGGAGCCCGCTCGGCTAATTGTCCACAAAAGGGCTTTTTTCCAAGAAATGCAGCTATAACTCACGTACCATAAAATTCACCCATCTAAAGTGTGAAATTCAGTGGCTTTTAGTGTATGCAGAGTAATCTGACCGTCACCACGATCAATTTTAGAACATTTTCAACATCCCCCCAAACAAACCCCAAACCCATTAGCAGTCACTCCCCATTCCCACTCCCCCCGCGCCCCCAGCCTCTGGCAGCCGGAGCCTGCTTTCCGCCTCTGCGCGCCCGCCCCCTCCGGACATTTCCGTCAACGCAGGCATCCAGCAGGCGGCCTCGGTGACCGGCAGCTTCCCCTGCGCGTCCCGTCTGCCGGGCCCATCCCAGTGGCAGCAGGTGTCAGACCCGCATCCCTTTTGACGGCTGCCTAAGACTCCGTTGTGTGGACGTCTGGCTCGTGGCCACTTTTTGGCTAACGTGAGGACTGCGGCCGTGAACGTTCACTTCAGCTCTTCGTAGGTGCCCACGTTTTCAGTTCTGTGTTTCAAGGGTAGATGCCTCGGAGTCGAGTGGCTGGGAACAGGGTTTGAATTACTGCAACTTCCTAACGTTCTCTGACATCCGGCAGGGCAAGTCCTCTCTCCTCGGTGTTCTTCGGGAGAGTGCTTTGGCTCCTCTCAGATGCCGCTCGTCTGTAGACATTCTAGAATCAGTTCATCAAGTCAAACAGGCACACACAGCAGCGTGGTTGGTCTTGTATTCACTCTGTGGGTCAGTTTAGGGAGAACTGACATCTTGAGGCTCAGAGTCTTTGTCTCCATGGATATGGTACACGTCCCTGTTTATTTAGGTCTTCCCAAGTCCCGTTGATGACTTTCTCCACAGGCCTGTCCTTTTTAAGATTTATTGCTAGGCGCTCTCTATCTGCTGCTGCTATTGTAAAAATTAGATTTTCTGTTTGCTCCTGCCTTGAAGTAATGCATTTAAAAAATATATTAATCTAGGGGCGCCCGGGTGACTCAGTCGGTTGAGCGTCCGACTTCGGCTCAGGTCATGATCTCACGGTTCGTGGGTTCGAGGCCCGTGTCGGGCTCTGTGCTGACGGCTCAGAGCCTGGAGCCTGCTTCGCGTTCTGTGTCTCCCTCTGTCTCTGCCCCTCCCCAGCTTGCCCTCTGTCTCTCCCTGTCTCAAAAATAAATAAACGTTAAAAAAAATTAAAAAATATACATTAATCTGGTATTCAGAAAGCGCACTAGTCTGATGAATGCTAATAACTTAGCTATAGATTACTTGGGGCTTTCCGTAGAGAACAATCATGTCATATGAAAATAGTGGCAAGTTGCATTCCGCCCCCCGCCCCCCTCACTGAATTGTATCTTCTGCATTTTGTCCTGCCTTCCTGAGCTGGCTGGGACCTCCTCGTTGTGTTGACTTGGGGTCCGCACTCACGCCTTGTCTCTGATGTTACGGAGGACGTTTATCACAGCTCACCCCCGAGCGTGCTGTTTGTGTAGATGGGGTCGATGACCAGTGTTGGTTAAGGAAACCCTCCAGTCGAATTCGCCAAGGTTTCTTAATGTCGAAAGGTGCTGCCTACTCTTTGCACACGTTACTTCATTAGTTGTTTGTCACGGCAACCTGTGAGGGGGGCGCCCCCACCCTCACTTTGCAGATGAGGCGCAGAGAGGTGGAGTCACCCGACCGAGGTCACACAGCAGCCGCTGCGAAGAGCCACCTTCGGTCCAGAGCTTGGCTCGCTGACCACGACACGGCTGTCTCCATAGCAAGAATGCAACAGTTAAAAATCAAAAGTTGTGTAAATAGCAGCCAAATCTGAAATATGATTCTTTGACATATTGAACCGATCTTTGCCAAGGCTGCTTAAGAGAGAAAGGAGACAGGGCAGAAACAAACAATGTGGAAAGGAGAAGACATAACCACGCAATCAACAGTGTCGTGGAATCCTAAGGAAAAGTGATATGAATATATTTGAAAATGAATTTTATATGAATATAAATTTATATGAATATATTTGAAATATATTTCAATATATTCAATATATAAATTATATGAATATAAATTTATACGAATATATTTGAAAAATCTGTAGGCATAGCTTTTTCCAGAAACACGCGTCGTCAAATTTTCTTTCGGGGGAAATGGAAAATGTACAAAAACCTGAGTCCCCCCCCACCCCACCCCACCCCCGGCCATTGAGAGGTGAGGTTCAACACATCTTCAAGTAATGGGCAGTCTCTACATTCAGTCTCTGGTTCAGACTTTGAGAGAAGAAAGGAAAAGCTGCAGCCTTGTTTGTAAGGCTGATGCTCTCTGATGTCACACCCACCGAGAGCCTGTACAAAACCAGACCAATACGGGCCAATGTTTTTTCAGACCTTTGCAAAACCTCACGTGAGGGATTAGCACGTGAAACCCAGCAAGACTTACCCCAGAAAGGTACAGTGGTTTTAGCAAAGGAGAGAGCCATGCCTTACCCGAAACTTCTAGTTGGAGCAAAGCTCTGCAGCTGGAGAACCCGAGCGTTTGAGGCAGGTGCACGGGGTTCGGGAGCCCAGGGCAGGGAAACCCTGAGTCGGATCCAAGCAGAGTAGCCAGTAAAGGCAAGCGTCGTAGATTGGGTGACATCAAGATTTAAATTAACTGCCAGACAAAGACAAGAAACAGAGATAAACATCGGGCAGCAGACAGAAGACTGATATCCAGGGTATAAATTACTGCTGTAACTCGGTGAGGAGAAAAGGCAGGTGGCCGGCGGGACAGAGGGAAAAGAGATCCAGCGAAGAGGAAATGACGTGTGAACAGACAGGATGTTCAGGAGGCTGTTGGACCGGCTCCCCCAGGACCTGAGTGAGAGCGGGGTCCCAGCCTCCCTTTCGGGGGCTCACCCCGAGAGGCTGGGACACACGAACCAGAGGCACATGCGGGGGCTTGAGGTGGCCTCACTGGTCCTGGCGACGGAGGGAGCAGCCTCTGTGCCCGTCAGACGGACGGACAAGAGGAGGCACGTTCTTATGATGAAATGCTCTAGAGCGGTGAAAACATTCCAGCGTCTTCCGTGCATTTGTAGGCACGTGATGAAACACGACGGATTGCTTACAAGTGCCTGTGCCCTAGAAGAGGAAAGGGAACTTGGCGGGGGAGGGGGGGAGGCCGCGGCGAGCAGCTGTGTGCCCTTGGGGGAGCAGGGTGCCCGTGGGGCAGGGGACCCGCAAGCTTCACCCGTGAGGCTGATCCCCTTTGTTTCAATAAGTCTAAATAAAAATGATAAAACGTGAACACGCGTGGATCCTGGGAGTCGGGAACAGGGGTGGAATTTTTTCTCTGTGCCTTTTGTGTTTTAGAACTTTTCCGGAAGAGTTACAGCAGGAACGAGGACATCGGGGACGCGGGCAGGGGTGGGGAGGAGGGGAAGGGACAGGGGGCCGGCCCACCGAGGCGCTGGGGTTTCCCTCACCCTCCTGGAGCCATGACTCACCCAGGCCGCCCGGCCGGTGGCTCCGTGCGGTTCCCGGATATTGATCGGAAACTCACTCTCTGGCCACAAGCTCCCTGCCTGGGTGGTGTCTGTAGCGGGAGCTGGCCGCGCCCGGCGTAAGCCTGTGGGTGGGGTGCACAGAAGTCACGGTTGAGGAGAGGTCGGGCCAGGATCCGGAGACCCTCCTCTCGGGTCCGGCTGCACCTCCCAGTTCCCGGGGGGCCCTCCTCACCCACGTGCCGACAAGCAGGGTCTGGCTGACCTGGAAGGACGGTTCTGAGGCCCCTGGGTGTCTACACCCCACACAGCCCCACACGCAGCATTAGGAAGCCCGGGAAGGCCTGCTGAGAAGGGGCGTCTGTTTGGGGTCTTGAGGGATGAGTAGGAGTTTATAAGACGGGAGACAGAAAGGCACTGTGGTCCGAGGGGACGGCTCCGACAAGGTGCAAGCGTGAAGAGGGCTGCAAACGAGCTGCATTGGTGTCACCCCTCCTTGAAGGGCCCCCCACTGCCCCACCTGTGACTATGGCACCTGTGGCCTCCGGAGGGAACAGCTCGGCAACCGCCAGGAAGCGCCGCTCGAGAGTTGCACCTGTGGCTGCCTTGTGCCGCCGTCTCCCGCCCGCCCCGTCCTGGATGGCGGGGCCGCTTGGGGGGCGTGCTTCAATTCGGGTTCCAGCATCGGAAGATAAAGAAGTAATCTGCCTCCCGGAGATATACAGCTGTTGCCAAGGGCTGCAGGCCGAACGCTGCCTCTCTCCTCCATTATCATTCTGGGCCAAATCAATATCCAAACAACCCAAGTCTAGACGCATAAATGTCAAACTATTTAACAAGAAGCAGTTAGTGCAGAAAAAAACACTTAAATGGCAATTGAAGGGCCTGATGAGCCTTAAAGTAGCTTACGAGGATTTATGGAAGATAAAAACAGTTTAACTAAGCCTGGAGCCGGGCCCCCGGCGGCCCGGCGCGAGGACATGGGGGCTTTATCTCCCCTGGCGGGGCTGCCGAGCGGGGCTGCAGGGTCCCAGCGGAGGGAGCCCTTCCTCTGCCGGCTCATTTCCGCCCTGTCCGGGCTACAGGTCGTGTTCGCGTTAATAATCCTAATAGGGTGTGATGTGCCAGGATTGGATGTCGGCTGCACTGCTGTGACCACAGCCGTGCTTTGCAAGGGAGCCCGCGTCCCCGGCCGTTCTCTGCTTTACTGTAACAACGGCCACGGCCGTCGGGGGCCCACCATCTTCCAGGTGCATGCATGGCTCCCAGGATCTTCCCCTGGAGGTGGGGACTCTCAGCTTCCTGCAGAGAAGCTGTAACAGGGGCTCCTGGCCTGGCTCAGGGCCGCTGCTGGGTCTGCACCTGCATGAATCCTGCGACCCCCCAGCCCGTGCGCCCTCCCCCACCCCCACCGGCCCTGCTGCCGCGCCCACGCCAAGCCCCGTGCTGCCTTGTGCTCCACGGGGGCCCAACTGTCCCCGGAGACACGGCGAGATGACCCCCCCCCACCCATGCCCCATCTCAAGTGCCCTGTAACTGCCCACTTGCTGTTTAGTGGAATCAATGATGGCTTCTTAATTGTTGGTAATGACTTCAGGCCCATCCAACTATCGCCGCACTTAACGAGGGTCCGTAAATCACCTGCAGTTCTCAGAGCGAGAATGAGAGTAAGATTGGAATTTGAAAACTACTCAGATTTCCACGGATGGCACCACAACCCCTCCTTCTATTTCCACAGACCGCACCGCCCCCCCCCCCCCCACTTCTGTCAGCTCCTACGGCACAGCCCTGCTTTGCTGCAGGGAGACCTTGCCCAGGGCCGGGATTCCATTATCAGGATGCACCGGCAAATTCTGTGGTCGTGTCCCAGATTCTTCTTTTTCAAATTTTTTTTAATGTGTATTCATTTTTGAGACACGGAGTGCGAGCAGGGGAGAGGCAGAGAGGGAGACACAGAATCTGAAGCGGGCTCCAGGCTCCGAGCTGTGAGCACAGAGCCCGACGTGGGGCTCAAACCCACGAATCGTGAGATCACGACCTGACCCGAAGTCGGAGGCGCGACCGACTGAGCCCCCAGGCGCCCCCCAGGGTTTTCTTTCCGTGAGCGAAGGCAGAGGTTGGCAGTCGTTCATGCAGCTCAGCTGAGGGCCTGCTTCTGCAAGGGGCCGAGTCTTCTGGAAGGAGGCTTGACCACCATCCACCCATCACGGCTGCCACAGCCTCGGATCAAAGCGAAAACCGCAGCCTGGTGACGCGCGGCCTCCCGTGAGGCCCGTCTGTCCCTTCACTGCACCAGGCTCAGCACCCGCCCCTGTGCCCGCTATGCAGTAAGTGCTCAGTGAATGCTTTCCGTCCGATGCATCGGTGAAGTTTTCTTTGTTTGAAATTAAAGGACCCCCTTCTGCAATGTAACGTCTAGAGGCCTGGAGAGAGCATCCCGGTGCAGCACAGCTTAAGATACTGGATGAAAATAAATACGGATCGCAGACATTTTCTGTGTTTCATCGTTTAAGATGCTTCTCTGAGCTAGTAGGAAAGAACGAGAAAGCCTCAGCGGCCAGAAATCATGAGCAACTGTGAGTCCAGGCTGGTGAACAGCACGAAAGGTGGGCTTCATGCTGGGAGACCCCTGCGCATCTCGGGCATCCTAGAGGCGAGCTGGGAAGGGCCCCGTGGGACTGCAGACGAGCCGCTCACTCAGGGCCCACGCAGGGTCACAGGCTGGGCAGACCCCCCTACGGGAGACAGCACTGGTGCAATGGGACAAGGGGACAGACGTCACCTCGCAGAGGGGGGACTGCGAGCTCTGTGTGAGACAGAGGAAAGAGACTTCCTTCGACACGGGAGCGCCGGCGAGGGCCTGAGGCGGTGCTGCGGGGCCCTGGGGGCCGGTGACTCCAGGAGCCAGGCTGAACACATCTGCACAGGGGACACGCTCAAACCCAGGCCTCGGAACTTTTCTGCATCGTAAGTTACACTTGCTATAAAGCGACAGTGAAAACGTGACACCTGAGGGCGAGCCGCCACGTTTAAGGTCTGCGGAATCGGGTCCCCAGAGACGGCAACGGCCGTCTGCTTGGCGAGAACCACAACGAAATTCGGAAAATGGGAACCGTGAAAACCGAGATGGCAAAAGATGTCGACGGGTAGGGTCGGTACAGCCGCGGAGGGGCCTGGGGAGGGCTGGAGGGACGCGAGGAAATCGCCCAGATTTGCAGCACCCGGAGAGCACGGGAGGAAGGGGTGAGGACAGGAGAGGAAGGCAAGTGGGGGCTCTGGCAGGCGCCGGAGCCCCCGGAGGAGCGACGGGAGGGACGCGGGAGCGGACACGCAAGGACTCGGGTGAGGTTCGAAGGCTGATCAAAGAGGAGTATGAGGTGGGGTCAGAAAGCGCTTGCTGTGCAGACAGACAACCTACCACAGAGACTCAGAGACGGGCTCAAAGCCAGATACTCCGAGTCCCCAGAAGCTACTCACCACATCGCTGTCATACCAGCCAAACAGGCTCACAATAAAAACACCAGCACAGGGGGTGCCTGGGGGCTCCGTCGGTTCAGCCTCCAACTTCGGCTCAGGTCACGATCTCGCAGTTCGTGGGTTCGAGCCCCGCGTCGGGCTCTGTGCTGACAGCTCGGAGCCTGGAGCCCGCTTCGGATTCTGTGTCTCCCTCTCTCTCTGCCCCTCCCCTGCTCGTGCTCTGTTTCTCTCTCTCTCAAAAATAAACATTAAAAAAAAATTCTTTTAAACACCACCACAGGTACAGAGAATCACTGAATTTAGATAAAAAGCTCAATTGGGTTGTAAGTCTAAACCTGCTGACGCTTAGTGCCAAGGTCAAACATGAAAAGCAAACCTTGTCAGGCACAAGCAGGATTAGGAGGAAAAATGGACAAACCCCATCATACAGGGACGCTGAAGACCGTCTTGATGTGACTCACAGAGAAAGGAGACCACGTAATGTATTTTTAACAACACAATTAACAAGCTTATTCTAGTAAACATGTAGAGAAAACTTCACCCCACCACTGGAGAATTCAGTCTTTGCAAACACCCGGGGAACATCTATTAAAAAAATTAAAAACTAGGCCATAAGTAAAGTGGCCCTCGGCAAATTTCAGATGAGAGTTACCAGAGAGACCACATTCTCTGACCACAGCGCAATTAACGTCGATGTCACACACGCGGAGACTTTAAAATGTCTTGTAATGAGCTCTAAAGTCACACAAGATTATCGTTATGAAAAAGAAAGTTTCCTAGGAAAGCATATAGTAACAAATGCTACATATCCAACTTGTGGGGAGCTGCTGAAGCAGTATTTAGAAAAGAATTTAAGGGGCGCCTGGGTGGCTCAGTCGGTTAAGTGTCCGACTTCAGCCCAGGTCACAATCTCACGGCTAGTGAGTTCAAGCCCTGCACCAGGCTCGGTGCTGACGGCTCAGAGCCTGGAGCCTGCTTCGGATTCTGTGTCTGCCCCTCCCCTGCTCGTGCTCTCTCTCTCTCAAAAATAAATAAACATTAAAAAAAAAAAAAGAATTTATGCTCTTAGGTCCTTAGAAAAGAAGACAGCTTAAAATTAAATATCTAAACATGAGAAGTGTGATAAGGGATGCCAAGTAAGCCCACGGGAAATAAATCACAAATATAAGAATATAAATAACAAAAGAATATTGTCAGCAAATTTTATAGCACTAAATAAGAAAATGTAGGTGAACTGGCCAGATTTCTAGAAGAGTATAAAATGCCAAACCTGACTCAAGAAGAAATAGAAAACCCAAGTGGTCTTATACGCATTAAAAAAATGAAATTAGAGTCTAAAAATCTTCCCAGAAAACGAGCGCAACAAAACACAAGTCCCAGATAAGTGCAGGTCAGTACAACTGAGCATTCAAGGAACGAATAATTCTAATCTTTCACAAATTCTTTGAGAGACTAGCAAAGTACAAAACATATTCCAGCTCATTTTTTAGAAAATAGGCTTTATTTTTTAGAGCGATTTTGATGCACAGCAAAATCGAGAGGAAAAGACAGAGATTTTCCATATACTCCCTGCCCCCAACACGTGCAGAGCCTCCCCCATGAGCGACATCCCCCACCAGTGGGACATTTGTTCCTGAGGATGATGAACCTCCACTGACATGACATCATCACCTCAAGTCCGTGGTTAACATTGGGGTTCAGTCTTGGTGTTGTGTATTCTGGGGGTTCTGGTGAATGCCTAATGACAGGTAATCACCATACAGAATATTTTCAATGCCCCCAAAATCCTCTGTGCTCTACCTGTTCATCCCCCCTCCTTCATCCCCCTCCCCATCAAACCCTGAAACCATTGATCTCTTTACTGTCTCCATAGTGCACTTTCCAGAATGTCATAGTGTGTATGTAGCCTTTTCGTATGTGCTGCTTTTATTTTTTTAAAATGTTTATTTATTTTTGAGAGAGAGAGAGAGAGACAGAGTATGAGTGGGGATAGAGCAGAGAGAGAGAGAGAGAGACACAGAATCCGAAGCAGGCTCCAGGCTCTGAGCTGTCAGCACAGAGCCCGACGTGGGGCTAAAACCCATGAACCTTGAGATCATGACCTGAGCTGAAATCGGACACTTAACCGACTGAGCCACCCAGGCGCCCCTCGTATGTCCTTCTTTTACTCAGTGATGTGCATTTAAGGTTCCTCCATGTCTTTTCACGCCTTGGTCGTTTGTTTCTTTTTAGCACTAAATGATATTTCATTGTGTGGATGGACCACAGCTTATTCATTCACCTGCCTACTGAAGGACATCTTAATTCTTCCCAAGTTTTGATAATTATGAATAAACATTCATGAACGGGTTTGGGATGGACGTAAGTTTCCCACTCACTGGGGTAAATACCATGTGGTATGATTGCTACATCATATGGTAAGAGTATGTTGAGCTTTGTAGGGTATCATCAAACTGTCCTCCTCGGCGACTGCACCATTTTGCATTCCTATCAGCAGTGAGCGAAAATTCCTTCTTCTCCACCTCCTCACCAGCATTTGGTGGTGTTAGTGTTTTGGATTTTGGCCATTCTGTATGTTTGTAGTGGTCTCTCATTGCTGCTTTAATTTGCAATTTCCTAGTAACACAGGATGTTAAGTATTTTTTCCAGCTTATTTTTGACAGAAAAATTAGATCAGTCAGGGAAACTTTACTCATGAACAGAGATGTAAAAATCCAACAAAAAATACTAGCAAACCAAATTCTACACTACTTAAAGGGTAATAAGTCATGATTAATTGGGGTTCATTCCAAAAATGCAATGTTGTTACATTAGTAATGTTATTAATTCATTACATTAATAGATGAAAGAAAGAATTGTATGATCATCTCAATAGATATTCAAAAACATTTTACAAAATTGATGATTAAAGTCCATTTGTGTTCTTTAAAAACTTGCTATAATAGCAACTAGGGTGAGCATGGAACTTCTGTAACCTGATAAAGAGTATCAATAAAACAAAACAAAACAAAACAAAGAAATCTTACTGCAAACACACAAGGATGAAACAAAAACCCCTAACTCCTTTAAAATCTGATACAAGGGGCGCCTGGGTGGCTTAGTTGGTAAGGCATCCAATTTCGGCTCAGGTCATGATCTCATAGCTCATGAGTTCGAGCCCCACATCAGGCTCTGTGCTGACGGCTCAGAGCCTGGAGCCTGCTTCAGATTCTGTCTCTCTCTCTCTCTCTCTCTCTCTCTGCCCCCCTCCCATTCATGCTCTGTGTGTGTCTCTCTCTCAAAAATGAATAAACATTAAACAAAAATAAAATACGATATGAAACCTATTTCTCACACTCCTATTCACCTTGTACTGGCAACACTAGCCAGTGCAGTAAGACAAGAAAAAAAAAAAGCAATGTAACAATTGCAAAGGAAGAAACAGAGCTGTCATCATTGTCTTAATATAGACAACCAAAGTAATCTACACAGAGTCTGTTAGAGTTAATGAAAGAATTTAGCAAAGTTTCTAGAAAAGAACAATAATAAATTAAAGTCAATTGCATTTCTATGACACCAGATAGAAAATGCAATTAAATATCACCAATAATAGTGACAAAAAGTGAGGCATTAAAAGATATATCTGAGAAAAGGTGTGCAAGATCAGCAGGCAGGAAATTATAAAACATTTAGTGGAAGACAGTGGGTAAAACCTAATAAAGAATTGTATTACGTTGTGGATCTGAAGACTCAATGTCATGAAGACTTCAATTATTCACTAGTTAATCTGTAGATTCAATACAATTCTAACCAAATACCCAACAGACTTCTGTGTGATAAACCTGGTAAGTCAATTCTAACATTTAAATGGAAGAGCAAACAGCCAAAGATACTGAGCATTTTTGAAAAGCTATAACAACAACAGTGGTACGGTATTGGCGCATGGATAGACACTAGGTAACTCAGTGGAATATTTAGGCACATACGTGTGCACATATGCTTAAGTTGCTGTACTGGTGGGAAGTAAGTAGATCTACTTTAAAGAGCAACTTCTAGTTCAGTTGAAGATACACAGGCCATACGGCCTAGAAATTCTACTGATTATTACGTATATAGTTCGACTGTGTATATAAAACCTTATCAGAATTAACCAGAAGGGGTTAGAAACACAAATTCTCAGTCCTACCCCAGCCCCACTGCATCAGACACTGAAGGTGTGGCCCAGCAGCCTGGGTTCTAACAAGACCAAGATCAGTTAGACCTGTTCTAACAAGGTCATTCTGATGCACAATCAAGTTCAGCACAACCTTAGAGAGACCTGTGCCCCTGTTCATCAGACGTATTGTGCATCCTGAGAAGCGTAGGGGACAGAGGTGCTGAGTGCAGACATGGGCTTGGTGTGGGGTGGGGGTGGCACCCCCCCCCCCCCGCCCTCCGCTTCCTCTCAAACCCCTTTGCCGGTTGCTTCTCCTCTTTGCAATGTGCAGACGTGTCCCCTGGACATGGAATGGAGGTCAGTGCAGGCGTGTCCCCTCTAACCGTAAGGCTGCAGGTGCAGTAGGACTAGGGAAGCAGGAGCTCAGGTCCAGACCCAGAGGTTGACCAGGTTGGGGGCCAAGTAGGCACCTGACCTGCTGGGTCTGGATTTCAGGGCAAGGTCGGAGGTGTGGAGGTCGGAGTTCTGGAGCCCCTCTTCACTCCCCAAGACAGTGACCTCTGGCGACCGTCTCAGTCAAGTGTCCAGGCCTCTGGTCCACACGGGGCTTCAGGCCCCCATCTGCCTGTGCAGATGGTTGGTCAAAGGGAGAGAGAAGCTAAGCCCACCATGCCACAGCTCGAGAGGCACAGGAGTGCCCACCACCCAGATTCCCTGATGGCACTTTGTGATGTGGACTTCGTAAGGTTGGTCTGGGATCAAGCCGCCTGCCCCCAAACCAGTGTTTTCCTCATGCTGGAGGAGCCCTGCCAGGGGCTGGGGCTGGTGTCGCTGGACCATGTGCTCAGCGACCACGGGAATAAAATGCCCTCTCGTCCTCTCTCTGCACTGCCTGTCCTAGAGGGTTAACCATCTCCCATTACTTTCGCCTGCCCCATCAGCCAGAGGGGTCAGAACTGACCGTGGAGTCCACACCCTCTGAGGAAAGGATGTTATGCCATCTGACACATCCTGGGGCCCCAGCAGATGGAGGGAGAACCGGGAGGGGCCCTCATCTGAGCTTGGGGGACATCTTCCTGGGAGGCAGGACAGGGACGTGGACCCAGCTGAAGTACTGGGAGCTGTCCCTGGTGCTGACTCAGGGCTCTGGCCCTCCTCCCCCAGAACCAACAGGTCTCTGCCCTAACCTGTCCCTTGGGGACTTTCCAGATCCCCTGCCCCCTCCAACTCCCACTTGTGACCACTCCCTTCACTTGCCCAATGCTCATTCACCAACACGCACTGTTGCCAGGCACAACATTACATGTGTGGACAGTGAAGAAGATTAGCCTTGTCCCTGCTTTCAGGAGCCACCAACCGACGTGTGTGGTGTGGGGGAGACAAGTAGGTATGTAAGTAGATGTTGTATAAGGAAAAGGTTCAGAGCCCCCAGCAGGTACAAAGGAAGTGTCATATCCAGGGTCAGGACCCTGGTCATGCTTTCACTCAAAAATATTGCCAAGCACCTGTGTACCAGGCTGGTTCCACCCACAGAGGCCACGCAAGAACTGTCCATTGGCTTTACTCATTGTCACTTGTGTATGCGAACAGATTGAAATTCAGTGCACGCTTTCAGGCCAAAGGCCCGTTTCCACGACGGGCTGTGTTGGTGAACTTGAGTGGGGTTTTAAAGAGAAGGAAACTCCTGGGCCTCGGTTTCCTTGTCTGTAGAGCAGGGATAAATAGAACTTGCATTGGTTGCTTTGGGGGATTGTAGGAAGATCAAGTATGACCATATATCAGAAGATTTTGGGGAAAGTGCCAAGTCTCATTGAGGATTAATATTCGTTTTAAGCCAGAACTACAATCCTAGACATCCAATAACTTCAACAAAATATGTTGACCATGTGCTAAGGCATAACAGCTCTTCCACTCCCTTGTCCAGACACTCGGATCTGGTCCCTCCTGTCTAGTCATGTCCTTTATAAACCTCAGACCCCCATCTAGGACCCTCACAGAGGTGCTGCGGGACTCCATGGGGGAAAGAATTGCATCTTTCTGAGAACACCTGCCCTGCTAGGGTTCCCCTTTTGACCACTACTGCAGCCTCCTAGCTCAACAACTGGCTTCTGTCCCTGTGCCCTTAGAACCCTTTCTCCACAGAGTGGCCAAGGAACCCTCCTGCAACACAAGTCAGACCATATCTCTGGTGTTAAACAATCTATGGCTCCCATCTTCCCAGAGCAAGATGCAAAGTCCTTGCCCAGCTCACCCACTAGCCCCTTGTGCTCCGGCAGGACCTCCTCTCTGATAGCATCTCCTGTCACGCTCTTCTTTGCTTTTGACACTACACAACCATCCATTTGTCCTTGCTTCTGTGAGCTTGCAGTTTCTGTAACCTTGATCCTGAGCCTTCTTCCCTAGACCATCAGTTAGTTCTCAGCCCAAATGTAGCACCCTTGTTGAGACCTTCTCTATATGCCCACCTCCCCATGACACTCTCCATCCCCACCAGCACCCCTTCCCTTCATCCCTAGGGGATACTCTGAAATTCCCACTTGTCTATAGTTTGCCTTCCCTTTTGGGGGCGAGTCCACTGTTGTGTCCTCATTGCCTGAAGGCAGCCTGGCACAGTGTAGGTGCTCAACCAATATTTATGGAATGGCTTAATTGTTAGAAACTATTTTACTTGATCTAATACAGTCAAGATTTCCCTCTCTCTCTCTCTCTCTCTCTTTTTTAAGCCCAAAGAACATTTTTCTCTAGATATCTGACAGTGCAGGAAAAATATAGGTAAAAAATAAAATTGCAGGGGCACCTGGGTGGCTCAGTCGGTTAAGCATCCGACTTTGGCTCAGGTCATGATCTCGTGGTTCCTGAGTTCAAGTGCTGTGTCAGGTTCTGTGCTGACAGCTCGGAGCCTGGAGCCTGCTTTGGATTCTGTGTCTCCCTCTCTCTCTTCCCCTCCCCCGCTTGCACTCTGTCTCTCTTTGTCTCTCAAAAATGAATAAACATTTAAAAATTCAAAAACAAAATAGAACTCAGATACACTAATTACACATAACAATGAGCATCTGAAAGGATCTTAATAACACCCTAAACAAAGTTATTGTAAAAGGGAGAGTAGACACTGGAATAATGTCCCAAACACAATGAAAGCAAAAATCCAGCAAGAATGTGAAGAACTAATTCTTCCAAACCACGGAAAGGAGCCAAGACAATGGTAGAAGACATTGAAACACAAACACAATAGAAATCAAAATTAGGAGTACCCAGGGGGATGGAACCCAGAGATAATTGGGATAAATCGGACTATACACCAGAAGGCGCCTGAGAACAAATGAAAACCTCAGACACTGTCTTTAAAAAATGGAAGAGAGAGGCGCCTGGGCGGCTCAGTCAGTTGAGCATCCAACTTCAGCTCAGGTCATGATCTCATGGTTTGTGAGTTCGAGCCCCACGTGGGGCTCTGTGCTGACAGCTCAGAGCCTGGAGCCTGCTTCGAATTCTGTGTCTCCCCCTCTCTCTGCCCCTCCCCCACTTATACTCTGTCTCTCTTTCAAAAATAAATAAGCATTTTTTAAAAATTTTTAAAAATTCAAGAGAAAAATTTCAGAAATTAGTTATAAAGATAAAGAGAGGATTTTAGAGAAAGTAACAGTTACAGAGTATATGCACATGACATCTAACACACATTAGATGGGAGTCCAGGGAGAAGAAAGCCATGGCAGAGGAATAGAGTGAGTACTAAAAGTGTTGGTCTTGAAATTAATTTCAGTTAATTAAGTTAATTATTTCAATTATTTCCATTGAATCGCTTCAATTACTTTTAAGAAACTGAGAGGCCCTCAGCCATCACAAATGGGAAGGATGAAGAGAGGTGACAGAAGGCAGACAAGCCGGCCAGCTGCTTTGTACTTGTTAGTTGGGAATAAAAAGGTGTTACTTCAAATCACACTCTGGGGAAGATGACTGGTGAGCTGTGGTCCAGTGGCAACGGTGAATACCTGAAACCAAGGGGACTGGACAAATCCTATCGCACCATCAGTGATGGAAGGCACTGGACCACAGAGCTCACCAGCTACAAGGACTTCAGAAACACCGAAAAACGCAGGGAAGAAGACAGAGCCAGTAGTACAGACCACACAGTCAACGACTACTTATATAGAAAACTTGTGGTCACACAAACATCGTGTTTCAAATGGGACAGAATGGAAGCCCCAAACGGGGGTGATTTGGGGTGATTTGGGGCACATGTTGATAAGTGAAGAAAAGCAAGGTGGGAGAAGTGCGTATGGTTTGGTACCATTTACCTAAAAGCACATGGACACTCAGGGTCACGTGCTTTGTGTGCTCCCACCCTACAGACCTGCACCTCTGCCCGTGGTTAGGAGGCAGTGGCGATCACACAGCGCCGTGCGGCTGGAACAAGAGGCTCGCCTGCAGGACCCAGAGGAAGGGAGGAGCCTCACAGACAGAAACTGTTGCAGGTGACTTTAAAACACAGTAGTTTAACTGTGTACCCCTGGTGGGACGTACCTGATCCCAGTCCCTCCGGGCTGCTGTGACAGAGCGCCACACACTGGGGGGCTTAGGAACTGCAGGCCTGTATTTCTTGTAATTGTGGAGCCTGGGCTTCTGGGTTGGAGTCCCAGCCGATTTGGCGTCTGGTGAGGACCCGCTTGCTGGCTCCCAGAGGGCACCTTCCCGCCGTGTGGTCGCCTGGAGGAAGGGGCGAGGGGCTCTCCGGGGGCCTCTGTTCTAAAGGCACTAATCCCGTTCTTGGGGCACCACCCTCCCGACCAGAGCATCTCCTAGTGACCCCGCTTCCAATTGCCATCACATCGCGGGGAAGATTTCAACATACGAGTTTGGGAGGAGGACACAAAAATTCCGCCCGTGGCATATCTTGAGCACAAAAACACTGCAGAACTATCTCTAGCTGTTTTTAGCAATCCTTTTGCTGATACTTAGGGCCAATCATAGCTGAGATGATTGTGTGGTTTTCTACATCAGATGTATTCCCTGTGCTGGTGAGAGTCAGGCCTGGAATGGGGAGAAGGAGGCACAGATGTGGGACAGAAAGGATGAGGTAAAAACTCTCTAGTTGTGGTTTTAAACTCAAAGTGTCAGAAGAATCCCGTGAGCTGCTTTATCTGGAAGGGAAAAATTCCTGACTCCTGCCCACGGAGAAGGAGTGAAAATAGTGGCCAGGCAGGTGGCAGTGAGCCCTTCGTTGGTCTGGTGCTTGCGAGCAGCTGATTCCAGGTCTGGGGGAGGAAAAACTCAGCAGAGCCTGGGTCGTCTTGTCAAACCTGCTGGTGAGGAAGGTGTCAGGACTGTGAAGTTCACATCAGAAAGGCTCAGGAGCCGCTCCTCACGCATCAAGATGGTTCTCACCCAAACCCGGAGAAGAGCCAGCGTTGGCGAGGGTGCGGGGCAACTGGAGCCCTGTGCCGTGCGGGGACGTGAGCTGGTGTGGCCGCTGTGGCGAGCGCAGCGGCTCCTGAAAGACAAATGAGCGCAGAATTACCGTATGGTCCAGCAGTTCCGCTCCTTTTTCTTTTCAGAGGCTTTATTTGCTTTTTATTGAGATACGATACACAGAACACAGAATTTACCATTTTTAATGGGTACAGTCCGCAGATATTAAACACATTCACAACGTGGTGCAGGGACCCCCACCATCCATCCCAGAATGCCTTTCGTCTTTTTCTTTTGAAGTTTATTTATTTATTTATTTTGACAGAGAGAAAGAGAGCATGTGCGAGCAGGGGAGAGGCAGAGAGAGAGGGAGAGAGCATCCCAAGCAGGTTCAGCACTGTCAGCACAGAGCCTGACGTGAGATCGCGACCTGAGCCGAAATCAAGAGTCAGACGCTTAACCGACTGGGCCACCCAGGCGCTCCCCTTTTCATCTTGTAAAACTGAAACCCTGTCCCCACAAAACGGTCACACCCCCGCACACCCCCGTCCTCAGCCCCTGGCCACCTCCATTCTACTCTCTTCTGCTTCTGTGATTTTGACTGTTCTAAGCGCCTCATATAAGTGCAATCACAAGTAAGCAATTCCACTCCGGGGTAGAACAGAAAAGAACTGAAAGGGTCTCAAATAGATATTTGTCCCCCACGTTCACAGCAACATGATTCACTGTAGCCAAAAGGCGAAAACAACCCAAAGTCCGCCAATGATGCCGACTGATGGTGGATAAACACAAGGTGGAATGTCCACACACAGGAATAATATTCAGCCTCAAACAAGAAGGGCATTCTGACACCCACCTCCATCCACATGGCTGAACCCTGAGGACCTTACCCCCATGAAATAAGCCAGTCGCAAAAGGACAGGTACTGTGTGATTTCGCTTATACAGATGTGTTTCCTAAAACAGCCAGAGTCACGGAGAGAAGGCAGAATGACGATGGTGGCCGGGGCTGGGGCGGGGGGTGAAGAGTTGGTGTTTAACGGGGACAGGAAATTTCTGTGTGGAAATGATCATGGAAGAGATCTGGAGGGAGGCAGGGACGGCTGTACAACAGGTGAATATACTTAATGCCACTAAACTGTGCACTTCGAAGTGATTAAAATGGTAAATATTATGTTTTGTAATAAAACATCTAAGAAAAACATTGGGGGCGCCTGGGGGGCTCAGTCGGCTGAGCGTCCGACTTCAGCTCAGATCACGATCTCACCGTTCGTGAGTTCGAGCCCCTCGTCGGGCTCTGTGCTGATGGCTCGGAACCTGGAGCCTGCTTCGGATTCTGTGTCTCCCTCTCTCTCTGCCCCTCCCCCCGCCTCTCTGTCAAACATAAATAAACATTAAAAGAAGTTTAAAAAAAAGTTTAGATTCACGAGTGCATGATGGTTAAGAAAAAACCCCAAACGCAGTTGGCCACCATCGGATGCTGCTTCACACATTCGCGTGTAGGTCTCTGTGTGGATACGGGATGTCATTTCTCATGTGCGAACAGACAGAAGCAGAACGGCTGCATCGTAGGGGAGATATCTTTCACTTCACAAGAAGCTGCCCGGCTGGTTCCACGGAGGCCCTGCTACCTGCAACCTCCCCGCCCCCAGCAGGGTGTCGGAGCCCCAGTGGTGCCACATCCCTGCCAACACTTGGTATTGTCAGCCTGTTGTCTTAGCCATTCTTGTGGGAGTGTACTGGCAGATGCTTGCGTTCTGCTGGGCGCTCTCCCAACGATTAACAATGTTGCATTTTCACCTGCGCGTTGGCCGCTAATACATCCTCTCTCGTTAGGTGTTCAAATCTCTTGCTCTTTTTTAATAATCGTTTAAAATGTTTATTTACTTATTTTCAGAGAGAGTGGGGAAAGGGCAGAGCGAGAGAGAGGAGAGAGAATCCTAAGCAGGCTCCACACTCAGCATGAAGCCTGATGCTGGGCTAGATCTCACGACCTGAGCCTAAATCAAGAGTTGGACGCTCAGCCGACTGAGCCACCCAGGGGCCCCTCTGTGGCCCATTTTTAATTTTGGTTATCTTATTGATTACCCACGGACTTTTCTTAATATATATTCCGGATACAAGTTCTTTACCGGGTATATGTATATTTCAAATCTTTCCTCCCAATCTGTGGCCTATGGTTTTTATTTCCCTTAAGAGTTTCTTTTGCAGGGGCCCCTGGGTGGCTCAGTGGGTTAAGTGACCAACTAAGGCTCAGGTCATGATCTCCCGGTTCCTGAATTCGAGCTCTGCGTCTGGTTCCCTGCTATCAGCACGGAGCCCACTCTGGGTCCTCTGTCCCCACCACCCCCATCTCTCCACCCCTCCCCCGTTCTCTTTCTCTCTGTCTCTCTCTCAAAAATAAATAAACACTTAAAAAAATAAAATAAAAGCGTCTTTTGCAAAGCAAAACTTTGACAGGGTCCAGCATATTGTTTTTCTCCTATGCACGTGCTTTTGCGTCCTGCTACGAATTTGCTTGTCTGTGTTTATTTATGCTTTTCTCTAATTTTCTTCTAGAACTTGTGCAGTTGCACAGCTGGCACTTCGTTCCGTGCTCTGTGATGAACTGAATGCACAGGAAGGGGGGTTGGGGAGGGGGTGCCGCGGTCGGGGCCGTTGGCAGGGGGCTAACCGAAAAGGGGCCTGTGTGCCTTCTGTGAGCTCGTGATGGCACCTGGGGAGAAGGGGCTGGAATCCTAGGTCGCCTACTGACGGTCGTGAGTAATGGCGTTGGCGACGTTCCCAGGCGGGGTTTGGGCACCTACAATCATTTCCTCGTTTGACCTGCACGACATCCTGGCCCAGAAAGAAGGCTGGGCAGGACTTCCCTGTTCTGCTGTGCAGGCAAACAGGATGAAGCACAGAGGCGTTCAGACACCTGCCCAGGGTTGCACAGCGGGTGGGGCAGAGCTAGGATTCGCACGCTGGTCCCTGCTTCTCTGCTCCCGAGCAGCCTAGCTAGCTCCCCACCACAGCCCCTCGCCTGCTCAGTGTTTACTCTTCACCTTGGTCGGCCTGCGGGGCCGTAACCTGCACAGCTTGGAAACTGCTCCGTTTCTGTGTCTCCTTTTCACAGGCTAAGCACCGAGACCCATCAGTTGGCTGTTGTGTTGTGGGGATTAACAAAGAGGATGGGTGCGGAGGGCCTGGCTGGTTTGGGTTCACGAGCCGCCCTCACAGAGGCTCACCGAGTCGGGGTCTGACCGCTGTGCTTGGTCTCCACCGGGACGGCGGCTGAGCCAGGACCCCCGGTGGCCACGCCAGGGCTCCCTGCTCTCCGAGACACAGGTGAGTCATCAAGGGACAACATGGTCAGACGGCACGCTTAGGTCACCAGAAGGGGCCAAGGGACAAAGGGGTGAGTGAGGGGGACCACAGGATGGTTTAGTGTCAGGAATGGCAGCCGCTGAGCTGGCCTGATGGGACAGGGGAGGACAGTCATCTCAGCCCTGGCGAGAGGCCAGGGAGGAGGAGGGGGGGGGGGGACGAGCAGGAGACAGTGCGACCTTCGGTTACGGGACACGCAGGGCGCTGAGGACCCTGGCCTTGCTCTTCTCCCTCGCTCTGATCCCCACTGGGGCTCCCTGTTGCCCAAACCCAAGTGGAAGGCACAGGTCACAGAAGTCCAGGGGACGTGACCTTCCAGGCCGGCCCTGGGGGTGGAGGGAGGGTGAGGAGGAGAGAAAGGAAACTCCCGGATGCAACGGTCACAGGATAAGTCCGCAAGAGCTCCGGGCGCCCTGGAGACCAAGGGACCCTCACTCTGTGACGCCTACTTGAAGTCAACGGACGAGCTGCCTGGGCGCGAGTGGAGGCATCCTGTGGGCGCGGTGCCTCCTGTCCCCTTGGGCGTGTGGGGAGAAGCAGAAGGAGCCCCGGGGTGAGGACCGGCCGCACGAGGCCCGAGCCCTGGGTGGACAGAGGTGCGGGCCCTCCAGAGGGGGGCTCCGGCCGTGGTGCCCCGGGCCGCCTCGCCTCTTTGCCTCGGGAGGAGTGACCTAGGCTCCAGGAGCCAAGTGTCCCCCGGGGGCCGTCGGCGGATGGTGTCGGCCTCCAGGATCCCAAAGGCGATGGGCATGTGGCCCGCCCTGCCGTGCCTCTGACGGACGGGCCCCGCCAGCCTCGGTGGGGAGGCGCTCCCCAGCAAGCATATTTGGGAATTTGGGGGCCCGGACATTTGAAAAACATTTCAAGACATCTAAAGAGCTACAAAGACACGTGGCTTTGCTTAGGCCCTGAGCGAGCCCGCTTTCTTGTGGGATTCGGCCTGCTCTCTCGTGGAGCCCAAGGAGCCAGGAGGGGAAAATGAAAAACAAAGTTTTAAAGAATTATCACAGCTTCTTCCTTTCCTGGCCGCCTCTCCTTCCCTTTCAAGTTGACAGAAGAGAGCTGTGCCCCCTCCCAGATTTTTTGCAAATGTGAAATGGAACGTTCTCGCCGTCTCGGGCACCACATTTGATTCTGATTTGCGCCTGGAGTGTGATGACAGGCACCCTCGGCCGATAATGGACGAGGCCGAGCTCGGCAGAGGTGAAGCCCGAGGCAGCATCATTAGTTCAGCTATCACGGAGCCGGGCAGCGGGCGCTCGCGGAGCCCCGGGCCCAGCGGGGGCGGGGAGGCAGGAAACGTGCAGCGGGTCCGCGGACCCCGGGAGCCCTCGGCGAAGATGGCCGAGTCACGCTTGGTCAAGTGACAGGGGCCAGGGGTCACCGCAGGGGGCGGGTCAGTGGCCGAGCCGGGCTGGGACGCCACGTGGGAGGACGCGGCAGGCGTTGACGTGAACAGGCAAGATGGAGGGGAGGAGGGGGCCGGGGCATCTCCGGCCGGGGCGCCGCGGTGGGGCCTGGTTTCTGGCATCGGCAGGGGACAAAGGCAACTGCAGCGGTTTGCGGACCTCGGGCCCCACGGACCCCTGATGGGTGACGCGTCGGGTGTCCTCTCCCCCGGCCTCTGCCATGTGACTCAGTGGTGCTCTTTCCTGTGGCTCCCGTCAGCCCTGCGCTTCCCGTCACCGACAGAATGAAGTAGAAGGGACACTGTGCCAGTTCCGAGGCTCGGCCTCCAGGAGCCCTGTGTGTTTCTGCCTCCCTCGGGCTCCGCTGCCTTCACCACGAGGACACGCCCTCGCTGGCCTGCTGAGGGTGACCCACACGCAGAGCAGCTGTCTCAGCTCGGGCTGGCCAGATCAGCAGAGCTCCCCAGGCACCCCCGAGACCACAGACACACGAGCAAGAAATGGCTATCGTCATTTGCCACTGAGTTTAGAGTGGCTTGTTATGCAGCAGAAGCTAGCTGATACAGAGATCTATCTATGGAAAGGGTGTGCACCTGGTGTCCTGCTTCTTCTCTCTTTTTTCCCTTTTCACCTTCAGGGCAGGTGGTGGGTTCTCCTTGCGTTCTATTCCCGCCAGAGGCCCTGATCCCACGAGGGTACCCAGACTCTCAGATCCCGACTCGGGAGGACACGAAGCCACATGGAGAAGCAGTGTCAGACCTCAGAAGGCCACTGGCCTCGGCGGCCCGTGTCCCAGCTCTGCCACATGCTGGCCCTGGGAACTTGGGTGGCCGACTCGGTCTCCTGATGGGGGAAGTGTGGACACTGCCTTGCACCCACTCATCCAAGTTGTAGTGGAGGCTGCACTTGCTGAATGTAAAGTGCTGGGCATACAGCCGGCACTTAAAGAACGAGGCCCTCACCACAGTGCCTGCGCAAGAGGCAGGAGAATGGCAGCCTGGGGAGTCGCTCTGGCCTCTCCATGCCAGGGGCATCTTCTGGGCTTGGTTGGGTCTTCCCTTCCTCCAGGAGAGGGAGCAGAGAGACATGGCCAAGTGCAAATTTGATAACCAGACACCGTGCTGGGGCTCATGGACAGCCAAGCTTGCTTTGATCCCAGGCTGTCTGGGCTGGCTGCTCCCTAGCTGCCCAGGGTCTGTTTCCCATTTTGAGTTCGGCTGGGCCCTCTTTTATGGAAGATCAATTTTCAGGCCCCAGCAGATGAAGCAATGGGCGGGAAGAAAAGGCATACACTTCTCCCCTTCCCTGCGGTGGGAACCCTCACCCACTCAGCCTCAGGAGTAAAAGGGGGTCCTGGGGATCCCCCCAGAGCTGGGAAACTTGCTGTGTGCTGTAGACAAAGGTGCTGTTGGATGGGGGGAGTTTCTGGAGTAGATCTGCAGGGCCTAAGCATGGTCATCATGGCCACCAGCAGCCTGGCGGTGTGTGGAGGGGCCCAAATGCCCAGACTCCATTAGGCCTCAGAGAGGCTTCGCAGAGCAGCAAATGGAGGAGATTCTGAGAGTTGCCATTGACTTGGTGAAGGAGGGAGAGGGTCTTGATCCTGGTCATCATTCAGGAAATCTTGGTTCAATAAATTCATGGATGGATGGATGGATGGATATATGGATGGGGGGATGGATGGATGATGGATGGATGATGGATGGATGGTGGATGGATGGATGATGGATGGATGGGTGGATGGTGGATAAGTGGATGGATGGATGGATGGATGGTATATGGATGGGTGGATGGATGGATGGATGGAAGGAAGGAAGGAAGAATGGATGGCTAGGTGGATTAATGGGAGTGTTCCACCATGTTTGGGTTCTAGGGAAGGGGCTAAGATGTTCTCATCTACATAAGGGGAATGGTAAGTTTTTCCCTGCTCCCCTCAAAGAATCAAACAAGATCATGACTTAAAAGTCATGTGGGATGAAATGTCATGTCATGAGAAGAAACAGACACTTGAAATCTTGGCCAAACTGCTTTCTCTCTGTAGAAGGTTCCCAGAATGTCAGCTCCCTGGTTGAAGACCCTGGTCTCCTTTGCTTACCTCAGTATCCACTGCATCGCTGCTATAGACTGAATGTTTGTGTCCCCCAAATTTCTATGTTGAAGCCCTAACTCTCAGTGAAATAGTATTGGAGGTCATGAGGGTGGGCCTCATGGTGAGATTCCTGCCCTTGTAAGAAGAGACAACAGAGCTCCCCCTGGTGAACTCATGCAAGACACAGTGAGACGGTGGCCATCTGCAATCCAGGAAGAAGGTTCTCACCAGGGGGATGATGGAGAAGGGGGATGATGGAGAAGGGAGAGATGATGGAGAAGGGGGATGATGGAGAAAAGGGATGATGGAGAAAGGGGATGATGGAGAAGAGGGATGATGGAGAAAGGGGATGATGGAGAAGGGGGATGATGAGGAAGGGGGATGATGGAGAAGGGGTTGATGGGGAAGGGGGTGATGGAGAAGGGGGATGATGGAGAACAGGGATGTTGGATTAGGGGGATGATGGAGAAGGGGGTAATGGGGAAGGGGGATTATGGAGAAGAGGGATATTGGAGAAGGGGGATGATGGAGAAGGGGATGATGGAGAAGGGGAGATGATGGAGAAGGGGGATGATGGAGAAGAGGGATGATGGAGAAGGGAGAGATGGAGAAGGAGGATGATGGAGAAGGGGAGATGATGGAGAAGAGGAATGTTGGAGAAGGCAGGTGATGGAGAAGGGGGATGATGGAGAAGAAGGATGATGGAGAAGGGAGAGATGAAGAAGGGGGATGATGGAGAAGGGGAGATGATGGAGAAGGGAGATGATGGAGAAGAGGGATGATGGAGAAGGGGTTGATGGGGAAGGGAGATGATGGAGAAGAGGGATGATGGAGAAGGGGTTGATGGGGAAGGGGGATGATGGAGAAGGGGGATGATGGAGAAGGGGGATGATGGAGAAGGGAGATGATGGAGAAGGGGGTGATGGGGAAGGGGGACGATGGAGAAGGGAGATGAGGGAGAGGAGGGATGTTGGAGAAGGGGGTGATGGAGAAAGGGGATGATGGAGAAGGGGGATGATGGAGAAGGGGAGATGATGGAGAAGGGGGATGATGGAGAAGGGAGAGATGGAGAAGGGGGATGATGGAGAAGGGGAGATAATGGAGAAGGGAGATGATGGAGAAGAGGGATGATGGAGAAGGGAGAGATGGAGAAGGGAGAGATGGAGAAGGGAGATGATGGAGAAGAGGGATGTTGGAGAAGGGGTGATGGGGAAGGGGGATGATGGAGAAGGGGGATGATGGAGAAGGGGGATGATGGAGAAGGGGAGATGATGGAGAAGGGGGATGATGGAGAAGGGAGAGATGGAGAAGGGGGATGATGGAGAAGGGGAGATAATGGAGAAGGGAGATGATGGAGAAGAGGGATGATGGAGAAGGGAGAGATGGAGAAGGGAGAGATGGAGAAGGGAGATGATGGAGAAGAGGGATGTTGGAGAAGGGGTGATGGGGAAGGGGGATGATGGAGAAGGGGGATGATGGAGAAGGGGGATGATGGAGAAGGGGAGATGATGGAGAAGGGGGATGATGGAGAAGGGAGAGATGGAGAAGGGGGATGATGGAGAAGGGGAGATAATGGAGAAGGGAGATGATGGAGAAGAGGGATGATGGAGAAGGGAGAGATGGAGAAGGGAGATGATGGAGAAGAAGGATGTTGGAGAAGGGGTGATGGGGAAGGGGGAAGATGGAGAAGGGGGATGATGGAGAAGGGGGATGATGGAGAAGGGGGATGATGGAGAAAGGGGATGATGAAGAAGGCGAGACCATGGAGAAAGGAGATGATGGAGAAGATGGATGATAGTTGAGGAAAGAGGGAGATGGAGAGAGAACTGGGCATCAAGAGACAGAGGAAGAGTGTATTAGAAGTTTAAGAAATGCCCTGTGTCCTGTGCTGCAGAAAGATCTGGTGAAACATTGAGTGGAGGTCACCATGACCAACCACATGGAGCTTAGAAATTGGAGTGGCCATACCTCCAAGATGGCATAACAGCTGGGGCCGTGAGGGAGGCAGCCGCCTGTCCCACATCCCGGCCCACCAGGACTTCTGCAAAGACATCCATCACGAAACGGTGACCGTGGGCAAGAAGGTCCACCTCATTCCAGTCTCCAAGACTGGGGATTATTCCACCGGGGTTTCTCCAATCCCCCGTGCGGGCCCCGGGATGGTCTGGGGCTTGCTCATCAGCCTGCGGTTCTCAGAGGCTTCTCCCTCCCCTAAGCTCCTACCTGCTCCCTCACAGATGGTGCCAGGGAAGGGAACCAAGGCCACGCGTCAGCCGTAAGAGCGCCGGGATGGCCCGAGACAGCCGGCGGCCCCTGCCCGGGGAGGGCCTGGCCTGGCCCCCCACATCTTTCTGTGCAAATAGACGGGAGAAGGGGATGGGCGGCCCGAGGGGGACCTCCACTCAGATCAGCCGGGGGGACCCGCGGCTGGTGGGGGGAGGCCTCCTCTGCAGGGGAGGGGCGGGAGGATCCTCCCCACGAGGGCCACCGCCAGCCGCAAAGGTGTGGGATCCGGGCAGCTCACCGGCAACCTCGTGTTGCTGGAACAACAGATTGAGAGAAGTTTCTTCCATGGACGTTGAATCGGTGGTGACACGCTTCAGAGCCCGAGGCCAGGGTCCATCTGTACGGGTCCACATCAGCTGTGAACATAAGACACCGTCTCACGTGGGGACGCTGTTTGGACCCACATCAGCAGGTGTGTGAGGGCCGACGTTCGCGATTCGCACCACGCATCTGAATCCGCGTCTGGCGCTCACATCGCCAGGGCGCGTCGGCCACGGCTGCCAGCAGGGGGCAGGGGAGTCGGCGTGTCAGGAGCTTCTGGGCCCAGAGGGTAGAGTGGAACCTTCTCCCGTGCGATTTGGTCGGGAGCATCATGGCACGATTGGGTCTTGCCCGTAGACCCAGACACTCCCGCGTGAAGAAGCGTTCAGGAAGCCATCGGCGACGAGGACAAACCGTGCAGAACGTGCATCACGACGTCGTCGGACTCGCCGTTTTGAGGTCAGCGTGCACACACGCAGCTGTGCGACACCGGACAGGGGGACCCGTGTTCCCTTCCCCTTCCCCCGCCCCGTGGTCTCGTGAAGAATGCGAGCACGAGAGCCGCTGGGGACACTGACAGGGACACCGTCCTCCCTCCTCTCTCAGGCTGCGCCAGCTCTGCGCGCGTGTGTGTGTGCGAGCGCCGTTAGTTGTACGCAATTTTGTCACATGCATAGACTCAAACGGCCACCACGGCCGGCCAAGTCGCAGGGCGCTGATTTTGAAAAGAGCCATCAGCAGTAAGTATCGATCAGGAGGGAAGTTTATCTGGAAGGTCCTGCTGTGTCTTCCCGATCAGCCCTTGTCGGAACCCCTGGCCGCTTTCGGGAGCGGCCACGCTGCTGTGCCCACATCCTGTTGGGGGCCAGTCCACCTGTGTCTCATGAAACTCCCGTGGCATGGAGGCCCATGCCCACATCACCGAGGAGGAGACTGCGGCTCAGAGAGGTGATGTGGGGACTCCAGGGACACAGGCGTTTCTGTGGTGGGGCCAGAACTTGGATACAACGGGGAGACTCAGTCTGCTCTGTCCCCACCGGACATGAGCGTCCTGGGATGTGCGCGAGGGAAGGGGACCGCTCTCGGGCCATGGGAAAGGGCCTGGGGTGCGCTGTGTGAACAGATCCCCTCACCTCCCCAGCCTCTCTGTCCTCTGTCCTCCTCCCCAGCTGTCTCTGTCCTCTGTCCTCCTCCCCTCCCGACTGTCTCTGTCCTCTGTCCTCCTCCCTTGTCTCTTTCTGTTCTCTGTCCTCCTCCCCGACTGTCTCTGTCCCCTGTCCTCCTTCCCGGCTGTGTCTCTCAGTCCTCTGTCCTCCTACCTGGCTGTCTCTGTCCCCTGTCCTCCTCCCCGACTGTCTCTGTCCTCTGTCCTCCTCCCCGACTGTCTCTGTCCTCCGTCCTCCTCCCCGACTGTCTCTGTCCTCTGTCCTCCTCCCCGACTGTCTCTGTCCCCCGTTCTCTGACGCACCTGCGTGTCTCTGCAGCACACACACAGAGGAAGAGAGCCCCAGAAGAGAGAATTAAAGAGGAAAGAGAGGGGGGAATTCGGTGGGAGTTGTTTCCTTTCCTTTTCTGTCTTTGTGACTTCATTTTGCTCTCCCTGCGCCCGGCCTGCACTCCCCACGCGGCCACTATGTGGCGCGCCTCCCGACCAGCCATCAGGTAAGGGGAGGGAGCCTCTCCTTTCCCTTCTCACAGCGTCTTCTTCCCAGAAAATACTCTCAACATATCCCGCAATTTCTCCACTAAGAACACACTAACAAGGGGAAAACTCCCTTCCTATGATTTCCTATCATCACACACTTTTCTTAGGCGCAGACGTCAGGGGGCGGTACTGTTTGTCAGGAAGGCCGTGGACCAGTTTCCACTCCCGGCTCCGTCCGTGACCGTGACCGGCTGTGTGGCCCTGGGCAGGCCGCTCGCCCGGACCCGGCTCCTCAAGTGTGCGCTCGGAAGGCGGGGCCCCTGGGGCGGCACAGCTCTGCCCTCGGGAGGGACTCCCCGAGGTGTGCCAGGGGACGTAGTCTGGCTGCTCCTGTCCCACGCCCAGGACGATGACAAGAAAACCAGCAACCCCAGCGGGCGTCACTGAAAAAGAAAACGCTCGTGCAGCTTCAAAGGAAACGCTTACAACCAACGTTAGCTGTGCCCTGTGTGTGCGAGCACTCGTGTGTGTGCACAGAGGACGTGCGAAGAAGCACGTGGCTGCGTTCATCTACCCGCGATGAGTGGAAGGGAACTGATTTTAAAAGACTCATTTATTTCAAGTGTTTGCTAGGACCTGCTGTGTGCGGGGCCAGGGGTGAGTGCTGGCGTGTGTGGGGGGTGGGGCGGTGGCTGAAAGGGCCCTGTCCCCAAGGGGCAAGCAGACAGGCAGACGCGCCCTGGGGGGGTTCCTCCGCTGGCCAGCCCTGGGGCGTCTGGAAGCACAAGGGGGGCAAGGGAGGCTCGTCCTTGGGGGGTCAGTCTCCCAGACCTGCCGTCTGAGTCTGAAAAGACGGCTGGGCACAGAAGGTGGGCAAGGCCAAGGACGCCCCGTGGCCCTCAGCACATGCCATTGCAGACGTAGTCCCTGCCCCCGTTTCCTCACCTGTAAAACGGGGATGGCCCTACCCCCCCTGCACTGCCCGGAGCGAATGTCCACGGTGAGCTGCTTGCTGGGGTGTCAGAGGCCCCATCCGAGACTGGGGGGCTCCCACTGTTCCCCAGGCCCAGGTAAGCTGGCTGATGTCACCCGCAGCCCCAGCCTAGGACCCTCCTCTGTCCACCTGGCAGCATGTTTCTGGAATGAGCCCTGCCCATGTCCCTGGTGGGGGCATGGTTACTCGCCTGGGACCTCTGCGTCACCAGCACGGGCCCGTAGCCATCAGGAGGCTGGCATCCTGGTCTGGTTGCCGGCTCTGTCCCTCATTTGGGACACCCAAGCACCTATGCCCACCCTGACCTGTCCCCCTGCCCCCCAGGTGGAGTCAGGGTGGTACAGACAGCTCCCCGGGCCGCGAGACTTGACCCCCGGGGACGCTGGGCAGAGAGGTCCCCTTCTGGGGATAGGCCACCGGTGTCCACATCTGCGATCGGTATCGTTCTAGCTGTCACTGTTTGTGACTAGGATTGAGGCACAGTGACAGATGGAGAGACGCTGAAAGAGTGAGCATAGAAGTCAGTGTTCTCATGCTTCTGCCCAAAAGAAAAAAGAAAAAAGGAACGAGAAACAGGAAGACTTCTGGTGGGGGTCGTACCTGCTGGTGCTCCCAGCTCCGTCTCTGGTGTCCTCGTCAACCCACCCACAGGGGCTTCTGGAGCCCCTGCCCGATGCCCAGCACATGCCAGCTTGCAGGTGCGCTGGAGAACAAGGATGTGGAGATGCTGCCTCGTGGACACACAGGTGCCTAACAAAGCCCCCACGGCCACTGCAGACATGGGGGGGGGGGCGGGGGGCGGGGCCTCAGTGCAGAAGGTGGGGGTGGGGGTGGGCTGTAGGGTCACAAGGAGCCAAGACTTCAAGTGGCCAAAGGAAGCACCTGGGCGGAGTGTTGCAGGAAGAAGCAGCCACCCGGGCAAAGGCCCTGGGGCGCGACGGTGCCCGGCATGTTCTCAGGACGTGTGGAGCCCGGTGTGGCTATGGTAGGGGAGTTGGGGTTTGAGAGGTGCGACCAGGTCACGGGTGAGCAGGGCTGGAACTGGCAGACCCCCAGGCCAATGTGTGGATAGGGTGTCGCCAGCTGGGCCCCGGATGCCGCCACAATGGAAGTCGGCCGACCACACCTTCGTTACCATCAATGTTTGCTCATTGTGTTTTGAAGCTGTATGGTTATGCGCAGAAATAAATCTGGGTTCCTGGTGGAACGACCTTTTAATCATCGTGCGTTTATCCTTAGTGACAAATTTGCCCTAAAGACTATTCTATCTGATGGCAGTATAGTTATGACAACTTTTAGGGGGGTTACGGTTTGTGCAGTAATCATATTTCCATACCCTCGACTTCTCTATAGGCTTGTCTTTTAAAATTTTTTAATGTTATTTTTAATTTTATTTTTGAGAGACAGAGTGAGAGCAGGGCAGGGGCAGAGAGAGAGGGAGACACAGAATCTGAAGCGGGCTCCAGGCTCTGAGCTGTCAGCACAGAGCCCGACGCGGGGCTCGAACTCACGGACCGCGAGATCATGACCTGAGCCAGTCGGATGCCCAACCCACTGAGCCCCCCAGGTGCCCCTATATGCTTATATTTTAACGTGTCTTTTCTACAATGTATGTGTTTGAATGTGGTCTGCCAATCTTTGTCTTTGGCTTGTTAGTCTATTTACATTTATTGTAATTATTAAATACCAGTCTATATTTAATGGAATCGTTAAGGTATTTAGATCTACTATCTTCGTATTTGTTTTCCGTTTGTCCCTCCCGTTTTATGTTTTTTCCTCTTGTTTATTGTGTTCCTGATTTACCAAAGTCAAATTCAAACTGGTACGTTCACCCCTCCCCAGACAATGCTATGACATACTAGAAGACATACTAACTCGCTCATCCTTTCCCTGCTTTATGTGTTACTGTTAATATTCATTTTAATTCCACTTATAAATGGCTATTGTTTACATACTCTCTTTGGATCCCTTTCTGCAGCTTTTCATTCATTTCTGTATTTCTGTGCTGGCTTCTTCTGCCCGAAGACCTCTCTTCAATGTTCCTTTCCTTAAAAAAATTTTTTTAACGTTTTATTTTATTTTTTTGAGAGACAGAGAGAGACAGGGCACGAGCAGGGGTGGGGCAGAGAGAGAGGGGGACACAGAATCTGAAGCGGGCTCCAGGCTCTGAGCTGTCAGCACGGAGCCAGACGCGGGGCTCGAACCCACAAACCATGAGATCATGACCTGAGCCAAACTTGGACCGAGCCACCCAGGCGCCCCTCTACTGAACACTCTTTACGGATTCCTTTTCTGTGCGAAAATTCTCCCTCTTGTCAACGATTTTCTTGAATATATTAGTCACAGTTATGAAACTGCAAGGCGAGAGCAGCATGGTCGTTGTGGGTCTGTTTCTATTGTCCATTTCCTCCCTTGACCGTGCTTCTCATTTTGCTTGGTAAGTTCGAATTGAACGCAAGGCTTTGGGAATGACGAATTGTGGAGGTTCTGGCTGGTGCTCTCGTCCTCCAGAGAGGGTTTACTGCATCCTCCGATGGGTGAGTAGACTGGGAGGACGTAGACGTTAACCCAGTCGGGGAACCGGCCGGCTCCAGGCTGGATTACGGTCTTTGCAAACCTTGCTTTTCCCTCTGGTTCACCCTCACTTCCAGACTACGTCCCACCACGGGTATCAACTGAGAACTTGAGGTGTTTTCTGGGATTCCTACTCTTTGGGGGACCTTGAACATCAGATTTTCCCCTTTGAGGATGGTAACGCTAAAACCCTGTTCCGATTTTCCACGGCTCCCTTTTTGGGCGTTGCCTCTTGAGCGGCTTAAGCGTCTGTCAAACGCCCCCACGGGAAAACTACCGTGCGTCCCGCAGTCTGTGTCTGTCTGAGATCTTGCATCTCAAGCCCCGGTGGCTTGGGGGACACTCTGATGCCTCCAGGCATTTTAAAAATAGGTTTTTTTTTTCCTAGCTGCTCTCAGTTAGATGTCAGTCTACTACAAACCTCTCCGTCATAGCCGCACGCCTGGAGGATGGATTACAGGAGCGCCATCCGGAGGCAGGAAGAGCAGGGAAGGGGCTGCTGCCCGGACGGGGCAGGGCAGGTGGGGAGGAGAGGGTGAACCCAGAGCCTCTGGAGCCGGGCTGGGGCCGCAGGACTTGTCGCTGATGAGATGGGGGTAGCGGGTGCCCATCGAGGGGAGGGAACAAGGGAGGCTGGCGATGCCGTCTGGGAGGCTGGGAAGCGCAGGTCTGGAGAGTTAGGGGCGAAGGAAGCGAACTGGCCTTCAGACTGGGTGAATTGGCAGGGCCAGCGGGACATCCAGGTAAAGGAGCCCAGGAGATGGCTGGAGCTCCAGGACACGAAGTCCGGAGGGCGAGGAGATGGCCCCAGGTGAGCAGCAGAGAAGAGAGGGAAGGAGCCCAGAGAACCGCCCCGTGTGAGAGGTGTGCTGCAGAGGGGAGAGGGAGGGGCAGCCGGAGAGTTGGAAGGGAGGAAAGGAAGGGAGCAGAGATTCCCAAACGGAGGGAGCGTCCCCAGAGGGAAGTGCCACAGAGGGCTCTCCCGTGTCTCCCTGGTGACCCCAGTGCAGGTCAGCGGGGGACTAGGGCCAGGTTGGCAAAGTGGGCGTGTGACCGGAGGGCGGGCTGGGGTCGGCCGGAGCCGAGCTTGCCTGACGAAGGCCCTGCCCGTGCTGCGGGCCATTTCCCAGTGCTCTCCTGCTGGCTCGACTGGCTTGGAGGGGGCTCCGGGGCTTTGTGGACCCAGGATCCCCGTCCTGGAGGTGCAGGCGGTCCCCTGCAGGCAGGACCAGCCACGGCACCCTGGAAGGGAGATGCATCCAGAGGTGGGTCAAGCCTCATCAGATTTCAAGGGCCAACTTCAAAGCGACCGCAGGGCTTGGTAGAAAGCCCAGGAATGCCAAGGGCGGGGCGGAGGCTTGGCGGGAGGATCCCCTTCTCCCCGGAGAGCCAGCGGTGACCTCTGGCTGCGAGGTGGGCGGGGCCAACGGGAAGTTCCCACACCTGTGTGGGGGAGGGGGGTCCAGGCATCTGAGGTCTGTGGGCTCCTGGCCCACCTGTCACCTGCTGCCGTGGGCCGTCAGGAGGGTGATCTGCCCTCTCTGAGCCCTGGCTGTGTTCTCCAGAGAATCAGCGGAGGGAGAGACATCGACCCAGCCTGCCAGGGGGGACGGCGGCGGGAGGCTCCGTGAGATGCCGCTGCTGAGGGCCGTGCGTACGCGAGAGCGTCATGGCGTGCGCACAAGTCCCAAGGAAATCAAGGACAGGGTTCCCGGGGGGAGGAGAGGAGTCCACCTGTGCAGGGGCTTTCTATCGCACACACATGCGCACAGGCTTACACGCGTCCTTATGCTCTTGCACAGCACATGCACACGCGTGTGCTCACAATCGTGTACGCACACCGAGACGGGCGCATGTAAGTGCACCGCGTGCCTTTGCACACACACCCACGCACCTGCATACATGCACACCCACGTGGCCCACACGGAGGGGTCGCCTGTCCTCGCAGACGCGGCAGGCTCCGTGAAACCCCAGCACGGCCGGTGCCCGCGCCCCACTCCGTCCTGTTAACAAAGACACTTTTTTTTTTTTTTTTTTTTTTACTTTTTTAATGTTTATTTACTTTTGAGACAGAGAGACAGAGTGCAAGCAGGGGAAGGGCCGAGAGAGAGGGAGACACAGAATCGGAAGCAGGCTCCAGGCTCCCAGCCGTCATCACAGAGCCCGACGCGGGGCTCGAACTCACCAACGGTGAGATCATGACCTGAGCCGAAGTCGGACGCTCAACCGACCGAGCCCCCCGGGGCGCCCCATAACGAAGATGCTTTCTAAATGAAAGGAGGGAAACACTTTTTCTAAACAATTTACAGTCCAACTGAAAAAAAAAATCAAAGGCCAGCTAAGCAGCCGCGACCCCAGGGCAGGGGTGCAAGGGAACCTTACGTGACGTCCGTCCTCCCAGACCGGTGCCCGTCGCTCCATGGAAGGGCCACACACGCGTGTCTCAACACCTCCCTCCGAGGGGCAGGAAGCGGCCACACGCAGATGGCCAGCTGGAGAGGCGTGGGGGCAAGTGACCTCCCCGGAGTCTCCTGTCTCCTCCCTGCTTCCTCTGGGTAGGGTGGTGACTTGGACTGTCCCCTGATCTGCCTCACCAGGGGCACAGGTCAAGCGCCTCCTCTGTCAGGAAGCCCTCTGGGACTGCTGCAGGCCGAGTCCCTCTTTGGCATCTCCGGTCGACTGTCACGATCATTCCGCAGCCGCCTTCTCAGCGGCTGAACCGGAGCCCAGGTGTCGTCGGCGGTGCCCGGCCCGGGTGGGGGATGGTGTGGACGGGCACCCTGGCGTCTCCCGTTCACTTGCTTGTTCACGTTCCCAGGATGTGTGGCCCGCAGCGTGGGTCCGGCTTGGTGCCTGACTCCGGGCCGTGGCGTCCATCAGGACCACCGCCCTGGAGAGACACGTGGGTCCACGGACTGTGGCTCTCGCCCGGCTGGAGTTGGGCCGGGGGCCGGGGTGGGGGCGGGAGGTGTCCTCCAGCCGGGTGCTCACCTCAAAAAGAACCCCCTACCCCTTAGCTGTCACCCCCCCGTCTTCCCAGCCTCCAGTCCTCGTGGCTATTGGATCCGCCCTCTCTCTGGGCTTACCCGTTCTGGGCACTGTGTGCGCACGAACCGCACAACGTGGCCTTTAGTGACTGGCTCCTTTCACTGGGCGTGATGATTTTTCTAAGTTTCGTTATTTGCTTTGATGGGGGGAGGGGCAGAGAGCGGAGGGAGAGACCGAATCCCAAGCAGGCTCCAGCGGTCAGTGCAGAGCCAGACGCGGGGCTCGAACCCACGAATCGTGAGCCCAGATCAAGAGCCGGGCGCTTAGCCCACTGAGCCGTCAGGCGCCCCAAGCGTGAAGTGAGGTTCCAGCACGTGGCGACCAGTATCAGCACCCCATTCCTTCTCCCGGCCGGTACCATCCCGCGGTGTGGGCGGCCCCGGTGCGTTTATCCCGGGAGTGAATCCCCGGGTCACATGGCCACCGTGCCGTCCAGAGGGGCTCGGTGTCCAACACAGGGTGGGCACATAGTAGGTGCTTAAGAAGCATTTGCTGACCTTCTAGAAGCTAAAACAAGACTGGGGGGGGGCCTTCTGCTCTCACCACCTGAAAGCCTCGCCTGGAAAGAAAGGGCATCCTCTCGGGCCTAAGGAGCGTCTCCAGAGGCCGCCCTGCCTTCTGCCTTGCTTGGCACCTAAGCCTGGCACAGAGCGGGGTGAGTGCGAGAGAAGCGTGGGGGGCAGGGGAAAGAAGGCGCTAGGCGGGCACGTGTTGGTGTCCCGCGTGGATGGCGGGCGAGCCAGGGGAGGGGCTGGGGCACAGGAAGTCCCCGGCAGCAGCTGCGGGCCCCTCTGCGCTGGGCACGAGGGGATCAGTGATCCCCAGAGGCACTTGCCATGTCTGTCGGGGGTCATGCTCATTAGTCAACTGTCACTCCCCCTGAAGCCCCCCTGGCTGCCCCCCACCTGCCCCCACAAGCACGTGGCCCTGTGTTTCCCTTGCTCTTGCCCTGCCAGCCAAAGCGGGACCCCGGACCCTGCTCGCATTTGCACAGACCGTTGATAAGCAGGGACTCAGGGTGTGAACTGGCTAGTGTCCCCGTCCCCTGCGGCCTGACCAAGCTCAGCTCCATCCACCGCGGGGCTCGTGTCCTGTCCTGCAGTGGCCTCTCAAGCACATTGGTGCACGGTGGATAGCCACGTGCACACACACACACACACATGGCACATAGGGGCAGAGAGCAAGGTGTGGAACCAGCCAGCACGGAGACGGCGGGTTCATACAGGCATGCTCGAAAACGACGAGCTGTCTCTGGACAGAGACCCGGGAGAAGCTAGGCGCTGGTCCTGGAGGCTGGCCTTAAGGGAACTGGAGGGGCGGCTGCGGCTCGAGGACGAACAGGCCTCACCCCTCCTGTTGCCCTTTGGAAGTCTGTACCGTGTGTCTGTGATCTTTGCCAAGATCAACTCTGATTTCCAGCATTGGAGATTGCCCCCTCCCCCTCCCCTCCTTGAGCCCCTTCAGGGTCTCTCTTGTCCTGAGGACAAAGCCCAGTTGCCCCCTGCATCCTAGCGGGGGCTCTGCTGGCCTTGCCAGCTCACCTGCTCCATGAGGGTCTGATTTCAGTGCCGGCTTGAGCTCGCCCCGGGGCCTTTGCACAAGCCCCGCCTGTGCTGCAGCCCGCAGTCCTTCCTCCTGCGCTGCCATCCAGGCTGGCCCAGCTGGGAGCCTGTCACAACCCCACTGGGATTAGGTCTCTGTAACCTCCCTTTTCCCAAGGATCCTCAGCTATCCTCCCTTCCTGCGGCCCCCAGCGAGGCTCCTGGGGCATGTCTCCCCGAGGGCCTGGCCCTCGGGGACCAGCAGACACTTCTCGGGGCCGGGAAGGGCCAGGAAGGGTGTCCGGGCGGGGGAACCGCACGGACAAGGACCAGGAGGAAGCAGGGTGAGCGGCCCAAGGCGCGATCTTTCCCGTCGATGTCAGCTCAGTGACGTCACATGGGCCGCCTGAACCGGGCCTTGGAAGGGTCTTTCTGCCAAAGACACTGGCGGAAGCTACAGAAAAGTTTCGCTCGGTGGGGCTCGGGCCTGGGTTTGGGGAGCATCGGGAGACAGGGGGAGCGTGCGGGCGGCAGGAAGAGGCCTGAGAACCTGCCGGAAGGAGGCTTTGGGCCACGCGGGGCGTGGAGGTGCGCGGGGCCCCGTGGGATTCTCAAAGACGCCCCGACCCAGGGCCGGGTCAGACCCCACCCGCGCCCCGCGGGCCAGCCCTCCGGCTCCCCTCCGCTCCCCTCGCCCCGGCCAGCGCCCCCCGCGCTCTTGCCCTGGGAACCTTCCAGCTGAACTTTGCTGGGGCTGAACTCTGAGTCACTTCAAGGCAGTTTCGATTAAAACACAAGAAAGAAAAGAAAGGAAGGAAGACAAGAAGAGAGAGGGGTGGGGGCGGCCTGCGCGGGGAATTCCGCAATTACCCTTTGAAATTAGAATATTCAAACAGATGTTTCTGTTTTCATCCTGTCCTGCTCTCTTTCCAATCCAGTGAAATTAGGTCCAAAGTCATTATTCACCTAATCACGCTAATAGTTTAACATCCGATCTGCCCTCTGTCCAGACGGGGAGGGGAGTAGCCGAGGCTCCATTTTAACACTTCCTTTCCACTGATCCCTTAATTAAGTGGCATCTGTTCTAATACAAGTTAAATATTGCAGTTGACTTTATTTTCTTTCTCCTGGTCCTCCGGGTCCTGAGATGAGGGCAGATAAAGTGAAACACATTTGCTTCCCGGGAAGGAGGAAAGGACACAGAGCTGCCTTTCTGGAAACGCGGCCCATCAATCATAAACTGATTACAAATTCGTCACCTTGAATCAATTTCTGTTCACAAGTTCAAAAGGCACTATGAGCTCGGGGCTATCTGGAATATTCTACATGTGGAGAGGATTAACATTTGATCGAATTCCTCCTTCTGAGCGGGAGACCGGTTTGGCCGAGCTTGGGGTGGGGGAGGCGAGTTCGAGACACGTGGGCTTTCACCTCCAAGAGCGGGCGCCCCTGCGTTCCCAGGCCCCCCTCCGCCGCGGGGAGTCTGGCTGCTGCGGGGAGGGGTCCCGGGCACCTCGATGTCCAACCCGATCTTGCCCGAGGCAGGCAAATCGCACCGTGGCATCATCTCTCATAGGCGGAATTTTCCTTAAGGTAACTGTCCTGAGGGAAGCAGCACTGTGAGAGAGACAGAGAGAGAGAACCGCTCACCAGATGGGAAGTGAAGGACGGGCTCGTCCCAAAGGCCCCAAGATGCCCTCGGACTTCTGCCCCCATTCCAGAACCTCAAGAAGGGGGACTTCTGTCCCCGTGTCCTGAGGTCTGGCGAAAGAAAAACCTTAGCTTATCAACAAGCCAGGCCTCTGAACGGCCTTGTCCGAACTCAGGGAGATGAGGTGGGGATGTCGGGGGGGGGGGGGGGGGGGGGGGCAGGGGAGGGGAGGCAGAAAATCCCACTTCAGAGGGCTCCCGCTGGACTCCAGGTCAGACACGGTTTTGAAGAATGTCACCATTTTACCCCTGGAAAAGGGAGAGGAGGGGAGAGGGTGGAGTGGGGTTGGGGTGGGGGGGAGAAGGAAGGAAAGAGGGAGGGAGGGGGAGAGGGAGAGAGAGAGGGAGGAAGGAAGGGAGGGAGGGAGGGAGGAAAGAAAAAGGGAGGGAGGGAAGAAGGAAGGAAGGAAAAAGGGAGGGAGGGAAGAAGGAAGGAAGGAAAAAGGGAGGGAGGGAGGAAGGGCAAGGAAAGGAGAAAGGAGGGAGGGAGGGAGGGAAATACCGGGGCTTGTGGCCATCAGGGCCCCTGTACCCCTGCTCCGCCCTCCAGGTGGGGTCCTGGGCACATGACAGCCCCCAGCACCTGTGCCTCTCCGTCCAGTCCTTCTGGACGCGGGGGCCCTGCACCCGGACAGCCCCGTGGGCACGCGGGGTCCGGGGGAGGGAAAGAGGGGGCGTCCGGGCCACCCTGGCGTCAGAATGGGGGGCGGGGCGGTCGGGGCACGAATCCAGCCCCCGCTCCCTGCACGTGCTGCCCCGGCAGCCTCCCTCATGCGCTCAGCTCGTCCAGACGCCGGAACCCTCCAGCACCATTGGCGGGAACGTAAACTGGTGCGCGGCCTTCCTCTGAAACATTAAAAATAGAATCACCACGTGACCCGGCAGTTCCACGTCTGGGTGTGTTCCCGAACTAATTGAGAGCAGGGGCTCGAAGACAGGCTCGCCCGCCCAGGTTCGCAGCAGCTGAGTCGTGGGGGGCAGCCCGGGGGGCCTGTGGCCGGGGTGGGGGGGGGGGGGCACCACCGCGCGGCCCGTCCGGACAAGGGGGCGGCATTCAGCCTCCGAGGGAAATTCTATCGCTTGCGGCACCGTGGAGGGGCTGGGGGACCCTCGGCCGAGTGACACAGGCCAGTCACAGAAGGACGAGCGCTCGCAGGACAGACGGGCGACCGAGGGGGGCGCCGCGTGCGGCTCGCGGGTCGGGCGCTGCCTCCGCTGGGTAAAGCGCTCCAGGACCGGCCGTGCCACCGTGCGCCCGTGACACCCACTCGATAAGAGATCGTGTTTGTCGGGTCTGGTGTTAAGTGTGCTCATTTTGTTCATTTTCACCCCCTAGTGGCCTCTTCTGGGTGAAAGTTCTGGGGAGAAATCTTCCCGGGCCGGAAGTCTGAAACCCACGTGCGGGTCCGTCGCGAACGTCACCACGCCGGGCTCCGCTCAGGGGCACCAGCGTCCCCCGGGCCTGCGCCAGGAGACCCTGCTCTGGCCCCAGGCCCTCCTGTCCCAGATGAGAAAAGCGAGGCCCCAGGAGGGAAGGAGGGTCTCCAAGGTCACCCAAGGTTCTTCCCTGATGGCACGAAGGGGCCCCTGGACCCCTCCTGCCTGCTTGCCTGTTGCTGCTGAATTTACATCCGGGACCCTGCCTTCCGCACCTCTGAAGTCCACTCCCAGAATGCGGAATGTTCCAGGCCACCGTGGGTGCCAGAGACGGAGGTGGCCACCGTCCCCGGTTAGCTCTGAGCGGAACGACCTCCCGGGACCTAGAAGCTGGTGTTGTGGCTGCAGCTGGGGTCGGGAGAGAGAGGGACCACGGACGGGGAGTCCCCGGGGAGACAGCTGGGAGGGCAGGAAGGAGGCCTTGCGTCCCTTGGGGGACGCGGGCCCAGTGCTGCCCGGCTCCTCGCTCCACACGGCTCGTCCTCGGCTCGCACAGGCGCTCCGGGAAGGTCTACCGGGCGAGCAGTCTCGACGGCCCTGGGAGTTTGTGGGTGCGTGGCAGGGGTGGCCTCGTGCCTGTAGGACATCTCCAGGGGTGGGGGACAGGAAATGCAGCGTGGATGGTCCAGGCAGAAGCCGGGCAGAGGAGAGCACGGGATCTTCGAGGAGCTGAGAGAAGTTTCATCGGATGGTGGTGGACGCTCTGGAATCACGGGAGCTGTGCCTCCAGGGGGCCAGCACTTAGCAGGTGCTCCCGGAGCATCATCCCCTTCTTCCAAGAACAAGCAAGAACAGTGGGGACTGGAGCACGGGTGTGGCCGCCTGGGGCAGCAGCCAGGAGGCGGCAGGCAGGTGTGGGGGGAGGTGAGATCGAGGGAGGGCGGTGTGTCCTGAGAGGCGGGAGCTCCTTTGAGCTGGGAGGAAGCCAGGGGTCTTCCTGGAAGAAGGGGCGTTTGGAGCTGTACCTTGAGGAAAGCTCAGGCCCTGTGGACAGAGCGGCCACCGTTCCTCTTGGCAGGTGTAAGTGATACGCTGCTCGGGCGGTCAGCGGGTTCTCGGTGGCAGAATGAACTGACCCCGGACCGAGGTCCTTGTCCTGGACCTGAGCAGACGTCAGAGCCGCCCCGGGGGTCTGGCAACCAGGGCGGGTGGGGAGACGACTGGGCACCCGCTGGACGGGAGAATGCCCACCGCCTGCCTGAGCAGAGAGCTCCCCCTTCCTCTGGGGGCTGGAGCCCCGGAACCCGTGGGGGAGGCGGTCTGCTGGCCATGAGGGCACAGGGACAGACAGACTCTGGCAAGACAGGCCCCAGGTACCAGCCAGCAGCCCCGGGAACCCAGCCCCAGAGCCCCGGGTGAGGCTGGGTGCCCTGAATCGCCCCCACTAGCCTGGGGGTGCACAGAGGAGCGGTGAGAAAGCTCAAGCCTCCCCGTCTGTCTTTTTCTGCCTCAGCCCTGGACCTACTTTGGGTTTAATTGTTCTGTTTTCCCCACAGATTGTCATTTCTTTACAGAATGACGATGACAAAACATCCCAAACACTGTCTCTGGAGGCAGCCAGACCAGGACATTGGCTCCTTCAGTTTCCAGCTGGGGCTTTAGGTGTGGTTGTTGTGTGGCCTCAGTCTCCCCATCTGTATAGTGGGTTGTCCGAGACTTATACGAAGGTCGGTTCAGATGCCAGCTTGGCCCGTCTCGGGGGATGTCCAGTGCCAACTGGGGACGCACGGGGCCCGGATCTGTCTGTGGGAGCTTCCCAGCTGAGCCAGGGTTGGGTCTGGCACAGGAGGGGATCCTCTGGCCTCCGTCCCTCCCTCTAGCCCTGGAGGTGTGAGCTCAGATTGGGAGTCCACGCGTGCAGCCCCTGCACAGACCCCTGCCGGCATGGGTCCCCCGGGCACCGTGCTGATGCAGGGGCATCAGGAGTGCCAGGGAGAGCCGGCCTGGGGCTCAGGACCCGTCCCTCTGTGCCCTGGGAGAGAGCCGGGAGCGGAGGGGTGGGTCTCTCCCCCGGCTCACCCAGCCCGTGCCTCCTCACCCCCCCCGCCCCGGCTTTCACAGGCCCGCCAGCCATCAGGGCAGGAGGGGACCCCATGGGATGCTCAGTCCAAATGACCTACTGCAGGGCACGTCCTGCCTGAGTGTCTCCAGTGACGGGCACTCCTCACTTTCCGAGGGTCCCCCTCCCCGGACGGCTGTTCGTTAAAGTGCCCTCCTCCCCGTGCTCCCCCAGCTTGGGCCCCGCAGGCGTCCTCAGCCCTAATCCCCGACCCCCTGGGCCCCCACCCCAGCCTCCACTCCAGCCCTCCCGTAACCCGGGGCTGCCGACTCCTTTAGACTCAGCGGACACAGAAGATTCTAGTGACTTCTGAAGCCGCATGGGGCAGCTTTCCGCCAAATTTGCTTTTGGAAAGAGCTCTGGGCTTGGGGTCAGGCGACCCCTGTCCCTGTCCGGCCCTCCACCGAGGACTCCTGTGCCCTGGGGCGAGCACTTAACCCCTGGCCTGTGATGCTGTGGCTCAGAGGGTCTGAGCCACCCGCTTGGCACACGGCGCGAGGAGCAGACCCCGGTGAGCGTGTCCTAAGGGGCGAAGCAGCTATCACCCGCTGTTTCCACCTCGGCCCAGGGGCCCGGGCCTGGAAGAGGAAGGACACTGATGGTGTCCCACTGATGGAGCCCACCCAGGCCCCTTCCGGGGGCCATAAGCAAGGGGCTGGCGTACTTTACGCCTTCCAGCCATCCTCACGGTTACCCCCTTTTAGAAGTGAGAAAAGATCCACAAAGCTAAGACCTCAGCCCTGGCACCTGCGAATGTGACCTTACCTGGAAATGTGTCTTTGCAGAAGTAATTGAGTTAAAGTGGGGTCACACTGGAGCAAGTGGCCCCTGCGTGTGACAGGTGTCCTTACGAGGAGAGAGAGGTTTGGACACGGATACGCTCAGGGGGGAGGGCGCGTCACAGTGGAGGTGGGGTGCAGGCGAGCCCAGGAGTGCCTAGGGTCGCTGGCAAACGCCAAGGGCTGGGAGAAAAGCAAGGAAAGATTCTATCCAGTCTCAGAGGGTCACGGCCCTGCCGACACCTTGGTTTCAGACTCCGGTCCCCAGGCTGTGAGAGAGCACATTTCTGCCCCAGGACACTCCCACAGTCCAGTTTCAAATCCAAGCTCTGCCCTGAAAGCCGCTGTGTGACCTCGGGCAGCTTGCTTAGCCTCTCTGAGCTTCAGTCTCCTGGTCAGAAAAAAAGAGAGGGACGGTTTCCCTCACAGCAGGCCCTGGTGGCGGGAACAGAAGGGAAGAGGGTGGGACCTCTCCCCACGGCAGGGGGGGAGGGGCAGAGGAGGGGGGCCAGCCTCAGGTCCAGGTCCTGCCGGTGGGGGGCCCCCGGAGGGAAATGGGGTGTGAAGAGGCTTGTCTGCCTCCCTTTGATGTGCACAACTGCAGCCCAGGAGGAGCAGAGAGGGCACTCAGGCACTCGGAGCGGGTACAGGGCAGCGGAGTTCTGAGAAAGGCTGGCCCCGCAATTAGCCGTGGATCGAGTTTCTGCTCAAGGTCTGCAGCCGCCCGGAGTTGAAAGCCAGGAGCGGGGCCTCCGGTCCTCGGCCGGCACGTCCCCCCGGCTTCTCCTGCCCAGCCCTCTGCTTGGGACTCTGCTCAGTAAACATTAATTTACCCCCGATTACCGATGACAGGTCGGGGACGGCCTTGCCGCCATCGGGGTGAGGGCCTGGGGACAGAGCTGTGTCCTTCAAAGCACCAAAGGCAGGGGCCTCGTGGTGCCTGCAGGCAGAGGGGCCCGAGGCCCGGCCACACGGGGGTCCGCCTCTTCTGGGGGGGGCAGGCAAGCGGTCTTGCCAAGTGCTGAGGGGGGCCTGGTGCCAGGAGGGGCCCAGTGCCAAGCCCCCCTCCCCCCCCACTGGCCTGTTCCCCACCGGCTACTAAGAGATGGAACCCAGCCATGCAAGGAAATTGCTGAAGCCACACTGGCCACCAAGGGGAGGGGGCTGACGTCAAAGCAAAGAGGAGGCGTGGGAAGCCACCGCACGGAGTCGGAGCCAGAGCCGGAGTCGCGGGAAGAGTCACCAGAGGGGCCGGGGCAGGACTGGGGCCACCATGGCGGGAGAGCGGCAGGCCTCTTGTCCCATGAGCCTCTGCTTCCGGGGGCCGCTCCGTGGGGAGAACAAGGCCTCCGCTGCTGGGTGGTCTCTAGGATTCGATGAGACCCCAGCGCAAGGGTCCGCTGGGTCTGTGGCCCTGGACAGAAGCAGCCGGGGGGACTCACCCTGGCTGGGGCCCGGGGACGGCCGTGGGGAGGGACACAGGAATGAAGAGATGTCCTGGTGGGCGGAGGGGCCTGGCCGGCCGGCCCCCGGTTCCCGCAAAGGGCTGTCTCAGCCCTCAGAATTCACCCCTGCTGTGGACTGGGCTGCTCTGCAGGGAGGAGTGCTGTCCTGAGGCTGAGCCCGCCCCTCCCCGCCCACTCCCTGCCGATGCCTGGGCCGCTGGGATTGGGGTTGTGTAGAGACCCCGCTTCACACACACCCCGGCCCTGGGGGCGGGCATTGTCTCTGTCACCCTGACTCCGCCGTCTCCGGGCACGCTCCGTGCCTGGCGTGATCCGGAACTTTCCGTGTCTCAGGAAGTGGCACGGCCAGGGTTGGGTCCCAGGCTGGGTGTGGCGTCTGAAGACAGGACTCGGCTTTCCCCGGGCAGAAGCCAGGCCCTCAGCCTCCAAGGAGGTGAAGGAGGCGGGTGGGGACGTTCTCAGGGCGGCTTCGAGAGTCGGGGACCGTGATGCAGTGATGTTCGCGCGGAACCTGAGACTGTGACCTCGTTTGGAAGTGAGGTCTTGCGGGTGTGGTGAAGGCAAGGACGGGTTAGAGTGGACCCTGGGCCGAGTGACTGGGGTCCTTACAAGACACACGGAAGATGCCACGTGGGGTGGAGGCCAGACCGGCGGGCTGCGGCCACGAGCCCGGGAGCGCGTCGACCCCCAGCAGCTGGAAGGGGCAGGAAGGACCCTCCCCTGGAGCCTCTGGGGGGGGTGGGGTGTCCCTGCTGACACTTTGATTTTCTCTCTGGCGTCCGGAACTGTGGGAGATGCCATGTCTGAGGTTTGAAGCCCCCTCTGGTTATCAGTCGTGTTAGCCCAAGGACCGCGGAAGCCTTCACAAGAGTGACCAACGTGACCCTCCCCTCCGCCCCTTGAGACACACTTTTGTCGTCACTGTTTCTATTTTACAGAAGAGGAAACCGAGGCACGGTCCGGGGTGGGGGCCCCGGCGGGGGGGCGGGCGCTGGCCGAGACCCGCACAGCATCCCGTGGGGAGTAGACCAGGGCTCCCCGCTTTCCCAATTCTCCTCTCGGCCGGGAGGCTCCATTTGGTTGTTACTGTGCGGCACAAATCGATGCCAATTAGAGTTTAATACTAATTGATGAATGAGCCGGCATTCGCGGAGCCCCTCCTGTGCAGGGCGCTGGGCATGGCCATGAGTCACACAGCCCCTGCCCTGGGGCAGTCCCCGCTAAGCTGGGGAGAGAGCTCACGATTGGTTGGAGCTTTTCTTCACGAGACGATACCTAGCGAGGCAAAGGGACGTGATACCGAGCTCTGGGGTCGCCCCCAGGTTGGGGTCTCTCCACCGCAGCCAGTGGGAACAGACAGTGCTGCGGGCTCCCCGAGCGGCCGCGGCCAGGGCAGACGCCAGGGCCCCCTTCCCAGCGTCCCTCTTGTGAGGAGCGACCCTTCACCTTGTCTCTCCGTCCCCATGGGGCCGAGAGACAGGGGTGAGAGTCAGGCTCCCCCTCCCAGAAACCGGGCTCCGGGCACCTGGGAGGAGGCAGCGTGGTGAGTCTGGGCTCCCTCCCCAAGGCTGTGATGTTCAGCTGTCCTAGTCCCATGAACCCGGCCGGGTCCTCCAGGAAGCTCCCGTTTGCCCTAGGCACCCTGACTTGGTTTCCACCAAAGAACTACCTGATAGAGATGGGGCTGCCCACAGGAAGTGGGGCCCAGACGCGGAACTCTGCAGCGGGCGGACCGTGTGCAGGATGGGGGGTGGGGGCGAGGGGGCACTGTGGTCCCTGAGCCCGAGGAGACCGGCAAAGGTGACTCATGGGCCGTGAGTTTGAGGACTGGAGCCTGGTCTGACACGTCCTTGGTCCTTCGCACCTGAGTCCGGCCCGGGACAGGTGCCGGGCAAATCCCGGGCAGGGAGGGAATCTCAATGTCGCACACACAGGAATTATGATTTTGAGTCACCACTCTGGTGACAACTATCCCAGAGCGGTTAACACGGAAATATGCGGTTTGTGCCAGATGGATCGTGGGATGAGGAATCCGCGTTCTCAGCCCGTGAAGGGTCTGTGCCCCCTTCCCCCGGCCCACGGGAGGTCAGCTCCCTACCATGTGGAATGGGGAGGAAGCAGACTGCTGGAGGCCGAGGGGACAGGCGCAGAGCTTGGTGACCAGCGAGAGGTCTAATTAGAAGCACACAGGCTGTCCGTTTCTGGGAAGTGCCCTCACCCCAGGGCTGCATCGGCATCGAGGGCTGAGCGGTCAGAGATGGGAGCCAAAGCCAGACCCCGGGGCATGCCCACCGAGGAGATGCTTCCGGGGCAGGGCTCGACCAACTGTCAGCTTGGTATCACACACACCACACCTGGCCCTCCCGCTCATCCCCCAGGCAGGGCCACCATTCCATCTCCATGGCATTTCACTTCTTGCTGGAAGTGCTGTGTCCTAGTCAGCTGACCTCCCTGCAACCCGCTGTCCATGCTGCTGCTGGGGTGACAGTTTTCGGTGCTATTCAGGCAGGCGGGCAATGGCGATGGACAGGGGTAAGGACTTTCCAACCGGGGAGGGTGGCAAAGGCACAAACCAGAAAAACTGGCCAAAGCTTGCTGGTAGAATCCAGGCAGTTACTTTATGTCTCCATGGAAGTAACCGAAGGAGACACAGACCCTGGAATGTCGTGACTTGGCTCCTGACTACACCTGGGCATGGCAGAAGCCATATTATGGAACATCGAGGAAACCCCTTGGGAGCATGGGTCGCAGGGTCCCAAAAGACACAAGGTTTTCCAGGGTCTACCTTTTTTAAATAGTGTGTGTGGATTTGAGAAAATGGCCAAAAGTAAAGGTGACAGAGGGACAAAGCTGTTCCACAAAGCAAGAGATGCCACCAATGGAACAGAAACTACATACAAAATATCAGAAATTAGATGATAAGATAGCACAGAGTAAATTTCCCTGAAACAAAGGAAAGACTAGTTTGCAAACTAAGCAGCTGATCATTTTCCAGGTTGAGGTGACGAAGAACGGGTCACATTGACACAAATCTTGGTCAAATTTATTGAATTCCAAAGGAAAAGAGATGTCTTCAGGCAACCAGCCTGCAAAAACAAGTTCAGCTATTATCAAATAACTCTGTAGCACCACTCAATGCCATACAACAAATTTCTGGGAGCAGGAACTTGGGGAGGAATAACCTAGTGTAAAAAAAAACAAACCAGACACTAGAAAGTTGCTCCATTCTGAAGGCAACAGTCTGACATTCTCAAGCATGAGATAATGCAGAGCAGAGAGCAGCCATAAGTCCATGTTGGGATGGACCACATCCATTCCATGACCACATCGGGCCAACCAAACATAAAAGGAGAAGTTGTAATAAAGGCAGCACGTGATGCCAGAAGAGAGCAGAGCAATGACTAGAAATGGCAAGGAGAGGAGATGTTGTCCAGCAGTTCTATACCCAGCCAAGATGGCCCTTGAGTTTAAAGGCAAAAACATAGGCAATGTCAATATCCACATATGCAAGAATTCAGAAAATATGGCATTTAGGACCCTTCCTGTGGGAAAGAGGCCTTTTTGAAAAAAAAAGTCTGGTAAAAGATGATTGAAATTTTAAAAACCTCAGGATTGGAAACATTGTAGTTAAACAAAAAGCTGAGGGTAAGCATTGAATCAAGTTTTACACACTCAACAAATACATGTATTAAGATTGAAGAAGAGTTCATGCATGTTATAAACCTTGACAAAGTGAAACCAATGCTACAATGAACAACAAAGTTGGGGTTATTGATTGGGATTGCATTAAACCTACACGTTGGGGTGGGCAAACTTTCCTAAAGAAGCAGATAGTAAATATTTTAGGCTTTGAAGACTATACAGTCTTTGTTGAAAGTGATCAAATTTGCCACTGAAGTTAGAAACACCCATAGACAATATATAAGCTAATGGGTGTGGCTGTATTCAAATAAAACTTTACTTACAAAAACAGGCAGCCAGCCTGAGGGCCATAGTTTGCAAGCCCTCACTATAGATTAATGAGGGGGAAAGAATCAACTTAACACTATTGAATGTCCCAATCCATGAATATGGTATGTCTCTTCATTTATGTAGATCTGTCACTCACAAATGTTTTGAGTTTTTGTACAGAGGTCTAACAAACCTGTCATTAAACTTATGCCTAATTACTTTTATTTTACTCCAGACGATTTTTACAATTATTTTACTTTGACTTCCAGTTTTGAAAAAGATGTCAACTTCCAAGCCTTTGCTAGTTTGGATAAATACGACTGATTTTTGTATATCGACCAGGTATCTTGCAATGTTACAGAGTTCACTCATTAAGTCGAGCAGATTTTTGATGATTTCTTATGACTTCTTATGATGCTGCCACAAATAGAGTTTGTTTCTTCCCTCCCAACACGAATGCCTTTTGCTTATTTATTTTTATTTTTCTTTCTTGCCTAACTGAATTAGCTAGGCCCTCCTGTACAATCTTGGACAGACAGGAGTGGTGGAGTAGGCATCTTCTTTTGTTCTCATGCTTAGGGGTACATCCAGTCACTCCCCATCAGGGATGGTATTGTCTGTGGGTTTTCATGCATGCCCTTCACAAAACTGAGGAAGATATCTTCTCGTCTTACTTTGCTGAGAGTTCTTATCATGCATGAGTTTTGAAGAATGGATCCTACAGAATGATCTTGTTGCCTCTGTAAAAATGATCGTATGCTTTCCTCCTTATTCTGCTAACACAGCGATCACATGACTTTCAAATCTTGATTCAACCTTGCATTCCTGGAATAAACCCTATAGTCATCTTACTAGAGTTGAATTCAATCTGCTAATATTTTGTTGAATACCATACGAGATATTATTCTAGAAAAGATATGATCTGGTTCATGTTCATGAAAGATATTGGTCTGGTTTTCTTTTCTTGTAATTCCTTTGTCTGGTTTTGGTATCAGGGCAATTCTGGCCTCCAAAAGACAAAACAAAAAAACAAAAACAAAAATAAAACCAATGAGTTGAAAGCATTTCTTCCTTCTCCGCTATTTTCTGAGAGATTTTGAGTTACATTGACATTATTTCTTTCTTATGAGTTTGATAAACCATCTGGGCCTGGAATTTTGTTTGTAGGAAGGTATTGGAAACAAACTGAATTTTTTCATAGTTATAAAGCTATTCAGAATTCCTATTTCTTCTTGAGTCAGTTTGATAACATAGTTTTCAAGGAATCTTGAAAATAAGTTATCAAATATTGGCATATGGGTTTTATTCTGCTTTATTCTATTTAAAAAAAATTTTTTGAAAACAAAAAGTTGTGCATCATTAATATACACATTTGATGGATTTGGACATAAGCATACACCTGTGAAACCGTCACCACAATCTACGGCCTCTGAAAATTTCCTTCCACCTTCTTACTCCGGTAGTTTATATTTCCTTATTATCTTTTTAGTGACTTTGGGATCTGCGGTGAGATTTTTGTCTTCCTTTTCTAAGCTGGTAAACTTTGTTTTCTCGATCGGCCTTTCTAGGAGTTTATTAAATTATTTTGCTTTTTTTAAAGAAAAAATTTCTGACTTTTTAAATTTTCTGTTTTGTTTCTATTTCATTCTTTCTGTTCTTTAATACTTCCTTCATTCCCTTTGCCTGTATCTGTCTCTCCTTTTTTTTTTTTTTTTGCTTCATAACATAAACATAAATCACTGATTTCAAACCACTTTTTCCTGTATAACAGAAATATTTAAAGAAATATATTCCACTATAAGCATTTTTAACCATAATCTCAGAAATTCGGAGATATTATGTTTCCACGATTAATTGTGTTAAAACATTTTCGGGGCACCCGGGTGGCTCAGTTGGTTAAGTGTCCGACTTCAGCTCGGGTCATGATCTCACAGCTCATGAGTTCGAGGCCCACCTCAAGCTCTATGCTGACAGCTCGGAGCCTGGAGCCTGCTTCGGATTCTGTGCCTCCCTCTCTCTCTGCCCCAACCCACTCTCATTCTGTCTCTGTCTCTCTCAAAAATAAATAAACATTAAAAAAAAATTGGGGCGCCTGGGTGGCTCAGTCGGCTGAGTGTCCAACTTTGGCTCGGGTCATGATCTTGCAGTTGATGAGTTCGAGCCCCACATTGGGCTCTGTGCTGAGGGCTCGGAGCCTGGAGCTGCTTCGGATTCTGTGTCTCCCTCTCTGTCTGCCCCTCCGCCGCCCATGCTCTGTCACTCCCTCTCTCGAAAATAAATATCAAAAAAAATTTGTTTTAATTAAAAAAAAAAGCACATTTTCTAATCTTCCTGGTGAATTATTCTTTGACCCATGGATTATTTAGAAGACGATTAGTTTCCAGATCTTTGGGGATTTTCTGAATACTTTTTTTTAGATTATTATTTCTTATTTAATTCTGCTGTGGTCAGAGACCATACACTGTGAGGCTTCAGTCTTCTGAGATTTACGGACTTCCCTGATAGCTCAGACGTGGTTTATCTTGGCAGATGCCCCGTCGGCACCAGAGAAGAAGGTGTGGCCTGCATTTGTCGGGTGTAGCGTTCTGTAAATGCCAGTGAGGTCGAGGGGGGTGATAATGCTCAGTGCTGCTGTACCTCGTCTGTGCGCTTGATCGACTACTGAGAAGGAAGGGCAAAATCCTCCCCGGTCTTTCTTCGCCGCTGCCCGTTGTCCACAGCCTGAGCACCGGGACCTCATCCAGCCTGTGTCTTCCTACAGCCGTTTACGCAAGAGGGCAGACCCAGCGCCAGCTTTTCCATCACGTCCCAAGCAGGCTCCACGCTGACAGCACAGAGCCCGACGCGGGGCTCCACCCCACGAACCGTGAGATCATGGCCGGAGCTGAAACCACGAGCCAGACGCCTAACCGATTGAGCCACCCAGGCGCCCCCCACCCAGGCGCCCCAATATACACTCCTTGGTCCAATCTGGCACATAGTAGGTACTCAGTAAGTCAAGTGCATACAGGTGATAGTTAATTAATGATCATCCCTCACATTTGTCGTATTTCACGTTTTCAAGGAACTTAAACGTTTATTATCTCACAGCCACGATACTCCTGTAAGACACAATGCTGCATATAGTATTCGTCCAATTCTTGGATGAGGAAACTAAGATTTAAACAGATCCAGTGACCATGCAGAGTTGCAGAGCTGAGAGCTGCTAGTCTGCCCTGGAAACCCCCAGACCGATGCACCCCACACCCCGCCCCGGATGGCTCGCTGCCTTCCCGTGTCCTCGCTTTCCCCTGATCACCCTCCCTTCTCTGTCCTCTGGTGGAAAAAAAAGCACCAAACAGGCGGGAATCTCCCAAGATCAATACGGTGGGTCCATAAATCAGGAATGACCAGTGGTCCCATAAAAGCTGGCAACGTGTGAACCCCAACACTTGAGAAACCGTGTCACTGAATGACTTCAACATTTATTCAAGCTGGTGTCCGGGTCAAAGCAAATTAGGGAAGGAAAACTTGGAGCAGCACGGCTGCGAATGGGGGTGGGCACAGGGGCTGGTCACAGATGCCTCAGGTGAGCCAAGCAGAAAGGGATAGAAACGCGTTTCCCCCAAACCCAAATGCGCAGGTCTTCCAAATAAGATCTCACGGCTTCTCGTGCGGGGAAAGGTCGTCCGGAGCTTCTCGGGTGGGAAGCGACTGCAGAAGCTACAGGAAATGTCTCTCACGCAGTCTCTGCACCCGTTTGGGCCAAGATACGATTCTGTTTCAGTGGCTCCGGTTTCTGTGAAACTTTCAGGGCGGGGAGAGAACCCACTTTAAGACATCCAGAGGGGGTCCTACACCTCCCAGAGCACTCAGGACGTTCGGGACAGGCGGCATACGGGCCGGATGTTCCAGAACCCGTGCTCGATATTTGCTATCCGAGAAAATCAACCACTCATTTGTCTCTGTCACCGGAGACCTCCAGAAAGGACCTTAACCAAGGCTTCCAGCTTGAAATTCAAGCCCAGAGATTGTGTCTAGACATATGGACCTGTCAGGAAATGACAGTGACGTGAAGCACTCCGTATTAATATCTACCACTCAATGGATACTTTTGAATGGAGGGACAAAACCGGGAAGGACTGGCTGAATGCGTAATTAACTCAACGGACTCAAAATGACTTCAAAAGCAGGTTGATACTGATTGCACTGAAAAAATGCCCCGCCCCTTAAATTCCATGGGCTTTCCCGCAAAGACCTTTTCCATCACTCCCAGCTCGGGGACCCACGCCGGGCACAGAGCAGACGCTGCACAAGCCGTTGTTGAATAAACAGATGAACGAATATGGAATCTTCAGAACTGAAGATTGAGGGGCGGAGCCTCCAGAAAGGGTTTGAGGCTTCTCTGAAATGGACTTGGTTGTGTTGATCGCCCCCGACAAATTCTTCCTCCCGGGAGCCAGCTCCGAGGAGCGGAGCCGGCTGGTCCCCGCGGCCCGTCTGGCTGCAGTGACCCTGCTTTGCGGCCCCTGTTCAAGCCCACAGCGTCTGCAGATCCAGACCTGCCTCGTCCGTGTTTGAGGATTGGTGTCTAACCGGGATCTGGCCCGGAGTGAGGCCAAGGAGATAATTATTGAACATATGATATGATCAAATACAGTTAAATTTAGGCTGCAAACATCATTACACGTCTGAACGGAAATGTGTTTTGTTTCACAACAAGTTTAGAGGTAGGAGCAAATTAAAAAAAAACACCTTTGGGGCGTCTGGGTGGCTCAGTCGGTTAAGCATCCGACTTCGGCTCAGGTCATGATCTCTTGGTTGGTGGGTTCGAGCCCCGCGTCGGGCTCTGTGCTGACAGTCAGAGCCTGGAGCCTGCTTCAGATTCTGTGTCTCCCTCTCTCTACCCCTTGCCTGCTCACACTCTGTCTCTCTCTCTCTCTCTCTCTCAAAAATAAACATTAAAAAAATAATAAATAAAAATTAAAAAAACACTTTTTTGACCCAAATCTGTAAAATATAATAATAAAACCCAAGTCTATCACCACACAAAATATAATAAGAAAATCATATTCATAAATATCTAAATATATGACAAAGATATTTAATAAGTGTATTTATTATTTGTTTACCACAGACCTTGTATCTCCTTACCTCGGGAGAAAAACCCTGATCATTCTACCTGTTTCCACTGGTTTAACTTCACTCATTGGATTATCTCTTGTATATAAGTTGAAATGTCGAACTTAAAAACATTCACCAGAAGACAGATAGTCTCTCTGGATATTACATGAATAGACGCAAATTCAAAACAGAAATCTAATACTGAACGGGCATTAGGAATGGATTGTTTGATTAAATCTTGTCTGAATTATCAGTTACATAATAAGGAAAGTGTTAGCTTTGCCTGAAGAGCCCAGACGTCACTCTGTGTGGTTAATCTTCATCTAAAGGAGACCAGATACTTCTTGGTGGCAATTGAAAACCAACATTTTTCTTATTTAAGGTGATTGGAATGACGGATGCATAAATCATAACATATGAAATTCCCCCATAACGTAGAGTTTCTTTAATACCAAACATTTGTTCCAATTTCTTGACAAGCACTGCGTGTGTGAAAGGCTTAGCACCCGCCGAGCCTGTGCTAATGTGGGCATTTCCTGAAACGTTAGCACTGCCTCTAAGTGAGAGGCGACTAAAAAGCGTGGATTTCGGCAATACTTTCCAGCCGGCGACAATCACTTCCGGGTGGCTTCTCGATTTTTGTAAAGAAGTTAGAATGACTTGGTCAATCACCCGGGTTGGTTTCTTGGGGTTTTGTTTTGTGGCTGTGGACGTCACATTTTTTCGGCTTGGCAAAACTGACCCGGAGCTCCCTGGAGGAGCCCAGTGTGTGACTGTGGTGTGGACCGCGAGGGACACCCCGCTTTCTCGGAACATCCCTCCCGATAGTGAGAACCAGGGGAGCGGGGGTGGGGGTGCGGGCAGCCTCCGTATTGCAAACCCTCCTCGCCAGAGAGCACCGTTCACCAGGCGAGACTGTCTGCGGGGCGATTTATCTAAGCCGTAGGGAAAGTGCCAGACCGGCTGACGCACCGTGTAGTGTCGTTGTGGAAAATGACATGTAGAAACGTCCGGAAGGAAGTACGGAAACGCACATTTTTAGAGACGTTGGCTAGTGGCTGCTGCCTCCCTCTGCCTGCCTGCACCCGCCAGCGTGTCCGGGGCCACGGGGAAGGGGCCGAGAGCCTCCCCGTGGATGTGTGGCTTCCGCCGGCCCCGGGCGGGCCCCCCACCGAGGGTCGCCACGCCAGGGCAGGCGACACCCAGCAACGTGTCTCGCGAACGAGTGCTTGTGCGTCCTCAGCTGTCCCCCGGGGGCGACAATCAGTCGGACTTCGTGGAGGAGAGTGTGAGGGGCTGGGTCGAGCCCACCGCAGTCTGGGTGGCGGCAAAAGCATCCTTCGGGCCCCTTTCTGAGAACAAGGCCCCTGTAAGCCCCTTGGGTCCCCGCAGTGCGCCAGCCACGCGGCACCTGCACGGCCCCCTTCTCCGCGTCGCCCTCCATGCGTGTGCACCTCCACTGGGCTCAGCTACCCCCACCCACTGCTCCTCTCGGTGCAAATGGTAGGGAACACTTGACCTTGAAGCTCATGCTTTCCCCCACTGTAGCCACAATTAGCCCGCACCCCTGGAAGGACTCAGAGGAGGGGTGTCGAGGGACAGTGGCTGTGCTGAGGGGCGCCCTGCATGCCGGCCATGAGCCGGGGGTGGGTGCAGGAGGGGGACAGACAGACGGGACCAGCAGGACCACCACCATCAGGCCACCTTCTGGGCTTCAGGCCCACCCGCCCCGAGACTCAGGCCAGGTCCCTCCGGCCATCCGTTTTCTTGCCCGTAGACCCACAGATTGGGCAGAGTGCAGTGATGAGTCCCCTTTCACAGGAAGCCGCCGGCTGGGCCAGGGTGGGTGTGCAAAGTGCCCGCCTGGGTCCCGCGGGCGGGCATTGTGCCCTGGCGACCGCTCCGGGGGCAGCTGGGCCTGGATCTGCCGAATCTGATCTGTTTACCACAGACCTTGTATCTCCTTACCTCGGGAGAAAAACCCTGATCATTCTACCTGTTTCCACTGGTTTAACGGAGATCTGATCTCCGATCTGTCACGGCCTGAAGCCTCCGCACGGTCACCACAGGAGCGGGGCAGGGCGCACCCCCGAGACGCCCGTCGCTGCCTCAGTTTCCCCCTTTGAGGTGCCCCCACCCCCGCGAATGCCATCCCCCCTACAGGAGAGAGGGGACCCGGGATACGCAGGGGCCGGTGGGTCCACCCTAAGGGGCCGCCCCAAGCCTCCCTTCTTGTAGGAATCAGGCTGCAAGCAGCCTCAAGGGGAAGGTCCCTAGAGGGAGCGTCGGAGGCCAAACCTACACTGGGACTGTGTAGTTGTTACAGAATGTTCCCGAGGGAGCAGGAGAAGGAGGAAGAGAAGGGAGAGAGACGGAGGCAGAGGCCAGGAGGGGGACAGACCCAGACCCTGGAGTCCTGGACAAGGGAAGGGGGACGGGAACAGAGAGGAGGAAGGGAGGAGCCCCAGGCCTGGCTGGCGAGGCGGCAGGAGGGGACAGGTGTGGATGGGATGAGTCTGAGGGCCTCCAGCAGCCCCGTGGGAGCCTGGGCCGGGGATGGCCTGTGGGTCTCCGGCCCAGGGGGTGCCCCGGCGGGAGTGTTGGCCCAGGCGTCCCTGGGGGCCGCGAGATGGCAGGAAAGAGGCCGCGCCCGTGGGCTGAGGCTGGAGCGCTCCGTCAGGAGCCGGGAGGTCAGAGGCGGAAAGAGAAACAGGAGAGAGTGTGTCCCAGGGCCAAGTGACCCGACACCAGGCCCCTCGGTATTCCCACACGGGGTCTTCTCTGACGTGAGCCTGTTCCTCACACTCAGACCCTCTGCTGAGGTGACAACAGCCATTTCCAGTCACACACAGGGCTTTACGGGCAGACTATTCCAAGCCCAGAGAGGTCGAGCCACTGCCCTTAGGTCACTCAGCAGGCCCAGCGGGGGCTCGGCCTCCAGGAAAATCCCGCCCACCCACCTCATCGGAGCTCAGCCTAGAGAACGTTCTGGAGAGCATTTGACGGATGAGGGAACCCAGAGGGGCGCCAAGCAGCCCTGGGGACAGCCGGAGCCACGGGCTGACACCCTTGTGAGGGGGGGGAGGGGCCATGCAGCCGTCACTGGGTCCCCCGTGTCCATCCAGGCTCTGAGGGGGAGAAGGTGGAAGGGCCTGCGAGGGCGGTCTGTGGATCATTCTAGAAGGTGGGCGGGGACCAGAGAGTGAGTGAGCAAAGCCAGGACCTGAATCGCAGTGTCCCGAGTCCGGGGCAGGGCTCCCCACCCCGAGCTGCCCGCCTCGGTGTGCTGGGGGCGGCTGGGGCCCATCTCGGTCCCACAGAACGACCCGCAGGCGGGGCCCGGGGGCAGAAGGGCTCAGGAGGGCACCTGATGTCCAGCCCCGGCAGGTGAGCCGGACAGCGGCATCCTCGTCGCAGAAACTCCCGGCCTGAGCGGACACGGCACCAGGCGGGGCGGCGGGGGGCTCGCGCCAGCTGGGTGGCCAGCTGGGGCTGGGGAGGAGGCCGGCAGGAACGGGAGGGGTGCCCCCGTGCCCCCTGTGCCCCCGGCGGCCTGGTCGGAATCTCCCCTTGGGCTGGCGGGATGCAGAGAAGCGGGTCGGCGTGGGCAGAGGAAGCTGCGGCCAGGCCCGTCGGGGACGCCCCGATGACACCAGGCGTCGAGGAGCATGGAGACACGGCCCTTGACCTCAGCCTCACGGCACAGGCAGATTTCCGCCGGAGGATGAGGAGACGGAGGAGGGGAAGGACGGTGCCCGGCGGGGCCTGACGCGGGGAGGGCGCGGGCGGGCCGGCCGGAGGGGTCAGGGACGTGTGCGGGGCCGGCCTCCCCCCGCTGGCTGGTGCGGCCGCCAGGTGCGGCGCGAGGGCCGCCGTGCGGCGGTCTGTCTGTCTGTCTGTCTGGGAGCGCCTGTGAGCGAGAGCAGACCCCGGCTGGAACCGGGCTGCCCCCTAATGAGAGCCAGGTGGGGCCACACCTCGCCTGTCGGGCGGCACCTCCCGGCTTTGATCAGCGATAAGGGCCTAAGTGTTCCCAGGACCCCTGCCCTCCCCCACAGCTCCCCGGCCACCACTTCCCTTTCAAAGCCACCTCTCATCACCCGCCGCGGGGCAGGCACGGGCGGGCGAGGCCAGGCCAGGGGGCGGCAGGAGCTCGGATTCCCTGCGCCCCTCCCCCACCAGCGCCGCCCAGCACTCGTGCACCCCAACACAGAGCTGTACCCCAACACCACCCACTCAGGACCCAGACCCGACGGAGGGAGCCCGGGGCTCTGGACGCCAACGGGCCTCCCTGCGCTGCCCCGCCAGCCTCCCGGGACGCAGGCGCCCTCCAGGTGTGCCTGGGGACTCGGGTGGGGGGCTCAGACGGCACCCGGGACAGCCCCGCGTCACTCCCTGCTCTCCCCTCCTCCCTCCCCGTCTGTTTTATTTTGGTGACTCTTCTTGGTTTGAAAAATGGAGCCCAAAAGCCAGCTCTCTCTGGCGCAAAGCGGCGAAAGGCAGCGTGGGCAGAGAGCCGGCCCCGACGCAGGACGGGATCCGAGCCGCCGCGGGCCCGCGGGTCTCGGTGCTCTGCCCAGGCCTCCCTTGCCCGGCAAGGCCTCACGGACGGAGACCTGGTCCCGGGGCCTGCGGCCAGGCGTGGTGTCCGAGCCGGCACCTGCGTTCTGTGTCCCCCTCTCCGCGTGGGCATATCCCCCAGGCCTCCCGTGGCGCAGGAGGGGAAAGGGGTGGTGGCCGTGAGTGTCCTCGTGTGTGGTCAGCGTGGTGGCCACCGGCTGCCGGGAGGGCCGGGCGCCTGTCCCTGGGCTGCGTGACTTGGGAAGTCACCAGCCTCCCCGAGGCCCCACGCGCTCCTCTTTGAAGTGAGTCTACACTGTGTGGTGTGTGAGGGCTGGTGTGGACGAGGGTCCGGCCCCTGCACTCGTCTACGTTGCCAGCAATGGGAAGAGCGGGGCCCGGGCTGGTGGGGGGAGAACAAGGACGGCTCTGCCATCTGTCGTGGCAGTCCCGGGTTCATTGACGGCCTCCCCCAGTCTCCGCTGTCGGCAGCCAGAGGCCCTGTCCTGTCCTTGCAGGGGCTCCGGGGGAGCTGCCCTCCCCCGCCCCCTCCCCCTACTGTCCCTTCTGCAGCACAGGAGACAGAACCCCGGGAAAAGTGCACGTGTGCGTGCATGCCATGTGTGCATGTGGATGTGTGTGCACGTGTGTGCATTATGCGTGTGCATGTGCCTGTGTGTGCATGTGTGTGTGTGTGCATGTACGTGCGCGTGCATGTGTGCGTGCATATGTGTGCATGTGTGTGCCTGTGTGTATGTGCATGCGTGCATATGTGTGCGTGTGAGTGCATGTGTGCGCGTGTGAGCACATGTGTGTGCATATGTGTGCGTCCGTGTGAGCACGTGTGTGCATATGTGTGCATGCGTGTGTGAATGTGCATGTGTGCCTGTGTGTATGTACATGCGTGCATATGTGTGTGAGTGCATGTGCGTGTGCGTGCGTGTGAGCACGTGTGTGCATATGTGTGCATGCGTGTGTGCATGTGCATGTGTGCCTGTGTGCATGTGCATGTGTGCATGTGTGTGAGTGCATGTGCGTGCGCGTGCGTGTGAGCACGTGTGTGTCCATATGTGTGCATGAGTGCATGTGTGCATGTGCGTGCGTGTGAGCACGTGTGTGTCCATATGTGTGCGTGCATGTGTGTGCGTGCATGTGAACACGTGTGTGCATATGTGTGCATGTGTGTGTGCCTGTGTGTATGTGCATGCGTGCATATGTGTGCGTGTGAGTGCATGTGTGCATGTGCGTGCGTGCGAGCACATATGTGTGCATATGTGTGCGTGCGTGTGAGCACGTGTGTGCATATGTGTGCATGCGTGTGTGCATGTGCATGTGTGCCTGTGTGCATGTGCATGTGTGCATGTGTGGGGGGGTGCATGTGTGCATGTGCGTGCACGTGTGTGCATATGTGTGCGTGAGTGCATGTGTGCATGTGCGTGCGTGTGAGCACATGTGTGCATATGCGTGCGTGTGAGTGCATGTGTGTGTGCGTGCGTGTGAGCACGTGTGTGCATATGTGTGCGTGCGTGTGTGCCGCGTGAGGGGGAGAGAGAGAGAGAGAGAGAAGCTGGCAGATAAAGCAGATATGGCAAGTGTTAACATTTGGGGAATCGGAATGAAAGGTGTACAGGAATTCTTTGTACTTTTCCTGCAACTCTCCAAAAGTCTGAAATTTGTCAAATTTCAGACAACCAGCCTGGGGAGGCCAGCGTGCAGACCGCACGGCGGCACACGGGGTGGGGGGCAGGAGCCCCGAAGCAGCTCTGAGTTCCCAGCCCCTGGAGGCCAGGTGGGGGGCGGGGCGAGAGCCTTCCCGTAGCACACACCGGGGACCCGGAAACGTGTGCAACGTGCCCCTTGTCGCGGGGTCGCTGAAGCGTTAGGCGGGCCTCCAGACTGCCGGCGTGGCACGTCCCCGGCTGTCCTCATGTGGCTTGCGTGGGCTTCCCGGTGCCGGGTGTGCGTGACCCGGACCGGACCCGGAGGCTGCCGGGGCCAGCGGTCCCCCGCCCCGTCCCCAGGCGGAGGCCGCAGCTCCCGGGCCGGGCCACCTCCGAGGTGTCCTCGGCGAGCCCTCTCCAGAGCCCAGCCTCGAGGTGCCCCTGCAGCCTGTGGGTCTCTTCTGTGAACCGGGGAGCTCGTCCCCGCCGCGGCCCTTTTCATCCCGGCTGTGCCGCTGCGGACTGACGCTCTGTCGGGATCAGGGGCCCTGCTGGAAACACGCGGCCGGCAGGGAACCCCTCCCACCCCCCACGATGGTCTGCCCTGCCCACCCCACCCCTCAGTTCCTACGTCCTTCCTCCCCAGACAGGGTGTTCACTGGCTGGAGGTCCGAGGGAACACGGCTAAACATTCTGCTGTTTCGCTCCAGAAAGAACCGGGTGAGGTTAACAGTCTACACTGGAGAATGGTTTTGAGGCTGACATTTCTGTGTCAACAAAATGGTTTGCCTCTTTGGGTGGGTCACCTCCTCCAGGAAGCCTTCCCTGATTCCCTTGGATGGGGGGAGGCGCCTTCTCTGGGCTCCGTGGGCCCCGTACTCCCTTTGCCAGGACTCTTGTTTCGTTGTGCAGGCTTTGACGACTTGCAGACCAGACGCCGTGGGTGTGTGAGTGTGGGGTGTGTGTGGGGGGGGGGGTCCCGGTCATGACCCCCACGTTTAAAACAATCCCTGGTGAATAATGAGTGTTTGATGACCATTTGTAGAGTGAACAAACGATCGTAGGTTATTCCTACAGAAATTACCTTCTTTACTTTTCACAAAAAGATCCAGAATGTTGGTGGTGCCGACATTACTCACTTTGTGCGTTAGCCTGCTCGCTGCTGTGACGGATAGACAAATACACGGGGGGCGGAAAGCCACAGACATGCTCTCAGTCTGGAGGCGGAAGTCTGAAATCCAGGCCTGGGCAGGGGTGGGGGGAGCGGGTTCCCGGCCCCTCTCTCAGCTCCTGGCGCTCCAGTGTCCTTGGGGACCCTGGGCGCGTATCACCTGATCTCTACTCCTGTTGTCCGGTGGCCTTCTCTGTTCTGTGCGTCCTCTCCTCTTAGGGACACCAGCCATTGGATTCACGGCCCACCCCACTCCAGTGTGACCTCGCCTTAACGAGTCACATCTGCAAAGACCCCGCTTCCAAGTAAGGCCGCTCTCACGGCTGCGGGGGGGAAGGACTTGGCTACCTCCTCTGGGGGGCCCTGTTCGGCCCATGACCCCCTGCTCCCCGCTCCGGGGGTGAGACAGGGTCATGCTCGCAGATGGGGCCACAGAGCGAGAGGCCCAGGGGCTTGTCCCAGCAGCCTCGCCTTTCGGGAGACAGGATTCAGGCCTGAGAGCCGGGTTTGCCCACTTCCTGGAAGTAATTAGGCCGAGCGGCTGTCACTTTTCCTGCTGCCTGGGGCTGCCCGGCAGACAGACGGCGCACATGAGGACATTCACAAATGAGCACTAAAGCAGGCCTCCCTCCCAACAGGTCACAGAAAGTCAACTGCTGGCTTGACCCCACTGACCACCTCCGGAGAAGCGTCACTGCTCGGGAAGGCGGGGCTGGGTCCCACCACTCACGCGGGCCGGCGGACTCCTTTCCCACCCGTGGCCGGCGCATATGGGTGCTGGTCTTACCCCCAAACTGGAGCTCAGAGGAGGGAGCTTGACAGGGACCTGGTGGGGGAGGGAAGCACAGAAGGCTTCCTGGAGGAGGTGCCCCAAGCCCGAGGGAGGAGTGGGGCTGGCCAGAAGGATGTGGGTAGAGTTGCAGGGAGAGGGTTCCCAGCAAAGGTGAGAAGGACGTGTGGTTGGCCTGTCCAGGTCCCGAACGAGGGTGCTGGGGGCAGACCTGGGACATGGGGTCACACACGAACTTGTGCTCTGGGCGCCCAAGTCGGTGTGTGTGAACTGAGTGAGGTGGGGCAGAGGAGATGCCCCAAAGCGCCAGCCAGTCACTCAGCGGACATCCCCCAGCGCCTGCCTCGTGCTGGGGGCTGAGTTACGGCCTGGGGCACTGGCCGTAGGGATTCTGGCCTTTCCACGGGCCTCCGGTTCCTGTGTGTCCTCAGGGACCCCTGGTTGGCCCCACACGAGTGGCCCCTGGAGTTTTCCGTGGCTCAGAATTGCCCGGGGAAGTCAGGTTCCTGGGCTGACCCGAAACCCAAGTCCGTGAGCTGGGGAGAGCCTGCCACTTTCACTTGTGCTCCGGGAAATTCTCCCTGCGTGGAAATGTGGGGTTCTCCCCATGTCCCCCACCGTGGGCAGAGCAGGAAGGTGGCCGGACTAAAGCATTTAAACCATCTCTTCCCTGGACCCCTGGTGGCCTCGGGCAAGAGGGCGCCTCTCTGGGCCTCGGTTTCCTCATCTGTCAAGGGGCTGAAAATGTACTTGTCCCCGGGAGAATGGGCAGGGTGAAATGAGTCAGTGCAGGTGGGGCCCGGGCAGAGCTGGGGGCCGGAAATGCCCAAGAAGGCGGCGGGAACTGCGCCCGCGGGCTCGCTTGCCTGGCCGGGCGTTCTTCACACTTGCTCGTTGTGTCCAGGGGTGAAACGTTCCTTCTTCTGCACGACGCATGGGTCCCTCAGCAAGTGTCTCTCAAGCACCACGGGTGACGTGCTTAGTGCCGATCAGTGAGCAGAGTCCTGAGGGACCCCTGCCCTCGGGAGCCCCCAACGTCATAAATAGAAAGACAGCAAACAGCGTTGGTCTATTAGAAGCGGGTGGGAACCATGACAAAATCAAGAGCAGTGAGCTGAGGGCACGGCAAGGGCCCAAGCAGGACAAGAGACTGGCTGCAGCTTTGACACGGCGGTCCCGGGGCCTCCCCTCACGGGGGATGTTTCAGGAAGACGTGACGGAGGTGGGGAGTGAGCCACATAGAAAGTTCTGGAAGGGCCTTCCAGGAGACAACTGGCCAGGACAAAGGCTTACAGGGCTGCACCAGAGTGGGGGTGCGGGGAGACGATGGGGGGGGGCGTGGTGCAGCTGCTGGGGACCTTGCTGACCCCCGGCAGGTGGTGGGAGGAGGGAGGAGCTGGGCAGGGTTTGCGGGAGGAACACCACTGGTCCTCCACCGCCAGAATCCACTTTGCACCTTTAAGAAGACAAGGCCGCTCTCTGGGGCGCGTTTGGGGGCCAGACCAGCGAGACAGGCCGGCTGATTTGAAGGTGGAGCCGGCAGGATTTGCTCACCGGCTGGACACGGTGGGGGAGGGCAGCAGTATCGCCGGTGTGGGGCCGGAACCGGGGAGGGGGCGCGAAGGCTCTGGGGAAGGTCCTGCCAGGGCGACGGCGGCCGGTGCTGGACGTGCTGAGTGGGAGCGGCCGGGCTGAGGTTAGACGCCCAGGTGGGAACGCGGGCCTGGTGGCCAGAGCCTGAGCAGGTCGGCTCGGCCACCACAGCAAAGCACCAGACCAGCGGCTTAAACGCGTCAGCCTCGGGAGGCTGGGAACCCCGGGGCAGAGGCGTGGGCAGGCTGGTCCTCCTGAGGTCTCTCTGCTGGGCTCGTCAGCACCATCGCCTCCCCGTGCCCTCACGTGGCCATCCCTCTGTGGCCTGTGTCCTGATCTCTTCCCGAAAGGACACCGGTCGTAATGGACCGGGGCCCCGGGGACCTCGTTTTACCTTGACCACCTCTCTAAAGACCAGATCTCCGAACACAGTCACATCTGAGGTGCTGGGGACGAGGGCCTCCTCGTACGAATTCAGCACATCGCCGACGTAAGCATCCACGAGGCTGGCATCGGGGACGGTCTGGCCTGGAGGTGAAGGGACACAGACGGGGGAGAAGCTGACACGAGGTCTGTCGACGTAGCCGCTGATCAGGATCCACGGTGGACACACACACGGCAGGGGTGAGGGTGAGCGGGGCCGGAGGGGCACAGGCCCAGAGAAGCAGCAGCCGGGCTCAGGGCTAGCCTCCCCCCCGCGCCCCTTCCTGGGCCGGCCGGCCAGCCCGGGGACCGGGGGGACCTGGGCTTCTTCTCCCCAAAGCCTGCCACGTGCCTCACACGTAAGGAACACACTCACTCTTCACCCCTGCTCTGTCTGCTAGAAGGGTGGGGACAGACGCGGGCCCCTCCACACAAGCGGCGGGACGTCAGGGACCCTTTGCCGCACAGGTCACACCGGAGCCACACTGGTCCCCGGCCTTATGCGACCTTGGCCCTGATTTCCCTGTTTCTTTAAAACCACGTTGTCGCTGTTTGGATTTTATGATCCACTTATACTGCTAAATTCCTTGTGTCTATAAAGCATTTGTTTTAATGATTCTTTGACAACGGACACTGTGCCTTCACCTCGCGCCCGCTGTGGGCAGCCCGTTGCTGGAGAGAATGTGCCTTTACCTGGAGCCCAGAGTGGGGGTTCCAGAGGGACCCCTGAGGGCCCCAGAGTGTGGGGAGGGAGGGAGACTGATGGCATTTTGTTGGCCATCTACGGCGGGGGCGGGGGGGGGGCTCACGTGCGTGTTCTCACCTAACCGTCCAAGTCTGACAGGCGTTCTTCTTTCTGTCCCTGTTTTACAGATAAAGACGCCGGGGCTTGGGAACAGGGAGGGGCCCACCCAGGGGTTGCACGGTCCCACCGAGAGCTCACCCGGGGAGAGAACGTCCCTGCTGGAGCATTGCACACGCGCGTGCTGGAGGCAGCGAGGCTGAGAAAGGCCTCCCCCCCCACCAGCCTGGCGGAAGGTGTGGGGCCACAGAACGGCCCCCAGAGAGGTCCACACCCTCATCCCCCGACCCCGAGGACATCTGAGGCTATGTGGCAAAGGGAAATTCAGACTGCTAATCGTAATTCATTGCCGGTCTTAATACAGGCCACACTGGGAGGGGTGCTGGGCAAGGGGGCTGGGGGCCCCATCCCTGCAGCTTCCGTGTCTGCGTTGGTCTCTGACGTCCCTGGGGCCTCCGGGATGCGATATGGCTTTGGGTGTCCCATCTTAGTGGGACCAGGGGCAGTTACAGGGCCCCCCCTCCGGCCTTTCTGGCCTTCATGGCTCTCGGTTCAAAGGTCAGATGACCAAAGTGGGGCTTCTGCCAAGGTTTTTTTTTTTCTACTTTAAAAAAATGTTTATTTTTAATTTTTTAATTTTTAATTTTTAATTTTTTAATTTCTTTACATATATAACTTATTGTCAAATTAGCTAACACACAGTGTACACAGTGTGCTCTTGGCTTCGGGAGTAGATTCCCGTGATTCATCACTTACGTACGACACCCAGTGCTCGTCCCAACAAGTGCCCTCCCCAATGCCCATCACTCATTTTCCCCTCTCTCTCACCCCCCCCATCAACTCTCAGATTGTTCTCTGTATTTAAGAGTCTCTTATGGTGTCCTCCTTCTCTGAAGCTGCCTATTTTTGAGAGAGAGAGAGAGAGAGACAGAGAGAGCACACATGCATGTGAGCAGGGGGAGGGGCAGAGAGAGAGAGAGGGAGACACAGGATCCGAACAGGCTCCAGGCTCCGAGCTGCCGGCACAGAACCCGAACTCACAGACCGCGAGACCACGACCCGAGCCGAAGTCAGACGCTCCGCCGACTGAGCCGCCCAGGCGCCCCTTTTTCCCACTTTTTAAAAATCGGTACGATGTGCATAATATAAAGATATAAAGTTAGCATCTTAAATCGTGTTCAAGCGTGCGGTCCAGTGGCACCAAAGTTTATCCACACTGGCGTGCGACCATCACCGCCGTCTGCTTCCAAGGCTTTCCGTCTTCCTAAGCTGACACTGCCCCCCAGCCAGTCCCCGGCACCTGTGTTCCACGACCTGTGTCTGTGATCCAGGGGCCTTGCGGGAGTGGAATCACACGGTATTTGCTCTTTGGGGACGGGCTTCTCGCAGGCAACGTCGCATCCTGGAGGTTCACCTGTCTTGCCACATGGGATTCCTGCAGCTTTGCACGGTCGACCCCTACTCTACCTTCTGGAAGCGGTGAATTCACCACCGGCTGTGCCCTCAGTCCCACTGGACCTTCTGTGAGGGGCTGGACCAAGACCCCGTCTATCCCAACCTCCCCACACCCCCACTCCGACCGTGGAGCATGGCAGCCAGGGGTCCCGAAGGATTGACATCCGTTCACAGCCATGATCTAACAACCCCCGGGAAGCCTGGTGTGATGGCTGATTTTATGGATCAGCTGGGCTGGGCCAGGGGCCCAGACATTTGGGTCAACCGTGATTCTGGGTGTGTCCGGGAGAGTGTTTCCGGGTGGGATGAACACGTGAGTCGGTGGACTGAGGACGGCGGCGACCCTCCACAGCGAGGAGCCGGCCAGTCGGCAGGAGACCCCAGCAGAGAACAGAACGCCGCCCGCGTGCCCGTGTGACACAGGACAGCGGTGTGCTGCGCCCTGGACCGGACCTGCCCTGCGGCGCTCCCGGCCTCCCGTTTGCCCGCTGAAGACCTCGGGACTTCCCAGCCTCTGTGGCCCCGTCAGCCGTTCCTCGTGTCTCCACCCTGAGACCCCGGCCCCACCCAGCTGGGCATCTCCCTGTCCCCAGCGCGCATCCCCTGATATGGTCCCGGCCCCTCGGGGCGGAGGGGGAGAGCCGCGGGCCCCTCAGAGCACCCTGATTGGTTCTCCGCCCAGCGGACTTGGAACTTTCCTTTGCACGGATGGGCAGGCACTTTCTTTGGGAGGTGATCCCAAGAGGTCCGCTGTGGCCGCGAGGCAGCGAGGCCGGGAGGGGAGGAGAGTGAGGAAACTGCATGGAAGCGGGATTCGTCGCTGCGGACGCGGACTGTCCCTGGCAGGGACCCGGGAGGGATAACCCAGGATCGCCCTACCTGGGGATGTGCTCCACCCATCGCTGACTGAGGGCGCTCCCGGGGAATGAACCCCCTGGCCTTGCCGGCCTGCCCTACGGGGCACGGACTTTACTCCCAAGTCCGGAGGGAGGCGGACAGCTGCAGGTGTGTGTGGGAACTGTCCCTGGGGTGACCAGGGCCCCTGGCGTGGGCTGGGGAGACACAGATACACAGACCGACGGCATCGTTGGCATCAGAGGTGGTCGGCTTCTCATACTGGATTTCTGACTTTTGTCCGGGGAGCGGATCCATCTGTGGCTGAAAAGGAGCTACCCCCTTAAAAGAGGCACCTCCTTCCCCATTCACTCACTGGGACCCGCCGATTCACAGGGGCGGGCCGGGCGGGATGGATTTTGTGACTGTGCCCCAAGACAGTTCCCAGAACAGAGCCACTCCTGTAGAGACTGAGCTCCCTGGGATTCACAATCGGGCTGATTCTCTTTGACTCGCGTGATGGGCCACTTCTAGGAACTTAACCAACACATTGGTCCATTCCTCTGGGGGGGTGGGAGGGGGAGGCACACTCTCCCTTCTGAGCGGCCTGTGTCTGACACGCCTGTGTCATTAACGACAATCAGACCGTTATTCATTTATGTTCCGCCTCTTGAAGGAAAATCTATATGCTCAGAGACCGTGAGGGAACACCTTGCTGCTCATTTGCTTCCCAAACCTATCTAAATTATTCAGGCCAGCTAATGAATTTGTCTTGTCCAGCGCTCTTACATATCGTCTAGACGCATTTCAGAAAGTTAATAGCAGAGTAAATCCTGCGGCCGAAAATAGTTGCACATAATTATGTACTTTCCTAAAGAGGTGATTTCCTGGTGCTGCCTGGGCTGGGGGCAGGCGTGCAGGCATTTGCATATCTGTCACGGTCACAGAAGTGCAGAGAAATTCTTCCTGAGGCCACCTGGGTATAATTGCAGGGGCATTTAGAGAGTTTACGATGCTTCCCAGGGAAGAGGGGTCGCCGTGCACGACCACAGGGAAGCAGGTAGGTCGTGGGCCTGATGGGGTCCCAGACCGCTATAGCAGCACGGCAGTAAGACGGGGCCCAGGCTCCTCCCCCGCTCTGGAAGACCACGGCTTGTCCTCAGTTTCCCCAGCACGCCAATCTGCTAAGCAGTACTGTGCAGGCACTGGTCTGAATTCTAGCGATGGGCGTTAAGAGACTCACGGTCCAGTGCTCCCCAAACATCAGGCGGAGGCCAGCATCTCTGAGCCATCCAGAAGTCTCTGAGAGCAAGAGAATCATGATGCAGAGACTACCGCCTGGGGCCATCTCGGCCTCTACGCCTCTGCAGGGGCCGGAAAGGGGTCCCGGATCCTGGGTCCGAAGGCCTGAGTCCGAACCCCACACCTGCTCCTTGTTAGCTGTGGAGTCTAGTACGATGGGTGCTATGGGCTGAGTTATGCCCCCCCCCGCCCCCAAATTCATACGTTGAAGCCCCGAGTTCTTCAAATGTGAGTGCGTGTAGTGGGGGGTGGGGCAGTGGGCTTTGTATCGGTGACTAAGGTAAAATGAGGTCGTACGGGTGGCTGCTGAGCCAATCCGACCGGCGGTCCCTACAGGAAGAGGGGATCAGGACACAGACGCACCGGGGAGCGACCGCGTGAGGACACGGGGAGAGGGTGGTTGTCTACACCGAGCAGGGAGGCCCCAGGGGAACCAACCTGCCCACGGGCCCAGAGAAGGTGGGTTTGTGGCGTTTGAGCCTCCAGCCTGCGGACATTTGCCAGATGGCGGTCCAGCTAACACGGTGGGCGCTTGGAGCCCAGCCTGGGGCCTCGCGGCCGCCCGTGAGGTCAGGCAAGCAGTGGTCACTCCTCGTAGGGTGTCCCGGGGCGGCTCCGGGGACGTTCCCTGGACCGCAGACGTGTGGCCCACCGGCACCTTCCCTGCCATTCTCCGAATCAGTCTGAGCCCCTTGGGCCCCTGCAGGCTGCCCTTCCCACCCAGGTGCCCCTGTGACTGGAGTTACGCTGGGCCCAGATGAGTCGGGGGCTCCAGGCTGGCGAGACGGTCCCCCTCCACCCCGCCCAGCGCTGTGATCTCGCTCAGGCAGTTAAGCGAAGTGCTCAGCTCCTAATTGCTGTAATGGTGTCCGGGGAGGGCAATCAGGGCTCGGTTAATCAGGTGTGAGCCCACAGAGGTCTCCGTCAGAGCCCGCCCGCCTGCCAAGGAGGAAGGACAGGGTCCCCTGGGTGCATGCGGGCAGTCGGGGCGGCCGAGAGGCATCCAGCGGGCTCCCGGTCCCCCGTTTCCCAGCTGGGGGCTGAGGGCCGCCTGCCACGTGCGTTGGCACATTTAGTGCACAGGCTGTGGCCCAGCTGCCGCGGGCCGCTGCACCGGGCACAGAGATGGGGACCGATCTTCCTGACAGTCCCGGGGAGCGTGACTTCACAGCTGATACAAACTGGGCCCTAGAAAGGCGGTGTCATGGCCACAGATCCTCAAACGAAGCAGGCAAGGCAAGCGGCAGGCCGCGGGGGGCGGGGGGGGGTCTGACCTGCTGGACCCCCCCCCCCCCCCCCGTGTCTGGTTGCCATGGGAACTGAAGGACTTGTGAGTAAGCTCCGACGCGAGGGGGCTGTTCCTTGCCTTCCAGCCCACCGTCCACCTCCCCGGGGCCCGGGAGCAACCAGCATTCCCAGTGCGCCAGAGGCGGGCCGCTGGGGGGCTCCTCGGAGCCCCGCTTGGGAATGCTGCTCCAGCCTCAGGGCCTTTGCCCGGGCCTGCCCCACCGGGGAGCCCGCAGGCCCCTCCTCAGGGGCTCGCCCTGACCGCCCCTCAGCTCCTGGTCCCTCAGCACCCGCCGCCCTACCGGCCCACGTGTCTCCTTCGCTTGCTCATCGCTGGTCTTCTCCCTCCGACGGCACAGAAGGTGCACCAAAGCCTCCTCCTCCCCGGTTCTCCACCAAACCCCGGCTTGTGCCCGACAGGTGAGCTGGGGGCGTGCTCCTCGCTGCGGCACATGCTCCCGTCCTGACCGATGCAACGTGGAATCCAGTGCGGTTTCCAGGGCAGAGCGGAAGGCGCGTCAGAGGAGACGCCTCGTGGTGAGGAACACAGAGCTGCGGTCCCCCCGGGCGGTGGCGGAAGCTGGGCCCTGACCCTCGAGACTACCGGAGCCGCGGGCATCTCTCCCCCAGCCTCAGCCCCCAGACGCACGGTTTCTACGACAGACCTCCAGAGACGATTGCTTTCGCCCACCTTCCCGCTAATCAGAATTGACCTCGTTTATAGATTTCCATCAATAATCTCCTGTTCCAAAATATGTCTGAGACCCCCTGTTTCCTTTTGTGTTTGCTGTGACATCAAAACAATTACCTCTGACGCCGGTCACGTCCGGCGTGTCTCCCGTCAGCTGATAAGACCCTGCTCGTCCGGCAAAATTTCCAAGTCTCCGCGTGGTCGACTTACCTACTGGTGCTGAATCGAGGACTGCATTTCCTTTTGCATTTCCAGCTTTTCAAACACCTATCATGGCCTCAAAGCTCTTTAAAAAAAAGAGAGAGACTAGATAGTTTTATAAAAGCAATTTTCTTGTTTTCTCCTTTTTTAAAATTTAAATTCTAGTTAGTTAACATGCCGTGTACTATTGGCTTCAGGAGTAGAATCTGGTGATTCCTCACTTCCCTAGGACACCCAGTGCTCATCCCAGCAAGTGCCCTCCTCCGTGCCCATCCCCCGCCCAACACAATGTAGCACGTGGTAAGGTTTCATTCTCTTTCGTTGCCCAGTAGTATTCCATTGTGCATATACACCTTCTTTATCCGTTCATCGGTCGGTGGACGTTTGGGCTCCTTCCATACTTTGGCTGTTGATAGTGCTGCTATAAATATTGGGTCGCGTGTGCCCCTTCCTATCTGTGCTTTTATAGCCTTTAGATAGATACCTAGGAGTGCAGTTGTGGGATCGTAGGGTAGTTCTATTTTTAGTTTTTTGAGGAACCTCCATACTGGTATAAAAGCAACTTTTAAAGATCCTAAGCATTTCTAGCAATCCTAGGCATAAAGGAGGGAGGGAGAAGAGAAAGAAGTCATCGGAAGACGTTTATAGAGGGAGGGGCGAGTGACTGTGCCCTTGGACCCTCCCTTAGGGGGTGGGTGACTGTGCCCTTGGACCAGAGCTTAGGGGCCAGTACAGATGGAGAAAGCCAAAAAGGGCCAGAGAAGGCACCACCCCCCGAGGGCTGAGGGGCAGAGGGGCGCCTCCCACGCAAGTATGGGCCTTGGAGGGACCCTCCCAGCCGGGCAGTGAGCCTGATGGGAAAGGCTGTCCTGGCAGAGACCCCCTAGCGGGATGCGTCCTTCCTGTGCGGCCTGGAGGTCAGAGCCGAATGACAGAGGCTGGGGGTAGGAGGCCGGGTCTGGGCCCCGGGAGCACACGTGAGTTTCGGGCACAGCTGTGCTGCTGCCTGGGCGGTAGAGATGGGGGACTTGGCCTTGCCTGTGGCGTCTCCCAACTGCACTGCACCTTCTTCCCCGGCAGAGTCCAGGGTGACCGCTCGGGGCGCTGTTCCGGGCTCTGTGCACGGGCAGGGCTAAGGGGGCCGCCTGGGGGGCTCAGTCGGTTGAGCGTCCGAATTGGGCTCCGGTCATGATCTCGCGGTGCGTGAGTTCGAGCCCCGCGTCGGGCTCTGTGCGGAGACCTGGGAGCCTGGAGCTGCTTGGGATTCTGTGTCTCCCTCTCTCTCTGCCCCTCCCCCTCTCGCGCCTCTGTCTGTCTGTCTGTCTCTCTCTCTCAAAAATAAATAAACGTTTAAAAAATGTTAAACACAAGAGTCACACGCTCAGGGCTGCTCTCGGTGGGCTGGGCGGCTCCTTCCTCTGGGGGCCTCCGCCAGGGGAAAGTGCCTCAGTGTCGATCTGCCAGCCCCTGGGCAGGGGCCTTTACTTGAATTATCTCGCTTATCCACACAGCCGCCCGGCGGCGAGGGGCAGCCAAGCCCACGGAACGGGGAGCACGAGGCTCAGGGAGGTGGCTCCTCAAGGGGCCGCAGGGCGAGCGGAGGCAGGACTCACGTGCGCGCGCGACCCCCGGGCCGGACCCGCCTCCCGGCATCTCCCGAGCGCTCCGAGCCCAGGAAGCGGCAGCAAACAGGTGAGTGAGCAGCGTGTCTTCCTGCATGAGGCTGCAGAGAGCGGGTCTTATTTAATTAATGACCGGCTCCGCGATTGCTGTTTCAGTGCACGCCGCAGGCCGCCGTCTGTGATGGGCTTTCTAGACCGTTTTGGCGCCAGTGGCCTAATGTGGGTGCGCTGTGCCTGCGAGCCGAGGGCCCCAAGTGCTTCATCCATCAAGCGGGCCCCCTCCTGCCCCAGCCACAGCAGATCAATACCTGCTCCCACACCGAGGCCCAGCCTCAGCCCGTCACTCGGGCCGGCGCCGCCCTCCCCGGCCCTCCTTGCGCGGTGGGATTCTCTCCAAAGGTGCTGGCGTTTCCCCCCGCTGGGCGCTCTGGAGGGACTGCTTTCTTGGCCCCTCGGGGGCCGGGCATGGGACCCCACTGTGATCTGACTCCCGCCGGCCTCTGGGGTCAGGCCTCTCCCAGCCCCAGCCACCCCGCCCCCGCCCGCACGCACCTTCCCGCTCCTAGGGGTGTGCACGCTCCCGGGGCTGGATCCCTCACCCTCAGCCTGCTGAGAATTCCCATTCGTGCTTCCAGACTCTGCCTCCCCTTGCTGGCCCTTTAATGTGCTCCCGTGGGGGGAGGTGCACCTGTCCCGGTTGGCTTGTCTCCCCGCCAGCACTAACCTATGGCCTGTCTGTGCACCTGCCTCCCCACCAGGCCCGCAGCAGCCTCCTCCTCTTGGAGTCCTCGGGGCACAGTGGAGAACAAGGCAGGGCCGGGCCGCACAGGGGTCTGTCCAGGACTGCCCCCCCCGGAGCACCAGCTCCCACCAGCGTTTCTGCCCCTCTCGTGGGATGAACTATTTCCCCAAGTGTCTGGACCCCGGGGCCGGGAGAGGGACCTTATTTGCTTAAATCATTTACAGTCGTCCCTGGGTTTCTCGTCTGGGAAACAGGATTCACACTACTCATTCATTCAACAAGTATTTATTGAGCACCTATTATGTGCGTGGTCCTGATTTGGGCACAGTATCCAGCAATGAACGAGACCAATAAAAATTCCTGCCCTGTGGAACTTTTACTCCCCGGAGCAGGCAAGCTCAACACAAAAATATCGGAAGAACAAATATGGTGCCAGATAGTAACAAGTCGTGGAAAAAGGCAGGCAAGGGGGGAGGGGGTATGACAGGGGAGTGAATGTATAAATGGGTCACGGGGGGAGCCATCCTGAGGAGGTGGACTTTGTCAGGGTAACCCTGGGGACGTAAGAGTGCAGCCTTCACAGGTAAGTGTTCCCGATGTCGTGGAGATTAAACCATGTAATTCTTGTGGAAGAGTGTGTAAATCACGTAAGTAAACAACCCCCACAGTTGATATAATTCTCTTGTTCAAGCCCAGTGGCAGCCTCCGCGCAGGAAAGGGGAGTTTGCAGTAGAAGAAGGCCCTTCCCAGGACCACGCCGTGCACATATCAGAACGCTCAGGAGGCAGGGGATGGGGCAGAGAGGGGGCCAACCGCTTACGGCCGCTTTTTCCAGGGCGTCTGTGGATTCGAGGCGGGGTAGGAGACTGAGCACGTGGGCCTGTCCCAGGAAACAGGTCCTGACGGGAGGGGGACATCCAAAGAAACCCCTGGAGCTTCTGGTCACCTGCCGGACTGGCAAACTTGGAAGCTTCGGGGGCTCAAAGACACGGACCGCGTCCCTGACACTGCCCAAGGGATGAACAGGGAGGTTCGAAAGCCGGGCTGACTCCTCTGAAGAGCGGAGTGGAATTTTCCTCACTCTTATGGGGCTAAAGAGACAAAGATGAGCCGGGACGAGGGTCAACGAGCCCAGCCAGCTCTCCGCTGAAGCTCTGGGGGCCGCCCGGGGGGCATGGGGGGGCCAGAGGGAGGCTGAACCTTAGCAAAGCTGGTGCCCAGACTAACACGCACCTGCTGTCTTAAGGGGATCAGCCCCACACTTTGTCTGCCAAATAGAGGAAACGAGGAACTCTCAAGTAGACAAAAAGTCACCTGGAGCCACTGTGTTTGTATATACAATATCTGCCAATAAATAAAAGATGGTTAGGATGCCCAGGGGTAAAGCCGCGGAAAGGAAAGCCAGGAGCGATGAAACAGACAATGGAAATAGACTCCGCGTTTATCCAAGTTCTGGAGTTAGCTGGAAAGCACTTTATTTTTTTAATAGAGGGTGGGGAGGGGCAGAGGGAGAGAGAATCTTCGGCAGGCTTCATGCCGGGCATGGAGGCTGACTCGGGGCTCAATCCCACGACCTGGGTTCACGACCTGAGCTGAAATCAAGAGTCGGACATTTAACCGACTGAGCCACCCAAGCGCCCCTAAAGCCCATTAAATGACTGTAATTAATATATGCTCGAAAAGAGTAAATTACGGAGCAAATAATTTTTTTTAATGTTTTTATTTTTGAAGGAGAGAGAGAGACAGAGCATGAACAGGGGAGGAGCAGGGGGGAGACACAGAATCCGAAGCAGGCTCCAGGCTCCGAGCTGTCGGCACAGAGCCCAACACAGGGCTCGAACTCACAAACCTGAGATCATGACCTGAGTCGAAGTCGGACGCTTAACCGACTGAGCCACCCAGGCGCCCCGCAAATAATTTTTTAAAAAGGAGAATTTCAACAGAGAAATTGATCTATAAAAACAAATGAAAAATCCAGATGAAAAAAAATCCAAAATTAGTAACTCAAAAGATGGGTTTTATAGCAGGGTAGACACAGCAGAAGGTGGGATTTCTAAAATGGAAAGTCAATAAAGAGCGTCTAAATTCTAGCAACGGAAGAAAACGAGAAAGGATATACACCCAGGAGCACGAAGGGCAGACAGGACACTACAAACCTCGAATAGATTTGTAACTGGAACCCCGAAGGGGAAAACAGAATATGGGGCAGAGGGAAGTTTGAAGAAATATCGACCTAGAATTTTCCAAAACAATCTTAAGAGATAAACTTGCAAATTCAAACGGTTCTGCCACCCCAGAGCAGGAGGGATTTAAAATAATGAAAGCAAACCAAACCACCTATTTTCAGCAGTGGTGAAAGACATCATTTCCATTAGGTCAAAATGAGTGAGCGGTGTGTGTTTTAGTCTCTAGGTCACCCCAACACTAAGTTAGTAGATGGAAATGGGATAATAATTGTAAAAAGAAAAAGAAAAGATTAATTCAGAGAAAGAGAGAGAAGAAAGAAATGGCAAGCAGAGGCGGGATGATAGTTACAATCTGTATCGGCAGCGACACTAAATGTAAATGCAGCAAGGATTGTAAGGAAAAGTGTAAGGCTATCAGGCAGGATAAAACCCTTCACAAGCCACACATCCCACATGGGGCGAAGTCACTTCTCCCTGGCAGAGATCTCAAGTCCACGCCCGTTGTGGTCCTTATCCGCCTCTCAAGTCTTTTTGTTGTGTTTTTTTTTTTTTTTAATTTTTATTGATTTTTGAGAGGGGAGGAGGGGCAGAGAGAGAAGGAGACACAGAATCCGAAGCGGGCTCCAGGCTCCAAGCTGTCAACACAGAGCCCCACGCGGGGCTCGAACTCACGAATGGTGAGATCACGACCTGAGCCGAAGTCAGACGCTCAACTGACCAAGCCCCCCAGGTGCCCCCACCACCTCTCAAGTCTTGTCTGAGACATGACCCCCCCCCCCTTGTCCATAATGCATCAGACACACCAAACTATCAGACCTCCATGCCTTCGCTCGCGCTGGTTTCTTTGCCCGGCATGTCCCCTCCCCGCTGCCCCACCCCCCACCCCAAATACACACCACATGCTCTGCTTTGTGACTTAGGGCCCAGATCGGGTGAGGGCACGCCCCACAGAGCTCTCCATCACCCTCCTCCGTGCTCCCCACCACTCCTCCCGTGTCGGCCGCCGTCCGTGTACTCTCGTCCCCGTGAGGGAGCTGGTGGAGTCAAGGAGCCACAAGCGTCCTTTGTCACAGTCGAGTGCCAGGGCAGACGTGAGGCAAAACCCTGGCAGCCGGAATGCCCGCTAAGACCAGTGAGCTGGTAAAAAAGAAAGAAAGGGACAGCGAGAGCGACGAGGTTGGTATCAGCAACGGGCCTCCTGCGTGCTGTGCTTTCGTCCTGAAGGGAGCCCCACGAGGGAGGGGCTGTCGTCACGCCGTTGTGCGGACCAGAAACTTCCCCGGGACTGGCGGCTAGGAAGCGCCACTGCCTCGCTGTGCAGCGAGGAGACGTGTGCTTAACGAGCAGACGCCGGGGAGGCGTGAGGGAGGTCTGGGGGCTGGGAGAGCGCGGGACGGGGACCCCCCACCTGACCACGGGGGCCTTGGAGGCCTTTTCTAGAAGGCAGGGTCTGTGCTGGGGCCCAGGGGATGGGTGAGCAGGAGCCGGTGGGGTGAGGCGGGAGAGACTGGCCCACAAGAGCCCCGCCTCTGGCAGGGCAGAGTCCGCGACGCATGACTCCCGCATCGAGTCCAAGCGAGGCCGGAGGTGACAGTGGAGTACAGCCAGGAAGGTGTCACTAACGTCCCTGGGGCGGGAGCCGGGCGGAACTGGCCAGTGACCCGGCCATTGAAAGACAGAGCCCGGTTGGAGGCCAGCTTCTGGCCTCATTTCCAGGAGTTCGGCGGCGGGGCCTGGGCGCACGAGGAGGGAGGGGCCACGTGTCAGGCCGCGTGCCCGCGCTCGATACGCCCACCTCCTGCCATCGTCTCTCCACGCTCCGAGGCCAAGTTACTGCAGATGAGGACACTGAGGCTCGGGGCAGCCCAGGCCTCCCGACACACAGCCCGGACGCGCCCATGGGCCACCGGGCTTCCCGGCACGGATGTTCCCGCCTCCTTCCGTGCCTCGGTCTCCCCGGCTGAGTCCGGACCGCCCGCTCCAACAGTCCCGGATGTTTCGGGAGGTGACGACCGCTGCGACGGCGTGGACCTCTGCCACGAGACCGCCTTGCGTTTTCGGAGGCTGTCAGCTCCCCCGAGAAAACACGCTTCGCTCCCCCGAGCCATCTGTCCCCGGCCCCCAAGTCGGTGTCGATGTGCAGACAGAAACGGCTCCCGTCCCCCCACCCACGCCACCAGGTGTGCAGAAATGCGGTTCATTCCGAGGCAATTAATCCCATTAACAAACGGTGGTTCACAGCCTTCAACCGGGAGGCCGCCTTCGTTACAGTGTCGACCCGGGCAGGGGGGCGCTTCCTTAGCCCTGCAGAAGGCGCGCTGGCCACTGCCCGGACGCCGGACGCCGGCCGGTCCAAATTCGCCCCGAATCCGCTGCTCCCCACGTCCACCGCCGACCACGCTGCCTCCCCGGGTCCCCACGTCGGGGCTCGGCCCATGGAAGGTCTTGGGCAGCAGCCCGTACGTGTGTCCCCTCACCGTTCCGGGGACGTCAGCGGCCCACGGCTGATTGGGAGCGATTGTTTTCAGCACGGAGTCAGCCAGGAACGGGGCAAATCACTTTAATGATGTGTTAACATTTAATTAGATCGCTACCGAATGCTTCAGCTCACACGCCCAGCCCGTGAACCTGACCGGCGGAGGCAAAGGAGTCGCGGGAAGCGGGACCGAGGCCCTGGGCTCAGAACTCACTTGCTGGGTGAATTTCTCGGCACCCGATTCCGGGCGGAGCCGCGGCCGGGTTCTTGCACCTCCCGGAAAAGAGAAGCCTGTTGTCTTCCGAACTGTGTGCCTGCTGTCCGCAAGGTGCGGGCTGTGGCACCAAGAGGAACACAGAAACGGAGGCAAGGCCCCTCCTGGAGAAGACAGGTGTGCAGAAAGCGGGAAGAAAACTCCTACTCAGGCGCCCGGGCCCTCGCCTCTGCTGCCCAGCAAGGAAGGCTAACGAGTGGGAAAATGGGGCTCATCTACAGGAGCTGCGGAGCAGGGGGGGAAGGTCATGGGTAAGAGGAGCGGGCCCAGCGCACAGAGGCCTGGGACACGGAGCCAAGGAGTTTAGACTGCGTATTTCGAGAAACCCCGAAAGGCTTTGGGGCGGAAGCCACACTTTCCGGCCCATATCTGAGGCTATTAAGCAATAAAATACGCATTAAGCCCATTAATTTGGAAGTAGGAAATCCAGGTGTGTGTGTCACAGGGAGCGGGCCTGGGCACAAGCCACGGGTGACACGTGCCTCCTTCTCCATTCATGCATCAGGGCCCGGGGGGGCTTGGAGGATGCCCACGAAAGCCTCTGTGCCTCAAACACACACGTGCACACATGTATGCACGCAGGTACGCGGGCGCACGCATACACACGTGTGCACACACGCGTGCACAGGCATGCAGGCACACGCATACAAGCATGTGTGTGCACACACATGTATGCACACAGGTATGCAGGCGCACACGTACACGTGTGCACACACGCACACACGTATGCACACAGGTATGCAGGCACACGCATACATGCACGTGTGCACACGCACACACGTATGCACACGGGTACGCAGGCGCACACATACACAACTGTGCACACGCACACATACATGCACACGGTTACACAGACACACGCATACACGCACGTGTGCACACACGCACACATGTATCCACACGGATACGCAGGCGCACGCATACACAACTGTGCACACACGCACACACGTATGCACGCAGGTACGCGGGCGCACGCATACACACGTGTGCACACACACGGGCACACAGGCATGCGGGCACACGCATACAAGCATGTGTGTGCACACACATGTATGCACACAGGTATGCAGGCGCACACGTACACGCGTGCACACACTCACGCACATGGGTACGCAGGCACACGCATAATGCACGTGTGCACACACACGTATGCACACGGGTACGCAGGCGCACGCATACACAACTGCACACACGCACACACGTATGCACACAGGTATGCAGGCACACACATACATGCACGTGTACACACACGTATGCACACGGGTACGCAGGCGCACACATACACAACTGTGCACACACGCACACACGTATGCACACAGGTATGCAGGCACACGCATACACGCACGTGTACACACACGTATGCACACGGGTACGCAGGCGCACACATGCAAAACTGTGCACAACTGTGCACACACGCACACAGATATGCACACGGGTACACAGACACGCATACACGCACATGTGCACACACGCACACATGTATGCACACGGATACGCAGGCGCACGCATACACAACTGTGCACACACGCACACACGTATGCACACAGGTATGCAGGCACACGCATACGCGCACATGTGCACACACGCACACACATGTATGCACACGGTACGCAGGCGCACGCATACACAACTGTGCACACGCACACACCCACACGTGCACGCGCGCACGCACACACACGCCGTCGGCCCCCCTATCGCTCACAGAGCCGGGCACGATCCTCGGCCCCGCCCACGTTCTCGTCCCCGGAGCCGGGGCGGAGGGGGGGGGGGCCCTCTTCACCCGCACAACTTGGGCGAATGCCCGTTTTCAAAGGACGTGCCGCCGGCCCCGCCGCTCTGCCCCCACGGGGCCGTGGCCTGGCACCTCCGCCGGGAGGCCCGGGCAGCAGCTGTGCTCAGAGCGGCCGGCCGCCCCGAGAACGCTCCATGACGTGACGCGACCAGACAGGCGCAAGGAGCAGAGCCTGCGGTCATGTAAAACGCAGGAGAGAGTCCCCGTCCCGGACGCTGCCGGCCGAAGAGCGGCGGCCGTGAACGCGGGGAGCCCCCGACCGGGGACAGTTTAACCCAGCCCCCCGCGTAACGAGAGCCTCATTATCGGGAGGAAGCCGGAGGCTCAGGCACGTCCTGTGCGCGGCACAAACCTTGTAGGGGGTGCGGGGAACCGTGTGAGGTGGTGCCACGTGGCCTCCCCGAGTCAGCCCCGCCCACCGCCCAGATGGAAGCTTCCAGACGAGTCAGTCCGTGGGAAGAGAGCAGGCGTTTGTTCATCGGGCCCCAGAGCCTGGGGCAGCCTGGGGGATGATTGACCCGGAGTGAAATCGGGCATCCTTAAGCTGGAGAGCCCCGGGTTGCCCGACAGATTCCACGTACGGGTCATCTCCCCGAGACAGATTAAGCGCGGTGGTGCCCTCTCTGCCCTGCGGGGGCGGGGGAGCCCAGCGCTGGCCCGACCTGCCGCCGCCTCCCACGCGGACGTGGACAAAGGGGAAGCAGGCAAGGCCGGGCTTCAAAACTGGCTCGTCCGGCCGGGCCACGCGGCTTGGGCGGCTTGGGCGAACCTCCACCTTGCCTACGGCTGGGCTTGGTCCCTCCCCCCACCCCCGAGGACGGGCGTGATCATGGCATCACCTGCTCGCAACTGGCTGGGAGAAGGGGCTCGGCGGGGCCAGGTAGGCGCGGCAGCACGGTCCCCGGGGCGCCGCGACCGTTCTGACCCCCAGCACGCAGCAAAGAGGCCCACATTCCCCGAGCTGAGCCCGTGCGCGCTCACAGGAGTCTAATGATTCCGTCTGCTCGAGCCCCCACATGCTGTCCTTTTGTCCCATTCAGGGGACAGAGGACCTCCCACCTGTGCCCTCCTCCCGTCTGTCCTCGCCCATCTCGCACACACGTGGGGACCCGCTGGGGGACCCAGGGCCCCCCCCCCCCCAAACAGGAGGTGCATCTGGGCATCGGCGCCGTAGGGCGCTGCGAAGCCAGACAATTGGGCCCTTTTACGTCTTTGTCTTTTCCTTGATGTTACTAATTTGTGGCGAGTGGAGCAGGAGGTCTGTGCTGGTGCTGAGGCGGAACGGTACTCTACGCCCTCTCCGCCACTGGTGGGTCCAGCCTGGGGGAGACGGTCTAGCCTCGCCTCCTAATGCCGAGGGGTCCCCGGTCCACTACCCCCACCCCAGCTGTGCAGCCTGGAAGGGGCACCATTCAGTGATTCCAAACTGGGACCACCCGGCCGCCCCCTGCAACAAAACGCATAGCAGCGTGTGTCTCCCAGATGTGAAAGTGAAGGTATGAGGGTAATCACACAAAAGACAAGGAGCGGTTGGAAACAACACCGTTCGAAGGTCCTCACACTGAAGGGGTGCGGTGTTATTTGAAGGCAGACTCTGGCTCATTCAAGATACATATTTCTTTATTTTTGAGTGACAGAGCATGAGGGGGAGAAGCAGAGAGAGAGGGAGACACAGAATCGGAAGTGGGCTCCGGCTCTGAGCGGTCATCACAGAGCCCGACACGGGGCTCGAACCCACGAACCGTGAGATCATGACCTGAGCCGAAGTCGGACGCATGCCTGGCTGAGCCACCCAGGCACCTCATTCAAGATACATATTTAAACCAGAGGACAACCACTGAAAGTTTTTGTGAGAGGCATAAATAAAAATCCAGTACAGGAGATGAGATGGAATCATGTAAATGTTCAGTTGACACAAGAGAAGGCAAAGAAAAAAAACAGGAAAGAGAAAAAATAAATGGAACAATAAGAAAATAGATACCAAATTGTAGATTTTAATCGAACCACATTAATGATCACAATAAATGTGAATTATTTAATCATACCAGGTGAAAGGCAGAGATTGTCAGATTTGAATTAAAAAAATCAAGAGTCAATTTCATGTTGTCTATAGAAGACCTACCTTAAATATAAAGGTATAAATAGGTTATAAAGAGTGAAATGATGAAAAAAGACACCATACAAACACTAAGCAAAAAAAAAAAAAAAAAGCTGTAGTAACCATATTAATATCAGACAAGTAGACTTTAGAAAAAGGAATGTCAAAGATACAGAGGGATGTCACATAATGATAAGGGAGTCATTTCTCCAGGAACTCATAACAGTCCTAAATGTGGGGATGTCTGGGTGGCTCAGTCAGTTAAGCGCCTGACTTTGGCTCAGGTCACGATCTCACGGTTCTTGAGTTTGAGCCCCGCGTTGGGCTCTGTGCTGACAGCTTGGAGCCTGGAGCCCGCTTCGGATTCTGTGTCTCCCTCTTTCTCTGCCCCTCCCCTGCTCACATTCTGTCTCTCTCTCTCTCTCTCAAAAATAAATAAACATTAAAAAAAAGTCCTAACAACAGAGATTCCAAATATTTGAGCAAAAATAAAAAGACAAACAAAACAAAACACAGGAGCCAAAAATTGATGGAACTGGAGGGAGACATAGACAAGTCCACAGTTACCACTGGAGATGTCAACTCTATGTGGACAAAGTAAAAGCTCTATCTGGACAGAAAAAAACAAACAGAAAATCAGTAAAAAATAAAGTAGACCTTAGGTCTAGATGACATGTATAGAACATTCCACCCAGCAACAGGAGAATACATCCAGATCATAAAACAAAACTCAGAAAATCTTAAAGAATAGAAATCTTTTGATTATCAGCCATAACAGTAAACTAGGAATCCGTAACCAAAGACTACCAGGAAAAAATAAATGCTTAGAAACTGAACAACAGACTTGTGATAACTATAGTAAAAGAGTAGGTGGCAAGGGAAATTCAAAAATATTTTAGAGTGAATGAATGTGGAAATAAAACTTACCAGCGTTTGTGGGATGCAGCTAAAACCGCTTAGAGGAACATTCATAGTATTGAAGGGCTTACATTAGAGAAGATGAAAGGTCTCGAATCAATAATTTAAGCTTCCACTTTAAGAAACTAGAAAAAGAAGAGCAAAATAAATCAAAATATATAAATTTTAAACGTGCCAAGTCTGCATGCTGAAAACTAAAAACATGGATGAAAGAAATAGACCTAAATAACAGGAGGATTTACGGCTTCAGAAGCTGAATGTTAAGACATCACTTCTCTTCCACCCAATTTCATTCACAGATTTAATGCAATCCCAACAGAAACCCCAACGGGCTTTTTAAAAGAAGACATACACACGTTGAATCGAAAATGTATATGGAAAGGCCACATAAGTAGGACAGATGCCACAAGGGTGACAAAGAACAAAGCTGGAAGACTCAGGCTTTCTGACGTCAGGACTTGCTACAAACTGCGGTGATCAAGCCAGTGTGATGTCAGCGGAAGAACAGACACAAAGGTCACCAGAATAGGGTACAGAGCCTGAAAGGAGACCCACAGATACATACTCAAACGACTTTTGACAAGGGTGTAAGAGCGACTCAGTAGAGAAAGGCCAGTCTTTTCAACAAATAGCCCTAGAAAAATCACACATCCATATGCAATTAATTACTTGCTTAACTCTCAACCTCACACCTTAGGGAAAAGTCAGTGCATTTGTAAGATGCGTAAGACTGTACACCTTCCAGAAGTTCAGAAGAAAATTGTGTGACCTTGAATTAGGTTCTTTTCCCTAGAGAGAGCGCCCATAGCATGATCCACAAAAGAAAAAAGGTGGGAAAGTTGAACCTTACCAAACGTTAAAACTTCTGCTCTGCAAAAAACAACAAAACAAAACAAAAAGTTGTTAAGATAATGAAAAGGCAAGCCACACTCTGGGAAAGGTATTTGCAAATCACATTTCTGACTGCTGTATTCAGAGTATAGACGATAAAACAAGAAGTGATCAAAGGTCAACAATAAGAAAACAAATTTTTTTTAAAGAAGGACAATTTAAATTTTTAAATGCTTATTTATTTTTGAGAGAGACACAGCATGAGTGGGGGAGGGACAGAGAGAGAGGGAGACGCAGAATCCAAAGCAGGCTCCGGGCTTCAAGCTGTCAGCACGGAGCCCGACGTGGGGCTCGAACTCGTGAACCATGAGACCATGACCTGAGCCAAAGTTGGATGCTCAACCGACTGAGCCACTGAAACGCCCCAAAGCTAGAACAATTTAAGCAGCAAAATAGATGAGATACTATCAGATTGGAACCCAAAGAATAAAATAGACAACTTTGAGGACATGCCAACATTAAACACACACACACACACACACACACACACACACACACACAGGAGTGGCAACTCTTTCTTACAGAAGAATTCCAAATAATAAATATAAAAGAAAGGACCATGACCATCATTAGAATACCACCATCATGACTGCTGCAGAGAAAACCCATTGTTGAACACCCAACTTAGTAGGCAAATTCTCAGGACATTTGTATAACCTCCGAGTATCTCTTCCCAGATGATGTGAGTGACAAAGGGGAACTCTGGCAGGTGGCAACTTAACCAAGTGATTGAGGCCACGGTTACCATAACAAATGCACGATCCAGCCGCTGATGTGGCCTCTGAGCGGGGTGTCTGTCCTCCGTGGTGTTCTTTCTGGTCATGCAGAGACCCAGTGGCTTCGTGAGAAAACATCAGAAGAACCCAGGCTGAGAAGTAGTTGTACAAATTAACTGGCCTGCACTTTTTGAGTGCCAAGGTCACAGAAGACAAAGAGAGTCTGAGGACCCAGAGAGGGGACGAGACTGAGGGAACAGGAGAGCCAAATGCAGTGTGGGACCGTGGGTTAGAGTCTGGACCCAAATGAGAACATTAGAGGAAAACCGTGAAATCAGAAAGAAATCTGTAGTTTAATAAAAGCATCGCCTTGGGGCGCCTGGGTGGCTCAGTCGGTTAAGCGTCCGACTTCAGCTCAGGTCACGATCTCACACTCCGTGAGTTCGAGCCCCGCGTCGGGCTCTGGGCCGATGGCTCAGAGCCTGGAGCCTGCTTCCGATTCTGTGTCTCCCTCTCTCTCTGCCCCTTCCCCGTTCATGCTCTGTCTCTCTCTGTCTCAAAAATAAATAAGTGTTAAAAAAAAATAAAATAAAATAAAAGCATCGCCTCGACGGGAATGCCTTGGCCTACATCACTGTTCGCGGTCGTGTGCGCTTATGTAAGATGCTTACGTTAGGGGAAACGGTAAAGAGTTTACGGGAACTTTCTCTTCTTACGACTAGCCTTGCAACTCTTCTGTAAGTCGCACATTATCCCCCACTAAAAGACTGACAGGAGAAAGTGACAGAAAAAGAAGTTGGAGTGTGTACATAACCTAATTTCAAGACTTCTTGTAACACTTCAGCGCGATATTGGCAAAAGCATAGACACGGAGATCAATGGAACAGAATATAAGGTCCAGAAATAGAGCCATCTACACACAGGGCCGATTGATTTTTGAGAGATGGAGAGGTGATTCAATAAGACAGGACTGTCCTTTCTTTTTCTTTTTTTTTAATTTTTTTAATTTTTAATATTTTTATTTTAGAGAGAGAGACAGAGTGAGAGCAGGGGAGGGGCAGAGAGAGAGAGGGAGACACAGAATCCAAGGCAGGCTCCAGGCCCTGAGCTGTCTGCACAGAGCCTCACGCGGGGCTCGAACCCATGAACCCCGAGATCATGACCCGAGCCGAAGTCGGACGCCCAACGGACTGAGTTCCCCAGCGCCCCCAGAATGTCCTTTCATCGTGCGGTGCTGGGAACAATCAGCCACGCCCAACACGATGAGACCCGCCCCCCTCCTCACACCTTCTGAAAAATTAACTCAAAAGGCACCAGAAGCCCAAATGTAAAATGGTAAATGGTAAAATTTCCAGAAGAAAATATTCATGAGCTCCGGTGGGTAAAGTCGTCTTACATACGTCAATAAAAGCATGATCCGTAATAGGAAAAGAATAATAAACTTTGACCGTATCGAAATGTGTATGAATTCGCAGGGTGGGGCGGACCCACGGAGAGTTGCCCTTTGGGGAGCGAGGCTGGGCACACGTCCTCTCCTGCTCTCTCTGCCCTCCCTGATTTGGACTCTCGGCCTGAGCCCACTCTCAGTGCCCCAGCTCCGACCCGCCGCCCCGGCCGCAACCCTCTGTGCTGCCCTGACCCGCTCACTGTAAAAGGCAATGGTGCTTGGTCCACCCAGACCTCTCCCTCCACTTCCTGGTGGTGATGTGCACCACCCCCCCCCCCCCCCACCCCCCCCCCCCCCCCCCGCCTTCGAGAACCGCCCCTCCCTTCTATCTCTCCGGCAGTCCCACCAACCACATTTCCCAGGCACTTGTCCAGAAAGGACACATGATCTGGCTTGGCCAATCGGAAGCCCGTCCTGGCATTTTCTTTTTTTTTTTTTTTTTTTTTCAACGTATTTTTTTTTTATTTTTTTTTTATTTTTTTTGGGACAGAGAGAGACAGAGCATGAACGGGGGAGGGGCAGAGAGAGAGGGAGACACAGAATCGGAAACAGGCTCCAGGCTCCGAGCCATCAGCCCAGAGCCTGACGCGGGGCTCGAACTCACGGACCGCGAGATCGTGACCTGGCTGAAGTCGGACGCTTAACCGACTGCGCCACCCAGGCGCCCCCCGTCCTGGCATTTTCTATATGGAGAGAACTGTCTCTCTTTTCCGTGGATTTGAGCCATCAGGGTGTGACAAGTGACAAGACTGGTGGGTGGCCACACCCTCGGCCATTTGGAAGATTCCCAGTGAAGGGGCCCCGAGGTCATGGGGGGGGGGGGGGGGGAGAAGGTCCTCGTTCCAGTCTGCCTGGGACCTGCTCCTTCCTACCCTGGCCTGGTCTGGATCAAGTCTGAGGCCCAGCCAGGAATCAGACTCAAGCCTCCTGCCACTGGGCCCGCTCCCCGAGCTGCCCGGTGACCCCTAGGAGTGTGGCCTCTTCCCCGCGCAGTAACCCAGGCCTGCAGCCTCCGCAGACCCCTACGGCTTCGTCTCCCCAGGCAGGTGGGGACGCAGGCAGGTAGAGGAAAGAAGGAAGCCGCCGAGAGAAGGGAGAAGGTCCCCCAACCCAAGGTCCCGGAGCAAACTGGTTTGCGCAGATCTGCCGGGCCAGCTCAGACCCAGCTGCCGCCCTCCCCAGGGACCCGCCACGGCCCCTTCCCGACCCCATTAATTGGGCCACATCTGGTGACTGCCGGGTGCTTCCGCTCCCGCTCCCTCTAGAGCCCGCCTCTCTGCCTTCTGGGGCTCCGACCAATCAGCCGCGCCTCTCCCTCTCGTGTCGTGTCCGCCGAGGCAGCTCCCGGGCCCGGCTCCTGCCAACCCACCGCCCCGTGGACTGGCCCACGAGAGCCGCGGGCACACGAGCACACTCACCTGGTCCGTCCGAGAGCCCCACTCCCCCGTGCGGGCAGACAGTGTGCGTGCACCCCACCCTCGGAGCAGATTCTAGAATCACGCTCGGGTCGGGAGAGTACGCTCCCGTCCCCACCAGCAGCCCCACCCCGGCCCTGAGTGTGGACGCCTGCCGGGCCACGCTGCCTGGGGCCCGGAGCCACCCGGGGCGGGGGGGGGACACTGCCCTCACCTTGGCCGCGCTCACAGCCCTGTGGGGGCGGGCAGGTGGGCGGACGATGGCCTGTGGGACACGGACAGGGCGCCCACGCAGCCCGTCCTGCATCTGGGGACATAGACACAAAGAAGTGGCCCCTGGCTTCCCTCCGGACGGGGAGCTCAGTAGCTCCCTCTTTGCCACGACTGCCTGCGCAGGCAGAGGGTCCTTCCAGGCGTCCTCCAGGAACGACTCAGCCCTCTAAGTGCGGTGTGCGTATAACACAAGGTAAAAACGTTCACGTGTCTCCTCCGGTAACACAAACTCTGCTTTCTCACGAACGCGTAGGAAACGCGTTACTTGGCAGTTTTTATAAACTGTCCGTGTTCTCACCAAGATCGTACAGGACAAAGGAAACGCAGCGGCTGTCTTTCTCCAGGCTCCGCATCGCCTCTGTTTCACTCGGGCAGTGCCACGCTCTTGGGTGGCGCGGCGTGGATGGGCCAGTGGTCAGGGAAAGCCCACCGCGGTCTGAACGGTGAGAAGCAGCCAGACGCTTGAGGTCCTGGGCGGAATGTTCCAGGCGGCAGTGGGGAAAGGGCCAAGTCCCCGAGTGGAAAATGGGGCGTGCGGGTTCACGGCGCAGCACGGAGGCTGGTGTGTCAAACACAGTGGACCAGGAGGAGGGGGCGGGAGCTGAGGCCCAGGGCCCCGGTCTGACGCCGGGATCGCCGAGCGGGGTGGGGTTTTTCTCAGCCAGGGCCGTGATCTCCGAGACCCACAGCCTCCACACCTGCACGCCCCGCGGCCTCTCCACGCCACGTTCCCGGACGCCTGAGATTCTGGAAGCTGAGAACCTCGGTGCTCAGCGGGGGGCGTTTGGCAGACTTGTTGCTGGCACGTCAGGGGTCCTGTGGGGTCCTCCGACACTTAGCAGGGAAGCCGGCGTCTCCAGGGAGCAATTGAACACTTCTGAGCACTTTGGAGAGGTGACCACTCCCCCTGGAGACGCGGTCCCCTCCCCAGATGAGCTCCCTCCCCACCGGCTAGAGTGGAGGGCTCGGGCACCGGGGGTCCGCAGCTGGGACGAGCAAAATTAGCCCGTGCCCATTAACACGAGGCCGTGTGAAGATAATGTGCTCTCAAGGAAACGCGATCGATCCGCCCGAGCTGGGGACTCTCGCCTCTTAAAATCCAAGGCCAAAAGCCTGGGATCTGCTCGGGTCTGTGGGCCATTCGGACGTGCTGTAATGCCGCGTGGCCCTCAAATAAGGCAGCACCAAAGTTGGGGTGAAAGTCTTCCTGACTCAGGGGAGCACCTGTCTCAGGGGAACACCTGTCTCGGGTGGAGTACCTGTCTCAGGCAGAGCACCTGTCTCAGGGGGAGCACCTGTCTCAGGGGGAGCACCTGTCTCAGGCGGAGCACCTGTCTCAGGATGAGCACTTGTCTCAAGGGGAATACCTATGAAGGAGGTAGGCATCTCCTTCGTCTTCAACCTCTCTAGAAAGTTGTCCTGTCTCGGTGTTGATTTATGCTTTCCCACCTCCACCACCACCCCCACGGTGCCTGGGGGTCCCCCATGAAATGAGCCGTCTCCCTCTTCCCCTGGAAGCAAGTGGATGGGTGAGCCCATACCTCCCAGAATCTCCTCACTTCTGGACCAGCACCCTGTTCCTTCTGCCTTCCTCAGAGCAGTACCTCTGCGTGTGTGACTATCCCCGGAGACACCGGGCAATGCTGGAAACACTTCTGGTTGTCAGGACTGGGGCATTTGGTGGGTCGAGGCCGGGGACACCGTTCAGCACCCTACAACGCACAGGACAGCCCCTGCCACAAAGGAGCATCCACCCCCGAATATCACCAGTGCCGAGGTGGAGAAGTCTGGTGGGGTGATGGGGTCTCTGCCCCTCTCTGCCAGCTGTCCGCTGGGTCAAGTTCCTGCTTGTCAATTCCATTCCTCCGTAGGGGACCCTAGTAGCTCAGAGGACCTCAGACGATAACCCAGCATCAGGCTTCACCGTTACCAGTCGCTAATCTGCCCCCACGGGATGCAGTCTCCGAGGCCACCTGTCAAGGTGAGTCAGGCCGTGCCCTAGATGAGACTGATGTGTCCTGCGCTAGACAAAGAGTTTGCTATGCATCCCAAGAAGGAGCCCACGGAGTTGATTTGCCCATGGGAACAGTGAAGTGACTGTTTGCTGATGGCTGGCTGCGTGTGTGACCCCAGACACAGAGCTCCGTGCCCAATGCGATCTCGCTTCGTGCCACAGCCACCTGGTCACCTAGCGTCACCTCTGACCTCTCCTGGGGTGGCACAGGAAGACTGGGGGCAGGTCAGGATGGTCCGTCCACCAAGCCATGTTCTGATCCGATGGCACATGTGATGAGTCTGGCAAGCAGTGACAGCGTGACAGGCATTCAAAGGCTGCCGGGGGGGGGGGGGGTCGCCCTGCCCAGGTAACTAAAGCCATCCCGCAGACGTGCTCTTACACAGGGCAGCTGGGCTCAAGTGAGCGACTGTCCCCACTGTGATTTCTGGCCAAAGAGGTCATCAGGAAGAGAGGTGGGCACAGGTGGGCACCGAACTCCTCTGGACCGGGAGGGGCAGCCATCCAGGGGGCGGGACGGCCCTGGGCCAGGCGGGCAGGGATGTGCTCGGAAATGTGGCCAGAGGGGCCTGTCCAGTCTGTCCGTGGCCCCAGGTCTGATCACAGGAGGGCTCATGTGAGTGTTCGTGTGCCCCGCACTGGCCGTCCCAGGGCTGGCGGCCCCGTGTGCTCACGCTCGGCAGCCGTGCAGGGCGGGCCTTCCTCCGCCCGCCTCATCCATTCACGCATTCATTCAGCACCTGCAGGTGTCGAGTGCTGGGGACCAATGCGGCAGTGCCGGAGACGGGTGGCCTCTGCCCACGGGGCTCCCAGCCAGGGGGCAGAGTGGAGGTTAGGGAGCCCATCCCAGAGCCGCTGGCGGGGAGCCTGGGCACAGAGGCCGGGGACTTCCCGGAACACGCCCAGAAGGGCAGAGTGGGGTTCACAGCCACGCCCATCGAGGCCACTGTCAGGCCACGTCTCTGTCTCCCTCCTCGCTGCTTACAAGGCCCTGAGGGGTGTCGTCCCGTCCTCCCCAGAGCTGCCCAGCTGCTTCTCCCCGAGCCCTGTGCCTGCCCCTCGGGGCTCCTGCACACGCTGTTCGCACTCAGCGAACACGCTGTTCCCCCCGACCAGCCTTCCCTCCGCAGCTCGGATGCCCTTCTGCCAGGCGTCAGCCAAGTCCAGCCCGGGATCGCCCTCCCGCCCAGCACCACGGCATCTGTGGGGTCCCACAGAGCCTGCGGTGGAGGATTTTACTGGCAGCAGGGTTATTTACCATTTAATTGGGGGATTTGATTAATGTGGAACTGATTAACGTTCACACTGAAGTCATATATTCAAGAAGCCAATTTCCCTCCAAGCTGGTGGAAACCTCACCGCGTTACTTACAGGGCTGGGCCCCCCGAAGAGGAAAAAGAACTTTCATGAGCCCCTAATTAGTATCGGAGTCACTCACGAGGCACACACTGAGCCCGCCCCACAAAGTAATTAATTAGATTTTTTTAATTGCGCTAAATGTTTCTACATTGCTTTTTCCTGTTTTCCAAGAATTTCAAATGCCTTTTGGGGCCTCCCTACGGACACAACACGAAGATCTTCCCAAGCACTGAAACCACCCCTGGAAGAGTGACGCGGTCAATTACAGCAGCTGCCGATGCTGCTTGTTAAGTCTGGTCAGGTCCTCTCATCCCTTCCTGTAAAGTCACTGCCACACTCAACGTGGCCTCGTCACACCCAGCTGGTCCTGCTTTGCTCCCGCCCACGCCTCCCAGGTTTCCTTTCTGCTCCGAGTAAACCCCAAAGCCCTTACCTGACCCCAAGGGCTGTCGCCCTCAGCTCCTGCCCCCCACCCTCCACTCCCCACCCCCACCTCCCACCACACTTCCCACTATGCCCCCCACCCCCCCCAGCCCCACACCTCCCACCCCACCTCCCACAACGACCCCCACTACGGTCCCCACCTCCTCACCCCCACCTCCTACCACATCCCCACCTCCCACCATGCCCCCCACTATGCCCCCCACACCCCCTCACCCCCAGCACACCCCCCACCCCCTGCACACCACCCCCCACCCCCGTCCAGGTTTATTTCACTTGCCAGGCAGCTGTCCTGCATTTACTGACGGTCCCTAGAAGGCCAGCCCCGCGAAGGCAGTGCCTTTGTGTGTTTGCGTGTCCTGGGCCACCAAGGAAGGTGTCTCGATCCCAGGAGGCGTCAGTAGGTTTGGATCAGCGGCACGTCTGGAAGAACGGGTCCACCCACCCGCCCCGACACCCCGGGTGCCGTTTCACATCTCCGTCCCTGCTCATTTCTCTGTCCTGGGCCCAGAACGGCCGGCCCCATAATGGAGGCGGCAGGGCTGGGCAGACCCCTCGATTCAGGTGGGCTGGGGTCACCGTGCCCACGTTCAAACTGGGACATGGGGACTCAGGGCCCGGGGGCCGCCGCTGCCTCTTTCCAACATCTGTCCCCAGGCCAGCAGCTGCTATACTGGGCCCTGCCCCGGGGGCCCCTGCACACCCCCCAGCACCCCAGCTGGACAGTGGACAGTGTTGCTGCTTTCCTGCACGTCTTGTCCTGGCCACGAGGCCTCGGCTGGCGATCTGCACGAGGGCCCCCGCGTCCCTCGGCCCTGGCCTGGCTCTGGGGCCCGGCCGCATGCCGATGGCCCCTCCCGGTCAGTCTGTCCCCACCGGGCTGGCTGGGAACCCCTGTCTCCTGGGCCACCCTCGTGTCCAGGTAACGGGAGGGAAACGGGACGCCAGGGGGGCTCACGCGGGGGCTGGATTGGGGCGAAGGATGAGGAGTCCACAGGTCAAGGGCGCTGCAGAGACGGGGATTGTTGTAGACGGTGGTGGGGCTATCAGGGAGGTCACTAGAATACACAGTACTGTATTACGTTATATACGGCACTCCATGTTTTATCCCCTCAGGAATATGTGAGTTTAGTTACCGTCGGCAACAGGGGATCCGAGAGCCTCTCGGGCCCCAGACCCAGGAAGCCCGGAGGGCGACCTCTCAGGCGCTGCTCCAGTCCAGGCTGGGACACCGGGCAGGGGAGCAGCGAGGAGGGTGGGCGGGTGGGCCCCGCACCAGCCAAGGAGAGGCCTGGGAGGAAACCGCCCTGTCCACACCATGATCTGGGGCGTCCAGCCCCCGGCCCGGGAGGAGATCTGTGTCTGTATTCACGGCTCTGCAGTCGCGGCAGCCGAGGAAGTGACACAGGCAGAGCACCCCCCCCCCCCCCCCCCCCCCCGCCGCACGGGGCTCACCGGTTGGTTTGCTCTTCCAAGGCCTGGTCCTCACCCTTCTCCTCTCGGGACCGTCTCCTCCCCTGACCTCCCCAGGGCTCGAGGTTCTCCTGGGACCTTCTGGACCATTCTGCTCTTCATCCCCCGCCCCCCGACCATGATCCTCGGATCAGCTCCTCCCGCGGAACAGGCTGCGTCTTCTTACTAACCGCCCTCCGCATCCTCCGTGGACCGCGTTCAGTAACCCGAAAGGCCCTTTACACCCTTGAAAGTCTTTCTGACGGCCCGCCATGTGCTAGGCGTGCGTCACCCTGTTCGATGGCCCGAGACTCTCGGCTCTGGCTGACCTGCGGATCTGAGCACACCCCGTGAGCCAGCCCAGCCCCCACGTCTGGAGCCCACCCCTGCCCCCGCACCCCCTCCCCGCTCCCGCTGGAGGGAGGGGTGCTGAGCGTGGGCAGGGAGGGTCCAGGGGCTGTGACACCACTCTGCCAAGGTGCGGGCTTCATAGAAGGTGGGTAGCTGACCCCAGAAGGTGGATTTCTAATTCTAAGTTTCTGAGGCTTTTTGGTAAGTTGTCGGGCTGCCGGAAATGGGATTCCGTCCCTCAGAGAATAATGTTGTCGGTGCTCCCACACTCATCTTTAGAATTTGGACAATTTCATCCTTGAAAGAAAAGCCAGATTCGCAACCCGGGGAGGGTCCTCAGGGCTCCCAGGGTACCCCAGACAGAAGGGAGGGAGGGAGGGAGGGAGAACACAGAGATGTAGCCAGAGCACCGGGTCGAAAGCCCAGATCGGCCACAATAGCTGTGTGACTCTGGATGTAGTACTTAACCTCTCTGTGCCTCGGCTTCCTCAGTTGCAGGACGAGGACAATCAACCTTGGGGTTGCCGGGAGCTCAGGTAAGCGAAGACACGTGAAGCCCCCGGGCCAGGCGACACACACACAGAGGTGCCCGCGGAGCTCAGCCACGCTCCCGGCGGCTCCCTCCGCCGACGAGTGTGAGGGGCCGATAGAGGTCAGATAGAGCGGGGGCCTGGGGGGTGCCGAGGGGGTGCGGCCAGCCCCTCCCCACACGCAGGCGGAGATTCCGGGAGAAGCTCGAACTTGTCTTCGAGGACAGAGGGCTGTGGTGTTGAGAGGGGAGCAGCCCCCCCATCCTGGGCTCCTCGGCTCTAAAATGGGGGTGACAATACCCAGGTGATGCGTGAGCCCTTTCCTTTTCCAGCAGAAATGCACTGAACACCCAGGTTGGGCGGGGCCTGTGCGGGACGCTGGACACAGAGGGGAGGCGGACCCTGTCCCGAGGGGCTCGCTGTCTGATGGTGAGGACAGGCCGGCGACGAAGGCCCCGTGGCATCGACTCCCCGATGCAGGCACGCAGGGGCGGTGGGCCAGGGCGGGCACTGACCCAGGCCGGGGGGTGGGGCCGTGTGAGCTACCGTCACCATCCAGGAGAAGTGAGGACAGAGCTACGCAACCTTCCCGCCGTTTAATCCAGAACGCTCCACCGCACGTGTGGTCGAGTAGACAGGGAAGCCACACGGGGCTTTTCCGGCTCGAATTTTGGTCCCTCTACGCCTTCCCAGCTGTGAGCAAGTTGCTTAACCCCCACCCCCCGTGTCCCTCGGCTTCCTCACCTGTGACGTGGGGCGATAACAAAGCGTCCGCTTCACGTTGCCCGATTTAAATGAAAGCGTCGTGGATGATCCCAGCCAGGAGAAGGAGACTGAGTTTCTGGAGGCTTCCAGGGAAAGCCCCTCTCTCACGTGAGTCTGGCACGTCGCAGGCCCCGAGCGCATATCTGTCAACGACCGTAACCGTGTTTGGTCGGCGGCCGCGGGGTGTGGGGAGTCGGGAGGCGTAAGACCATAACGGCTCTGACAGGTGGTGAGCTCCCGGTCAGGGGGGGCATGCAAGGAGCGCACGACTGGCCACCAGCCCACCTGGCCGGAGTGCGGACCGGCTGGCCTCCAGGGCCTGCTCCCACCCAGGAGCTCGTGAGCCCACGATTCTGAGACTGGGGGATCCTTCCAACACCTCCCACACCCCTCCGGGAAAAGCAGTGACAGGTAGGGCTGCTTCCTCGACAAGCTCAGGTGCAAACGGCTGGGCAGTCGCCCGGGTCACCGGATCCTGGGATTCCAGGATCTTACATGAGCACCTGCTGTATAACCACCGTGCCTGGCCCGTGCCAGCCGCTGCACCCACTTTGTTCTTTTCCGTCCCCTCCAGCGACAGGGACGCTGGCTGGAGAGAAGTGAGGGCCCAGGGGGCTGAAGGACCAGGTGGAGGACAGGGGACCCTGGTGCAGGTGAGACTCTCTGGGTGAGATCCCGAGACCCCCGGGGCCCACACCTCGATTAGGCTGTGCACCCCGCTCCTTTGTGTCCATTATTCTAAACTGCCACGGCCTCAAGCTTCTGCATCCGGAGAGCTCAGGGCCCCGGGCCGCGGAAGCGCGGCGGGCCCCCTGGGCTATCATGCTCAGCCCCCGGAGTGGGCGAGAGCCGATTAATTGTTCATAAAGCACTTAGACACTCTCAGGCGACAAGAGCTGTGTCACACCAGCATTATTTCATTACCGTCCCTTGGAGACGGAGCCATCAGCGAGCGAGGTCTGGAAACAGGCCTCGGAGCCAGGGCCGGGCCTCGCTGCAGCCACCCTGGGGACTGTGGGCAAGTCACTTAACTCCTCTCAAAACCCCCGGGGCACCGGGGCGGGGCGGGGCCGGCGGGGGGGGGGCTCCTGAGAGCAGAGAACTCCGCCGGCCCCTCGCTGGAGCACCCCGCTCTGCCTTTGTGCGCCCCACCGCGTGCGTCCTCCCCCCAGCCGCCTGGTCTGCGTGGGACGCCAAGGGTCTCGGCGGGCCAGCGACCGGCCTCACGGAGGCCGGTCTGTGTGCGCCAGACCCGGGCACCTGCGGGCACCTGCTGGGCGGAGCTCCAGCTGTTTGTGCGTCCAGCCCGCTCCTTCCCTGCGGCCAACGTCACAGCCCCTGTTAGGGAACGCTCTGGAAGCAGCCTCAGGATGCGGAGACGGGTGAGCGGGACAGCTGGTCCCGGAGCAGCCGTTCACCTGGAGGCCGAGCCCGCACAACCCATGGCCGCAGCTGTGCGAAGGGTGGCAAGCACCGGGGTCGGGACCGAGAGCAAGTGCAGGGACGGGACACTATGCAGCCCCCCACCCCCCCCCCGCCCCTGTCCTCAGGGGAGGAAAAGCACTCTATGACCATTTTTCTGGCGCGGCCTCTGGGGGCGCCTCTCTTCCTCTTCTGCAGACCCAGGGTCTTTGGGGAGACCCCCCTCCCTCCTCCCCTGAAGCCTCCCAGCCCGTCCTGCCCCTCGGTGCCGGGAGGCCTCGCTGGACCAAGGGGGGCCGCCCAGACCGCCACGTTCTCTACAATCTTGAGTCTCCGCGCCTCTGTGGTTCTACCCGAACCCCCTCCCCGGGCGCCCCCGCCCCTGCCCCAGCCAGACGTGCCCAGGGGTAGCAACGCCCGCATTCTGGAAGTGCCCACGGCGGTCCCTGGGGTCAGCCCGAGAAATCCAATGCAGAACTAAGAGACGGTTCTGGAGCAGACCACCGGTTCACCCCCGGCCCCCACCTCCCAGCTGCAGGACCTCAGCGGGGACCCCCGGCCGTTGTTTCCCCACCTTGTCCATCTGGAAAGCGGACCGCAGTCCCTAGCGACAGACGCGGGGCCGCAGTGAGCCGCGGTGAGCTCGCCCGGGGAAGTGACACGGCTCCCGTGACCTCAGACACACCCCTCCGCACCTTGAACCTCACTTCGCCCTCGAGGGCCCTGCCGTCTGCCTTCTCCGATCCTCCCAAGGGCAGTGGAGTCAGGGAGTCTCGGCAGGGCTGGGCGCCTGCCCTCACACAGCCTCTCGGCCTGTCTTGGTGTGTGTCAGGCACCGGGGACAAAGCTCAGGGGTCCCTCGCAGCCAGCAGACCGGCTCTTGACTCTTTTCCTTGTTCCCAGGCCCTGGGGGCCGGTCACATGAGCTCCCATGTCTGTGCCTTGCCGGGGCTGGGCCTGCCTGGTGACATCCATCCCGTTCCCCGGGAGGCTGACCTCTCTTCCCAGCGTGGCCCTCTCCCACCACACGGTACAGTCCCCCCAGCCCGGCGCTGACGGCCCACAGCTCCTCACGGATGCTCGTCCATCCCCAAGAGCCCGTGAGTGGTGGCCCACGCAGTGGCTCCCGCGGGCCCCCCAGAGCGCCCACCACTCGGGAACAAGGAGGCCTCTGCCCGGAGGCCTCACGGGGAAGGGCTTGGCCGGGAGCCCTCCCTGTCCCCTTGTAACCACGGTGCGGGGAGCAGACGTGCAGGGGGCAAAATTCGGAGGGGAGCGGTCCCCCGGCTCCCTCCTGCGTGTGCAGCCCCCGCACCCAGCACAGCGCCTGGAACGCAGAAAGGGTTGCTGGGCACAGCCCAGCGGGGATGTGCAGTTAGCACGGCTGCCTGGGCCCCCGGGGGGGGGTCCTGCCTCCCTGAGCCAGGAGCGCTGGGTGATGGGTGGGCCCGGCACCCGGCCAGCGTGTGACTCTCCCCACTTGTGAGCCGACAGCCCAGGGTCCAGGTGGCCCCCCCTCTCCTGCGCCAGGCAGGAGGTCAGCAGCCGCTGAAGGTCCTGCCGAGGCCTCACCGAGGGTGACGGAAATCCTATAATTGCCCCCATTAGGCCCCTCCCCCAGCGTGAGCACCAGGCGGAGGTCAATACAAGTCATTTGCTAAATGATCAGAAAGTGGACAGGTCAGATTACCCCGGCCTCGCTTCAGAAGATGTGGAGGAGGTAAGAGCCCGCTGGAGGGAAGGGCTGAGGCGGGGAGGGCAGTGCTCGTGCCCCTACTGTGCTCCAGCACCGTGCGGTCCCGCAGGCCCACGGCCACGGGCGCCACGGCGTGGACCCATAAACGCAGGGCGAGGAAGTCTCGGGTATGAGCCAAACGCAGGGGGCGGGTGGAGGCTCAAGATCTAAAGGAAAGACCCTCCCTGCAGACACAGCGAGTGCCAAGGTCCTGAGGCAGAACAGGGCCGTGCGGACACTGGCACCCCTGCCGCGCGGGCCTCCCTACCGCCTCTCCGCTGTTCTCCCAAGTTACGGATCCGCTCGTCCCAATGGTCCCTTCTTTGCGGAGGGAGGCGAGGCGCAGGGGAAGGAGGTCCTTGGAATCACGGGCCCCACCACCCTGTGCTGAGTCTGCTGGGCCCAGGGTGGGGGGTGGGGCCGTCTTCCACATTCGCCCAGTGGGGAGCCCGCTGCCAGAGGTCGAGCCCAGGGCCCTGTGGCTCCTTACAGCCTTCCTGCCACGCGCGCCCTTAGTCTCGCTGGACCCCACCTTTACACCTCGACGCAAGTTCACCCATCCCTCCACAGACCCCTCACCTTTGTGCGGGGCTCCAGCAGGCATCGAGGACTCAGTGCGTCCGACACGAAACACCCGGTCCCCTCCGAAGCCGCCCTTGCCCCGTTTCCTCACGGCAGGTGCAGTTCCCGCAAGGGCTGCCCTATGCTGCCCAAGTCTGAGTCCCCGGAACCAAGCCTCTAACGTTAGCGTCACGGGGGCCGTCCGTCGCCGGTCACTTCGCCCGGCGCTGTGTGGCCCTGCAACGCTTCTCCTGTGGCCCAGAGATTGCCCACAGAGGGGTCAGAGGGGAGTGGCCAAGGGGGGGGAGAGGAAGAGAGGGCAGGAGGGCCTGATGGCTGGGTGACGTGCCGGCGTGGATTCACTCATTCACTGCTACATTTGTTCGTGCCCTAAGCACCCACCGAGCGCCTCCTGAGTGCTGAACATTCACTGAGCACCTCCTGCGTACTAAGCACTGACCTGGCACCTCCTGTGTACTAAGCGCTCACCGAGCACCTCCTCTGTACTAAGCACCGACTAGCACCTCCTGGCAAATCACCGGTCCCAGTGACGTGGAAGATGTGTACCATTCAGTAGTAAGCTCGTGGCTTCCTTTGGTGGCATCGTATCGGACAGACATCGCTGTGCTGTGTGACCGAAGCAGGGACAATATGTGCTTCGTGTATCCAAGCCCACGGAGCTCAGGGGTGGCTCACTACCCCGGAGTGTAGCGAGGGAGGAACTTCCACCGCCGGGTCAAGGGCATCTCCCTTTTAAAGAGGTATCTGATGGGGCGCCTGGGTGGCTCAGTCGGTTAAGCATCTGAGTCCTCTTGATTTGGGCTTGGGTCCCGATCTCACGACTTGTGACATTGAGCCCCAGGTCGGGCTCTGCCCTGACAGCACGGAGCCTGCTTGGGATGCTCTCTCTCTCTCTCTCCCTCTCTCCTGCCCCTCCCCTGCTCACTCTCTCTCAAAAGTAAACATAAAAATAAAATTAAAAAAAAGGATTAAAGAGGTATTTGTCAGAGGACGTCAGAGCCAGTGACAAAGATTGGGAATCTCTCGGCACCAGACGGAGGTATGGAGAGTGGTGTGAATCGAGACGCATCCGGAATCTCCTACCGTTGCCTCTGCGGCCGGTGTCGGGTCCTGCCTCGGCTCCCGCGGCCCTCCCTGGTCCCGAGGTGACGTGCGACCACCTCTGCTCGTCCTAGCGACCTCGAAGGGCATCCCTGGGCCCAGCGCGCTGGGGCTCGGCGATAGACCCGAGTCGGACGATGTGGGGGTACCCAAACTCCCCGCCTCACCCAGCCATCCTGTTCCCTTAATTTTTAAGCCCCTGTCGTTCTGTTTGCCGAATGTGGCGGGAGGGCGTCTGGCAGGCGCTGTGCTCGGCGGCGCCCGCTGGTCCGGGCCGCGGCAGGCCGGGCGCGGCCTCTCCGACTGTCGGCCCGCGGCCTCTGACGGCCTGCGTCCCCACCGCAAACAGGGTCAGCACAGCGGCGGCCCTCAGGGGAAGGCGCGAAGCCCGGGGACGAGCGCTGAGATCCCGGAGCCCGCGGCTCGGAAACCCGAACCCGGTCGGGAGACGCGGTCCGACGGCATCAGCCGATTCTGTGAAGACGAGGTGTGCGCGGGAGGGATTTGGCAAAAATACGTGCGTCCCGTGTCCTCGCCTGTGCCCTTCCAGCCCCCCTTTTACGGCTGTCGCCCTGCTGTGCTCTGCTGTGAAGTAACGTAACCAGCGGCAGAAAGGGGAGCCACGCGGCAGAAAAGGGGCAGAACGGGAGGCGGGGCCGGGCCTCCCCGCTTGGCGGGTGTTGACGAGTGTCTCTTCTCTGCCGACCTTCCCGGTGCTGTCTGTCCTCCACGTGGTCCCGCAAGCCCTTGCAGGACGACCGTGCCAGGTGGTGTCCTGGATGCTCCAGGACGGGGCAGGTGACCCTCCGCCCTGCCGGGCTGGAGGACGGAACCTGGGGACCAGGTGCAGCTCGGACCCTGCCGGCAGCGGTGGGACCGCCGGGACCCCTCAAGCGTGAAGACCCTGGCTCGGGGTGCAGCCCGGAGGCCCTGCCGGGGGAGGACGGGGCGGACGGGGTGCCAGGACAGAAGCGCCCGGTCCCAACCCGCAGGGGATGGCCGCAGCCGTCTCCTCCGCGCCAGCCGTCCGCCTCTCCTTCGCTGTGGACGGAGCCCGGCCAGGCCCCCGAGTCGGCCGCCGTGGGAGGAAGCTGGGCTCCACCTGGCCTGGCGTGGCCTGGCCGTCCCCCCCCCAGCTCTGACCTCGTCCTCCCCGTTCACCCCCCAGGCAACCACGGCACCTCTGCCTGCCTGAAGCGGTCACCGCCCTCCGGGGCCCGGTGTGGCCGTCCCCCCGCCGACCTGCTTCCTGCCCAGGCTGGGCCCGGGGGCCGGGGGCGTTTGCCGTGGGGGCAGCACGGTCACAGGGGAAGACAGAGCGGGCCGGCCGGCCGGCAGCTGGCCCCGTGGCCCTGAAACGCCCGGGAACAGTTGGGGCTGCTCCCACGGCAGCTGGACACGCCTCCTGGCGGGTCTGGGGACAATAATTAAGAATCAGGTTTCCATCGAAAAGCTTTATTGCCGGGAGGGGTTGTAAATCAATAGACAACATTTTTATCGCAGAACGAAAATTAATTATTCAGTGTCGAACGTGTTCTTGCTCACTTCCCTGCCGGCGGGGGTGGCCAGACGATCCCGGGCAGGACGGCCACGGAGAGGGGCTCCCAGGGCCCTCCGTGCAGGCGGGGACCGAGATTCAGGGAGTGGGTGCGCCCGCGCAGGGGCGCGGGAGGAGGGGCCGCGCTCCCATCCCAGACGCTCTGCGGCCCGAGGCTCCACGCAGGTGCACGAGGAGCCGGGTCCGCCCCCTCTGCAGGGCACCTCTCACCCCTTCTCTCCGCCGTCCTCACTGCCCTTCCGCCGGGGCTCGGCCTGCTGGGTCCTGCTAAGTGTCCGGTTATGAAGCGGCAGTGACCGCCCCTCCCTCCCCATGTCGGTTTGCCTCTGACGCTGCTGCGTGGGGGGAGGTGCTCAGGGGCTCGGCCTGGGGGAGGTGGGACAATCGTCGTCCCTTTGAGGATTTCAGGGACCACCCCGCAGCCCCCCGACCTGGACGTGTGGCCCCGATCCTCCCCGCCGTCGAGGCCTCTGGCGCAGAAAGGCGGGATTGAAGGCCGAGTAAGCCCCGGATGCCGAGGGAGCCGCCGAGAACATCCCTAGCGGGGCCACGGTCTGAGACCTGCTGGCACGGAATCGCTTCCTGGCAGCTGGCCCGGTGCTCCTGGTTCCCTGGGACATCGTTCTCGCACCATGGCTCCTCTGCCCCTAACTTTGCCAGCCCTCTCTCTCCCGGCTTCTCCTTTCCTTCCCGCTCTGTCCCAGCCTGACTCGGGCTCTGAGCCTGCGCTTGCCCAGGCCCTGGCTCACGGGAGGCAGAGAGAGGGGTGGACAGGAGGGCAGAGAGGGTGACAGCCAGGCAGCGGCTGCACCAGAGCCCGGGGCGGGGACCAGGGAGGGACCGGGGCGTGGGGAGGGCTGGGCTCTGGGTGACTGTGACTGAGACCCGCCTGCCCGGAGGCCGCGCCCCAGCGAGCCTAGCTCTGTCTTCATGCCGTGCTGGGGACCAGCGACCAGCACAGGTTCGGGCCCAGTGGGGGACTCTGGGCCATGTCCCAGACTCTGGGATTCACGTCCCAGGCCATGTCAGTGTGCAGTGTGGCTCCAGCGGACAGGCTGGTGACAGGCCAGCGGGGCCAGACGAGCTCAGCCTGAGTGCCTGGCAGATTTGACTTCGTCCCGAAGGCGGGGAGGTTTGAGGCTGGACATGACCTTCGGGAAGGTCACTCAGGCAGCAGGAGGGGACAGATCTGGGAAGGTGAGACCAGAATAGGGAGAAGAAAGAGGAGGGGAGGTCTGGGGTGGGCAGGAGCCCCAGAGGGGAGACACAGGCTCCATTCAGGGCAGAGCAAATGCATGGGCACAGCCAGGAGGGCTGCACGGAGGAATCGCCCTCACTTTGGTTACTGCCCCCGGGGTCGCGGGAGAGGTTGGGTGAGGGCAGGAAGACAGAGGCCCAGGAGGCTCTCACGGGCAGGAAGGTGGGCAGGGGACTTTGGGTTTGTCCCCACCCCTGCCAGGGCACTAAGTGCACAAAGTCCAGAGTTCCCTGACTTTGAACCTCAGGGCGCCCTAGTGAGGGGTGCCTGTCATCCCCGCCTCCCTGCAGACGCTGACTTCGCAAGAGGAGGGCCGCGCGGCAGGGCTCCTGTCTATCTCGGAGCGATTCCCGACGGCAGCCCGCAGGGCTGGAATTCGCCCACCGCATGGCCTTGTCCTGAGCCTCGGTTTCCTCATGTTTGAGATGGGGTTACTCCAGGGCGCCTGGGTGGCTCAGTCGGTTGAGTGTCTGACTCCTAATTTCGGCTCAGGTCATGATCTCACGGTTTGTGAGTTGGAGCCCTGAGTCGGGCTCTGCGTTGAAGGTGTGGAGCCTGCTTGGGACTCTCTCTGTCTCTGTCTCTGTCTCTGTCTGTCTGTCTCTCTCTCCCCCTTCCCCGCTCATGCTCACTCTCTCTCTGTCCAAATGAATAAACAAATAAAATAAAATGGGGTTCCTCCCTCCCAGGGCAGCTGTGCAAACTCCAGGGTCCCTTCCGTTGGGAAGGAAGGTCGATGCCCCGCCTGCAGCCCACGGCAATCGGATGCCCGCTGGCCTTTTCAGAGACTTAAAGCTTCATCCAAGAAAGAGAAAGCTCGCAAAGGGCACGTCTGCCCGTCGCTCCTGGAGTCCGGAGGCTGGGCGAGAGGGCCGAGGGCCAGGACGGGCCCCTGTCCGTGTGGCCGAGGCCCTGTTACCATCAGATATTAATATTTCCAACACTGATATTCACGAAGCTCCCGGGAGGCCGTGCTGATGGGCTATCGGTGATCATGCTCAGCTAAAAAGAGAATATTGATCTGGGGGAGAAAGGGAGGTCACTTTTTTAAAAACCCAAACCTATAAAACACTGAAATCCATAACCCCCCAGTTCCCGGGCTGCAGAGTGACATCCAACCCGGGCTGTGGTCTCTGCGGCCTGGTCAATACGGCTCCATTAAGGGCCGCACGCCTGCGCCCCCGCCCGCCCCACCCGGCCCCCGTGGCCGTCCAGATTAATATGTGCCCCCGCGTTTTAATTCTGCATCCATTAGTGTCACATTGCCGGCTGATCGGCTCAGCTATCGATCCCGAGGACGGCCCGCTCAGGAGGCCTGCGCCCTGTTGGGGTCAGCGGGGGACGCGGGGACAGCTCTGCTGGCCCGAGGGCAGAGGCCGGCACATTTCCCAGAGCCCGTCCTTCTGCACAGAATCTGGTGCCTCCTGTGCCGACCGCGGGAGCCGAGGAGGGTCACGGGAGCCGAGGAGGGTCGCGGGAGCCGAGGAGGGTCACGTGAGCCTCCTCTGTCACCTGCCTCACAGAACACCCCGAGGGCGGGGCCCGCACGGCCCGGTGCCGGGGCCACCAGAACGCGCACAACCGGGTCAGAGGAGGTCACGGCGGCCCAGATTCTTCTCCCGCCAAGCGCGGCGCAGGCCGCCAGGATCTCTGTCCCGTCTTGCACGTGAGAATGCAAAGACTCCGAGACTTTGTGCCACTTGTTAAGGGGACGTGGCGGGTAGGGAAGCAAGGCAGGTCTGACCGGCCGCCAGCCTGTGCCCTTACCCCTCAGGAGGGACAAAAGGGACAGAGTGTGAAGAAAAGTCCTTGGCCATGGCCGACCAACAGGGTCCCCCGGTGGTGAGGACAAGTGTGAGCCCACGGTGTCCGGCGATGCCCCAGGTGACTCGGGGGAGCACGGACGCCCTCTGGGAGGACAGAGATGCGATGGTGTCTCCCTGGGGCTCCCAGACAGGAGGCGGGGCCGGCTATGACCCAGAGGGAAGCCAGGAGACCTGTAGGACCAGGTGGGGCCATCCGGGCAGGCGAAGGAGGAGCCTGGACCGCCGGCCCGGGGCCGGTGAGGGTGGAGGGAGGACCTGCCACCGGGGAGCCGATGACGGCTGCCAGGGGGATCTCCACCCCGCCTGGCCCTTCCCTTTCCACCCCCGACCCTGGGTGGCACAGCGCCCAAAATGCGGGGCGGTGCCGAAGACCACGAGCAGTCACGGGGGCTCCTATCGTGGGTGCAGCTGGGGAGGGGACAGGGTGGCCCTGGAGGCCCAGGCCTCGGGTGGGGCCAGCTCTGCGTCCCGCTGCTGCGGGCGTGGCCTCGGGCACAAGACCTAAGCTCTTGGAGTCTCTGTTTCCTCACCTGTGAAATGGGGGCTGTAAGGAGGCCGACAGGTGGCAGGGGCTGAGCGAGAGCCGCCTCCTCCCCCGGGGCCTTCCTCCCATCCTGCCCGCAAAGCCTGCGTGGGAATTTCCCGCCAGCAGGGACAGTGTTTCTATTTCCCCCCGTAATGACATTCTAGATCCTGTGTCATCGTCCAAACTTTCATATTCCTATCACATTTCCTCATTTGAAAATCATGTCTCGGGGCACCTGGGTGGCTCACTCGGGTAAGCGTCTGACTTTGGATCTGGTCGTGACCTCACCATTCATGAGTTCGAGCCCCGCGTCGGGCTCTGTGCTATCAGCTCAGAGCCCGGAGCCTGCTTCGGATTCTGCGTCTCCCTCTCTCTCTGTCCCTCCCCTGCTCGTGTGAGAACTCTCTCTGTCTGTCTCAAAAATAAGTAAACACTAAAAAAAAGAAAGAAAGAAAACTCTCTCTCTGCCATGACATAGGTCTGGGGAAGGAATTAGGATCTACTGGGATCAGCGAGGACTGGACCTCAGTTAAATCACTGCCCAACCCCAGCCCCGCAGCAAAGCCCCTGCTGCTCCCAGGAAAGGCTTGATGAGAAACTCGTCAACACCAGGGAAGAGCGTTCAGGACTTGGGAAAGAGGGCCCCGGGGCAGGGACAGTCCCACCTGGACCATGGAGGCTGCCTGCCACTCAGCCCCCCACCCCCAAGAAGGACTTCCCAGAACAAACCGTCGCCTGTGAGGGGAAAGGGGGTGTGAACGGTGCCCCCCAAATCACGTCCACCCAGAACCTCAGAATGTGGCCTTATTTGGCAATAGGGTCTTTGCGGATGCCATCAGGTAGGATCTTCCGGATTTGGAGTGGACCCCGTCGGGACCGCCGCTCCCAGCGCCTCTGCGGTCGTCATAGCGACTGTGCCACGTGCTGTCACGGTCACAGAGCTCCTCACGTCTGCTCTGCGACCCACACGGGGCCCCCTGCGTTAACATAGCGAGGGGCATCTGGGCAGGCCGCGGCCCCTGTCTGGGTCAGCCCCGGGAGACGGCAGCCAGGTTCCCGCCACGCAAGGCCGTGACTCCCTGTGCGCCAGCCCCCGTCCGCCCTGCGCGCGAGTGGAAGGACGCTCAGGTCCTCCCGCCTCCCGACCCCCAGAGGTAAGGACACGCCGTCAGTTTCAGGGTGCAGGGAGTGCGGGCTGGTTGCACATCCCCAAGTGGGAGCACCTCCAAGTGGGAGCATCTATGGGAGGGAGCACCTTCGAGCGGGAGGACCTCTGAGCAGGAACACATCTGAGAGGGAATTTCTCTGAGCGGGAGCACCTCTTAATGGGAGTATCTCCAAGCAGGAGCCCCTCTGAGAGGGAGCACCTATGAGAGGGAGCACTTAGCAGCAGGATCTCCCTTGAGTGGGAGCATCTCAGAGCAGGGGCATCTATGAGAGGGAGCACCTTTGAGCAGGAGCAGCACCTCTAGGCAGGAGCACATCTGAGAGGGAATCTCTCTGACAGGGAGCACGTCTGAATGGGAGCACCTCTCAGCAGGATCCCCTCTGAATGGGAGCACCTTTGAACGGGAGCATCTCTGACAGGGAGCACCTGTGAGAAGGACCCCCTCTGAGTGGGAGCCCCCCGGAACGGGAGCAGAGAGTTCAACACATTCATCACCCAGGGCAGTCATCACTCACCAAATATTTGTCCACCAGTGTCCGTGCTGGGTCCTGGGCTGCGGCTGCAGGAGCGGAGACGAGTCAGGAACATTCCCCCTGGAGGAGGTCCCGGCTTATGGGATAAAACCTGATGATGGGCGAGTGGTGGGGCTGCGGAGGAAGAGGCTGGTTTCAGAGGCTTTGCGAGAATGCAGACCTTTCTGACTGTGGGGCGGCCCCTCCCCGGGGTGGCCCCACTGTCACCAGTCCTGGTGGCTGCCTCCTCCTGTGCACTTGGCTGGGTCAGAGGTGGCACCCACCCCCCACTGCCACACCAGCCCCGGAACGAGGTCCCCCGGCCACACCCAACGGCAGAGCAGCTGGGAACCATAGTCCTGCTGGGTGGTCCGGGGACACATCCACATTCTACTGCTATTAAGGGACGAGTAAGGCCTGGGGACAACCAGGAGTGGCTGTCACTGCTGTCCTCCAGGTTCTAGGGACAGGACCAGACTGGCCTGGCTCATGCTTCAACCAGTGCCTGCCGAGGGGGCTGGGGGGCGCCGGGGTCCTCCTGCGGCGCCCCCCACCAGGGACCTGGCAGGAAGGGTCAGGTCGAGGCTCAGCCTGGGGTCCCAGCCAGGGTGTCAAGGCATCACCATCATCAACGAGGTAAAGTCCCAGCATCGCACAGGTGCACGCGATTTGGAGTGGATAGTTGCACGACATGTGAGTTAAGTAACGCCACCGAATTGCACACTAAAAAATGGCTAAAAAAGCAAATTTTATATTATGTATTTACCCACACACACGAAAGAGAAAGAGCAGGCCCCTTGTTCGGGGTGGGGGCGCCCAGCACCCCGGGAGCCGGCCTGCGGGAGGGATCCCCAGAAGGAGGTGAACTGGGGCAGGTGGGAGGGGGCCCAGGAGGTGGGGCGGGCGCGGGGCAGGAAGCCCGATGGACCGGGGGAGGGAGGCTCAGCTATGCCGGACCCTGGGGGCATTTCCCCAGCCCCAGCGCAGGCCTCCCTCGGGGCTGGTGTGGGCGCCCCCTTCTCACAGAGAAACAGGGTCCGCGGGGGGATGCATTTGTTTGCCGGCCCCACAGACGGTCCTCACCTCTCTCTTCCTCCGCCCCTGTGTGTCCTAAGCCTGGGAATTCTAGCAGACCCAGGACCTGCCCCCAAGACGGAGCTCTGTTACCCTGTCTCCCAGCGAGGGCTCCCGGACCTCGCTGCCTGTCCACCTGCAACAGGATGGAAGCTGTGGGCTGGACTGGGGGGAGAGAGAGAGAGAGAGAGAGAGAGAGAGAGAGAGAGAGAAGTGGCCAAAGCTTCCCCTGGAAACTTGGAATCCAAGGGGGTCAGGGGCTAGGGGTCAGGGGGGCGCTCAGGGACTGGGGGTCAGGGGCTAGGAGGCCAGGGACGGGGGTGCCGGGAGCTGGGGGGACTTGGGGTCCAGGGGCTGGGGGGCCAGGGACACTGGGGGTACCCAGGGACAGGAGGAGCCGGGGTCAGAGGTGAGGGGAGCCAGGGGCTGGGGGTGCTGTAAGGAGAGAGGAGGGGCCCGGGGGGGGGGGGGGGCGGCCAGCTCCATGTGGCCCTGGACCAACCTCCTGCACCGAACTTCACATTTGAGCCACAACCTCCTTACCTGGAGCGCGAGCACCCCCGGGAGCTACCGAGCATGGGAATCTGGGTTTGGCAACGGTTACTGTTTGCGCCCAGATGGTTCGATGTCAAAGCGCTTTGGCAAAGGGACATGAATTGCCCATCCCAGCCCCTCCCTGAGAAGCGCGTGTAAACACTTGGGCGTTTCTGGCTTCTGAACTCAGGCAGGTTGTGTCCCACCCTTTCCAAACACGGCCGTGGGGTCTCCTTCTGGCAGCCCGCCTGGTGGCTGAGTCCCCTCACCCCGGATCTCTGACACTTGTCGCCGGTGGATCAACGTCACCGAGGCCCCCCGGGGAGGCCGGGGTCCCCACTGCCCTCTCCAATTGCAGAACTCAAAGGCGAGGCTGTTGTTGGTGTTGTAACAGGCCGTGTGGCCCGGGTCTGGTTACACGGGGCTGACCGTCAGCCGCTTCTCCGCAGGGCCGGGCCTCCGAAGCTTCTCGCGGACGTGGCCGCAGCTGCCACCAGGGTCCTCTTCCTTGTCCTGGGCATCTGAGCTGCAAGGGCCCAGCCTTGGTTCTGTGCGCAGATGGGAACCCCACGTCTAGGACAAGGGTGCCCTGAGCCACAGACCAGGTCACTGAACTGCCGTAATGTTAATTTTTCTCCACATTCTTAAAATTCCTAAGCTTAGCACATGACGTCTTCCCGAGAGAGCCCTGCTCCCCAAACACATCAGGAATCACAGACACGCACATGCACACACGTGGGCACGTGCACGCGCACGTGCACACAGACCTGCCTGCACGCGCACACAGGCTCCCGCGCCCTTTGTTCTAACGTCTGAGTTCCCCATTCCGTTCTCAGGGGTCTGCTATCACCCACCGCCCGGCTCTGCACGACCTGCTCCCTCCCCGGGCTCAGCCAGTCTCTGTCCCTTTTACAAAACCCGGCCCGACGCTCACCTCCCCCAGCTGGGCTGGGGGCCTCCTCTGGGCTCCCACGTGGTCCACCTGCCTGCCTCCACCCTGAAATTGTAACAGCCGTTGACACGGGGCCACACCCCCTTGGTCTCTTGCAGGCCCCGGGGCCTGGTGCATAGTAGGTGCTCAGTAAACACTAACTGAATGTATGACTGTCTCCACCTTCTGCCAGTAATAGAGGATCTAACCCAGAGATTTTGACCCTTGCCCCCTCCACCGATTTCACTGGAATCCTGTACTTTTGCTGACCTGGGGATGGGCCCGGAGCCCTGCACCCAGGCGGGTCTGGGCCAGCTTCAGATCGGACCGTCTCGGGGTATTCTGGGAAAATCCCCGGAGGAAGCGCACAGACCTTCCCCCCCCACCCCCACCTCGCTGGGGCAGGGCCTGGGGGCAGGGAACTTCCTCTGAGAGGCTGAGGCCTCAGCACCTCCGCCAGGCCAGCACTGGCGTCTCCCTCCAGCCCCGGGCCCGTCTCTTCCACGAGGGAGGCTGTTCGGCCCCAGCAGAGGCATCCTGGGCGGCGGCCTCGGTTCTCAAGATGTGCAGACACGTCCTGCCTGAAGGATCCCGGGCTCCAGGAACGGCCAAGACGGCCTTGCCGGCCGAGTCTGAGGCCTCGAGGCCTGGAGGCCTCGAGGGGAGGCACTTGGGCAGCAGGCAGTGGCTCAGACCCCGGGAGTTGGCCGTGAGCCCGAGGCCCCATCTGGAGCTGTGCACACACCGACTGCCACGCACCCGTGTCCCGGGGCAGCCACGGCAAGGGACCGCAGACCCTGCGGCTCCAACGGCATGCACGTATTCTCACCGGGTTCCGGAGGCCGGGAGCGAAACCCAGGTATCGCGGGGCTGGTTCCCTCCGGGGCTGTGGGGGAGACCCCGTCCCGGGCTCTCTCCCGGCTTCTGGGGGTTCACGGGCCCCCTATGCCTTCCCCGGCTTGTTGATAGATCACCCGCATCTCTGTCCCGTCATTACAGGGCGTCCTCCCCTGTCCGCACGCGGCATTCTCCTCTTGCGTGTGCCTGTGTCTCTCGTCCTCTTTCAAGGACACGGGCCGCTGGGTTTAAGCCTCGCCTCTCGCTATGACCGCATCTACACTTACGCTCGGCCACTTCTGCAAAGACCCTGTTTCCGGAGAAGGTCGCGTCCACAGGGACCAGCGCGGGAATGTGAACACGTCTCTTTGGGAGACACGACTGCACCCACGACAATCTCTGAAGCCCCGGACCCCCTGAGGTTGTCCAAAGCCAGGACACGGAGGGAGAGAGGTAGAGCCTCTGGCCAGCCCTGGGCGCACCGCGAAGAGACAGCGGGGATGGAGGGGCAGAGGGGGAGGCGAGGGCGGCCGCCAGGGAGGGGACAAGCGGACGTGGACGAGCAAAGAGCGGAGGGCGTGTTGGGGAGGAGGAGGACGGGCCACCAGCCACATGCTGCTCGTGCCTCCGAATGAGCCGCGGAGCACCGGCTGGAGTCGGCAACGAGGAGGCCGGCGCCTCGGCAAGAGCCACAGGCGGACCACGGGGATGAGGAGGACAGAGTCGGGACACCGGGAGAGGCTCCGGGATGCACAAGTCCCAGGGCGCAGTCCCGGGACGCAGCCACCAGCAGCCCGTCCTGTGGGCTCCACGCGTGTCAGAGCTGCTCTCAGACCCTCCTCCCCACCGAGCCCGGCCATGATCCTCCCCTCCCCCTACCGCAGCCGTGTCCAGCCGGGCCAACCTCCCGAGAGCAGCCAGGGGAGTTTGTGAAAAATAAGTCAGCACCCAAGACAACATAGAGGACTGGGGACGTCAGTCCACAGTGCGGGACTCATGATGGATACAGAATTCGTGCACCAAATACGTAAAGAGTCCCTACAAATCAATAAGAAAAAGATAGTTACAGATCAAACAGCTGTTTCACAAAAGGGGCAAAGGAATGGCCCGTAAACGAACGGAAAAATGACCCACGTCAACAGCGAGGGAAGTTCAAGTACGAGATGCCATCCGGTGCCCAGCAGACTGGTGACAGTCCAAGTGGACGCTCTGAATGCTGTTGAGGAGGTCGGGGTTGGTACAACCGACGTGGGAAGCGGGTCCTGCCGGGCCCACGGGGGAGCCAGTCACCCGGAAGTTCTTCTATAACGGACGGGTGGGTACGGTGGGTGCGGGCAAGTCGATGCGTTAGGACAAGAGCATCCTGGTCTCATCAGCGTCCCAAACAACACACGGCAGGCCTCACGCTGCTGCTGGGACACGCTCGGAAGTAACCACAAAAATACTTAGTCACAAACCGACCGCTTGAGTGCGAGTCTGTCACACTCGTGGCCCAGGGCCCAGAGGGGACACCAGGTGGGGACACAGAAAACCCGGCCCTAAACCCAGCCCACCACGCCCTTCGCAGCCTAGAACAGCTCGATTCTCTGGGCCTCCATGTCCTCGCCTGTGACACAGAAAGCACGAAATGGGCATCGGAGCGGCAAATCCATCTGTAAGAATGTGTGGATGTTCACGAAAGCGCTGGTCACCTTGCAGGGAATGTCTGGGCAGACAGAGCCGGGCCCGCAAAGACCCTGGGATCTTCCTGCGGCAACTTCCCCCGTACCTTCCCCCCCCTCCCCGCCCCGCGTCGCCCCCGAGGGCTGGGCCAGAGGCAGCTTTGCAAACACCCGAGGCTGCCTTTCCTCGGCTCGTCTGGACACTGGCCAGCAACCCAGCCATAAATCCATGCGACGGCGTTTGGAGCAGGGAGGCGCATTCTCGGCTCATGCCTCCTTGCCCGCCCCAAACGGGGGAAGCAGACAGGTCGCCAAGTCCCTGGTGCGGCTGGCAGGACGTGCACCTGTCCCCACTGGGTGGGACCCCAGCCCCGGTGCCGCAGGACTTTCCCCACGCAGTGCCTCCCAACAGACGCAGCAGTGGAGAGGGTCGCGGGGCACTTCCCCAGGGAGAGCACCCCACTGCCCTGCTCCCGCCTCCTCCAGGAAGCCTTCCCAATTCCTCAGAATAATTGGAGGTACTCCTGCCACAGGCTGGCCAAGCCCCACAATTGGCCCCCGTTATATGCGTGGACTCCGGTCTCTCGGGGTTCCTGGAGCGCTCGGGCGTCGTCACGCGTCCCCCACCCACGTGCACCCCCAGTGTGGGATGCAGGGACACCGTGGGGGCTAGCCTGGCACGCCCACAGGTGGCTCACAGTCCCGCAAGGGACAGAGCCGGGGGTCCCTGCAGTGTGCCGTGAGTGATCTGAACTGGGTGGGGGCACCGGGGGGTCCCCAACCAGCTCAGCCTCAGAGCTAGACCCTGGCTTGCAGATTCCCACCCGCACCCTGGCCCCGTCTCCTTCCACCGAGGTCCTCTCCCCAGGCCTCCTGACAGGCCCCAGACGCGCCCTTGGTCCTGGGCGGTGACTGCTTGCTGTCCAGTGAAGTACGACCGGGGAGTGAGCAGGGGCGATGTTTGCAACTTGAGGGGAGGCAGGTGGCGGTGAGGTGCCTGGTCCATGGAGACGCTGGGTGACACACGGGGGGCCGGGCCACAGCCAGAGCGAGCTCGGGTCCCCGCGAGCCCTGCCCTGAAGCGCGAGAGAGTCTTGGGCACCTGGCCGTGCCAGGCTTGACGCCTGCCCTCCCGGCCCAGCCCCTCCCTCTTCCGACTGCATCAGTTGGGGTGCCCAGGGAAATCTGTAGGCGGCCTGTAGGGTGGCCAACCCCCCCACCCCGATTCCCCTGGGACCGCCCGCGTGTTAGCCTCGAAAGTCCTGCGTCTTGGGAAACCCCTCAGTCCCCGCCTGAAGCGGGCCCCTGCCCACTCTGGGACGGGACGTCACGAGAGTCCTTCTCCACCCCCGGGAAGCCACGATCCGTGAGTGGGCCCGGGCAAGGTCAACGCCAACTCGAAACTCATTTTCTGGAGCCGGGTCCGCAGACTCAGACACCCTACCGCTCCCAAGACCGTGAGCGCGTTGCTCTTGTGAAAACCTGCCTTTTCTCGACGTCAGCAGACCTTGTGACGCTGCATCCTCTGATGTCGAAAGCTCAGCTTCAATAATCATCGCGATGAGTGTCACATTGCTTCTCCCCCCGAATGAGCCAAGAGAGAATTAGTCGAAGAAGGGGGTTCCCCGGGGGGAGGGGGGGGTCGGCGGTACAGTTTATGTTGGAGGCTGAGTGGTCGGGGTTCTCCACGGAAACAGAACCAAGAGGAGATACCGATACCGAGAATAAGGATCGGTATGTAAGCTATGGAGAGATACAGACACAGATATTTATTATATCGAATGTCTAATTTGGGGCGCCTGGGTGGCTCAGTCAGTTGAGCGCCCGACTTCGGCTCAGGTCATGATCTTGCTGTTTGTGAGTTCGAGCCGAGCGTCGGGCTCTGTGCTGACAGCTCGGAGCCTGGAGCCTGCTTTGGATTCTGTGTCTCCCTCTCTCTCTGCCCCTCCCCTGCTCACGTTCTCTCTCTCTCTCTCTCTCTCTCTCTCTCTCTCTCTCTCAAAAATAAATAAACATTAAAAAAAAAAAAAAAGAATGGCTAACGTGACCAGGAAACCTGCAAACCCAAAGTCTGCAGAGCTGATGTCCATTTGGAGCCCAAAGGCCAGGAGCTGCCGTAGCACCAGAAAGGCCCAATGTCCCAGCTTAAAGGCCATCAGGCAGGAGAACTCCCTCCCCTTGGGGAAGGGTCAGCCTTTTGTTCTATTTGGGCCTTCAACTGATTGGAGGAGGCCCACCCACACTGGAGAGGGCAGTCTGTTTTCCTCAGCTTGCTGATTCAAATACTGACTCATCCCAAAAGGCACCCTCCCCCGAAGCACCCAGAATCACGTTTGACCAGATATCTGGGTACCCCCGGCCCAGTCATGTTGACACGGGAAATTCACCGTCACCGGGGTGATGAAAAAGCTTTGGATAAAAACAGTGATGATGGGTGCACGCTGGAATGTATTTAATGCCACTGAGTTGTGCATTTACAGACGATTCAATCATAAAGATCGTGTTAAATATATTTTATCACACTTTTTAAGACACACATGACAGGTTTTTACAGGCACCCAGTTGTATAGGTTAAAATTAAAAAAAAGCTACAGCACTCGCTCTGTATATCCTAAAATCGGAACCATTCAGAGACGTTAGTGTGGCCCCTGGGCATGCAAATCTGCGAAGCACTCCATTTTTTTTTAAAGCTATAGTTAGAAAAACTGTGTCCGCGGGCTCCAAAGTGCAGTCCACAAACTGTGCAAAGGGCCAGAGAGCCTGTGGTCACTTCCAGGCGGGGCTGGACAGTCTCCCGCCGCCCTCCCGTCAGGAAAGCAGATGGTACCGGGATGAATGAGCCTGTCTGTGTTCCAGTAAAACTTTATTTACAGACACAGAAATGTAAATTTCACATCAAGTTTCCATGTCACCAAACATCCCCCTTTTTAGTGTTTTGTTTTTTTTTTTCTTTTCAACCTTTAAAAAGCACGAACACCATCCCCAGGTGGCGGGGTTTACAAAAACAAGCGGCCTGGATCCGACGCCTGACCCCGAACCAAAAGGGAGCTGGGGCCAGGCCCCCAGGCAGGCGCCGATCCAGCCAAGGGGGCCGAGCCACGCCTGGGTCGCCTGGGGGGTCAGGGGTCTGCTCTCGTCTCATGTGCTGGTCAGGACGGAGCACCTGAACCCTGGCAAGTAGCCGGTCCTGCAGGGGCAGCGGACCCGGGCCCTGGAGCCGGAAGAACCCACGGGAGTCTCACACCGGGCCACGTCCCCCCCCCATGCTCGGTGCCACCCCGGCCCTGACCGCCCCCTTCAGCATCCAGGCAGACGCTGCCCGCCGTTCTAGAGAGGCTGCCCGTGCCGGTTTCCTGGCGACCGAGGGGTTTGCCAAGACACAGGACTGTCACAGCTAACACGTGGCAGTCCCTGGAACAGCAGGGTGTGGGGCAGCGTCGGCCCCCTTACGGGCCACCCACAGCCTCCCCGGGGGAACCCAGCTGGCCAGTCAGCCCAGGGAGGGGCCGGGCCGGGAGGGCCGGCATCCAGCCTGGCACACGTAGGTGTGCAAGGGCCCCGGCGTGGTGTAGGCGCCCAACGGAACGCCGCTGGCAGTCAGCGCGACAAACCGCACCCCGCGCGGCAGCCGGGCAGGGTCTCCCGGACACGGCGTCCAGCCAAGAGCGCAAGGGCAATTCCGTGCTGCCGAAGCGCGAAACAGGTGAACCGGGTCCAGGGTTGAGCCAGGGGGGAGTGCCCGGAAGGGGCGGGGCTTCGGGGGCAGACGACGACGGGGGTGGAGGGAGGAGGGCCCTCTGGGCTGTTGCTTCCCTCCGGTCCCCAGCCAGCCAGCGTCAGGCTCGGTCCAGGAGATCCGCCCGCGGTGCGCCTCGGCTCCCCGGGCAGGTGTCTGGAACCGGGCCGGCCTCCTCGTGGTTGTGCACTCAGCAGAGTGATCATGTGACGAGCCTTTATCTGGTGCCTCCGTGGGCCTGGCTGCGAGCCCGGGGCTGGGACGGAACCAGAACCCTACTGTGTGGTGCCCCTCACCCCTCCCAGAGCCCCCTGAGGGGCAGGCGGTCTCCATCTCATGTTACAGAACACGAAGGCCGAAGAGGCGAGGTCAGTGTCCCAAAGGCACGCCCAGCACCAAGGTGAGCCCCCACCCCGGCTGCCTGACTTAGAAGCCTCAGCCCGTCTTCCCTCGCCGCAACCTCTCCTGTGCCGGGGGGAGAAAGGCTTCCGACGTCTGCCTTCCTCCCCAGGAAGCCCAGAGCCTCAGCGCAGACCCCAGACCGAAGAAAAGGCAGCCCCCGCCCCACCCCCGCCCCCAACCGCTGGCAGCGCTGGCCGCCTGCGCTCAGCCTACAAATACCCTGACAAGACGGGTCTCCAATGTGAAATTATCGCCATCAGCAGGGCCCGGCAGCCCGGCCTCCCATTATAGCCAAATGAATAACTCCGTTTAGAGAAGTCGTTTGGGGCACTGCCCCAGACAATGACTCCTGTCAAAAGATTTACCGAAGCTCATGGGCAATGCGGCGGGAGGCCCCGTGGGCCTGGCCTCAGCGTTTAGCAGCTCATGCAGAAAACAAAGATTGCAGAGTGGACCATTTTGCCGCTGAAATTCATGCCTTTTGACCCCAAATGGAGAGATAATCCCAGGGCTTGTTTCCACTTGAGCTTGGAGATGTGGTAAATAGCTGGCTTTGAAGCGGAACATCACATTGGCCTTGGGTGGAAAACACACCAACCCCACTGCTGAAGACGGTGGCTTGTCACTTCATTCGACCACTCTACCCCGTCAGATGGCACCCCCCCCCCCCCAGGGAGAACTCTGTGTTAAAATTGGGTGCTTGATAGGGTTTTGGAGGAAGTCGTATACATCTTCCACTCCCATAGTGAAGATTGCAAATTCAAACACGATTTATTTTCTCCTTGGCTGCCAGGAAGCTCAAGAGCCAAGAAACGCTTACATCGGCAACATCGGTCCTTTATAATGTAATATGTGCATGCTCTTTTACATATTGGTATTGTGGCTTCTATTTGGATTTTATTATGTTTGTTGAATGTGCCTTATGCTGTAAGCCCTTCGATTCCTTTGTTGGAAAAGTGGGGGTAGGGGTGAAATAAAATAACAAAGCAGAGAGGAGAAATGGGAGGACGCAGGCTGGGGACAGCTGGCCAGTCGTTCGACTCTTGGACGGTATGAAGCGTCAGTTTCCTGCCTGGATGTAACTCTGGTTCTAGAACGATGTCGAGTCACCGTTAACCGTGCACCTGCTGACGGGTGCCCAGGATCCTCCACCAGGACTGTATCAGTCAGCTTTGCGGTGGTAACAACCACCTCCCAGATTTCACAGCCACAAACATCGATTTCTCGCTCACAGAGAGTGTCCGTGACTCATCTGTGAGGACCCTTTCCAGTTTGGGACCTGCTTTTCTCGTGGTGAGCAAAAAGGGCCAGGGGGCTGGAGAAAACCTGGACTGACTCCTGACCCCAGGACGTGGGCCCCCGAGCCACAATCAGCGGGCCGGAAGTAGGAACCTTTCCCGGAAGTACTACGGCCACACGTTAGCACAGCAGAGGCTTGGATGGATGGCTCCCGGGAAGGTGGAATCGAGAGCCAGAAGCAACGATCCGGTTTGCTGCAAAGACCCCAGAAGGGAAGTCCCACGTGGAGAGGGCTCTGGTCGGTCCACTCGCCCGGCATGAGAACACCGGGCACTTTGCAGGACTCTACAGAAAACACTGAATAACACGCTGGTGAACGGACAGCTGACCGGATGAATGGGTCACCAGCAAGCCCTGGGTACATGCCCGTGTGCCAGGCCTCCACTGCTTGGGGTGTCCTCCTCCCTGCGGACCCAGCCAGCACGGGCCCCATCACGGGATGGGAGACAAGGCAGTGGCAGCGGCCTCCTGGGAAAGCGCGTGTCAGCCTGTAGCTCGTGCCCGGTGTGTGGCATGGTGGCAGGAGAGCGGTTTCCTGTGCCTTCACCCCCTTTGAGCCTGCGGTCCCACTGAAGCTGCACGGACCAGGTGACAGACACCAAGTATGTGGGCATGTTGCCATTACGGGTTGAGATGAGGAGGAGGGTACCAGCCACTGGTCACAGAGCATTTACTGAGCCCCAGGCTCTGTCCTTGAAAGGTAGGAATTAGCGTGTCTGTTTTCCGGACAAGGGAATCAAAGTGACAGCTCCACATTCGTCTGCAAATACTTGGATCTCCTTGCATGGAGACGCAGCGTCATAGACCATGCACACACACGTGCACACACACATGCACACACATACATGCACACATGCACGCACACAGGCATGCACACACATACTTGCACACGCAGATACCCGCACACACGCGTGCACACACAGATACCTGCACACACATATGTGCACACAGAGATGCCTGCACATACATACACGCACACACATACACGCACACAGATACCTGCACACACACATGCACGCACACACATGCACACATGCACGCACACATGCATACACACGCACACACATACCTGCACACAGAGATGCCTGCACATACATACACGCACACAGATACCTGCACACACACATGCACACACACACGTGCACACATGCACGCACACATGCATGCACACGCACACACATACCTGCACACAGAGATGCCTGTACATACACGCACACACATACATGCACACGCGCACCACGAATCTGGCAGTGTGATGTGCTCCCGCCTTGCTCACCAGAACACGCACACCGAGGGCCCCGGCGGCGTGGAGGAAGCCCCACCGCTGCGGTGAGTTCGCGTGAGAAAGCACAGGACGCGGAGAGGCCAGGCCTGAGCGCTCTGGGCAACAACCCTGGTCTTTGCGGCCCAGGCACCACAGCAAGGCTTCGGATAACCCCGCCCCCCCAGCCACTGAGTCGCTCGGAGCAGTGGCTCCCAACTTGGTGGAGCGGAGACAGGCCACCCGCGCTGGCTCTTTCCAAAAAGATTGTTTCGCGCCCCTGTATTGCGGGTGGTTTGTTATATACAGGTTAGCAGGACCGAGATGGGCTGCACAAGCCCATCTGGAGCATTCGCTCCAGTCCCGGGCTGGAGCAGAACGTAGAGGCCTTAGGGAGACCGCCCGTGAGGCCCGCGAAAGAGTGAGGAGGTGCTCTGGGAGGACGAGGAGCCACGCTCTGCGGCGGCCCAACCAGGAGAAAAGGAAATGCGCCCAGGAACTCGGGGATCTAGCGGCCGGGTTGGGAAGGGCAGTAAACACTTGAGGTGCTGAGGGCCAGGCGCTGTCTGCTGCCGGGTCTGTAGCGGTATAGCTCAAAAGCAGCCGCCAACAACGCGTGAATAAACGGGCATGGCTGTGTTCCAAGGACGCTCTGTTTACAAAACAGGCCGTGGGCTGGATTTGGCCCCCGGGCTACGGTTTGCCGAGCCTCGCTCTAGCGGGGATTTCCAGGAAAAACCTCGAACGTGTCACCTCTTTCTGCTGCTGTCTATGATAAAATGCAGGAGGAGAGAGATGACGGGTAAACAAACAGCTATTGAGTTTCTAAGAAAATTTTAGAGAAAACCTAAAGGAGCCAGGACTTGCTGGGTTTGAAGATAGAAGTACTTCTCTTTCCCAGCTTGTCCACATTTGAAAATGTCTTCAGATTTTAAAATGTATCAAATCGGGGCGCCTGGGTGGCTCAGTCAGTTGAGCGTCCGACTTTGGCTCAGGTCATGATCTCACGGTTCGTGAGTTCGAGCCCCAGGTCGGGCTCTGTGCTGACAGCTCAGAGCCTGGAATGTGCTTCAGATCCTGTGTCTCCCTTTCTCTCTCTTCCCCTCCCCCACTCATACTCTATTTCTCTTTCTCTCTCTCTCGAAAATAAGTAAACATTAAAAAAATAAAATAAAATGTATCAAACTTAAAAATGGCTTTGGAGACACCAAATCCTGAGTGGGGCCGTAAGATTTTTTGTTAAGCGCTCAGAACGATCTAACAGAGACGCTCACAGACCCTTGCCAGAACTTAACAGGTGTCTCCTTGACCCTCTCGCTTAAACAGACTTCTAGAATCTCAAGATAGAGAAGAGCTGCTCTTCCAGGAAGGCATGGCTGTGTCTCTGGTCTAACGGACCGAATGTCAGTAACCACCATAGGAAACCCACAAGGTCTGAAAGACGATTAACTGGTAGAAACACAGCAGCCTAGATGATAAGAGAGGGAGCTGGCAAAAAAACAAAAAAAGAAAAAACCAAAACCAAAAAACAACCTGAGAAGCCTTTGCACCCTAAACCACCACGGGCAAGAAGCAAGCTGGGCAGGTCATTTAGTTGCAACCACAGGCCACTTCTTCTGGTGGCAAGGGACCACCCAGAGGGGAGCCAACAGCCATGGAGAACATGTCCAGAGAGGACGACCGGGGCTGGTCTTTGGAAGTGCTCCGAGCAGTGGCCTCCTGGGCTCCCGGTACCCTACGGTTTGGATGCGCCCTTTGGGGGGGGGCTGCTGATGACTTTTTCTTTAGTTCACAAGTCTTCAGACTGGGAGGGAGCCGGAACCACACAGTGAGGCCTTGCCGGGGCACGTGGACACCATGGGACCCTGGCCCTGAGCCCATGACAGGTGAGATGGGGGGGGCTGTGGCGGGCGGTGAGTGGGATATACATGTGAGAGGAACGTAAAAACTCGTGGTCAGAGAGCAGACAGGGGCTTTAAAACACGTTCCCAAGTCCTTTGAGGTCTCTCAGGTGGAGAGGTGGTGGCATATGTCTCTCCTTGAGTCTCCTGGGATGGACGTGGACCCTGAATCCAACAGAAAGTGGCAGAAGGGATGCCACACTCAGGGAGGCGACCCAGCTTCCCCCTCGCTCACTGGCACTCACGCCTGGTGCCCAGGCGGGAGCCCTCCCCACTGACGGGCGTGCCTGAAGCTGGCACTTCCCCCGCTTTGTCCTCACCCTGGACGGGGCGTCACCACCGTCACCACCACTGCCTGCTCTTCTCCACCCCTCGCTGCCCGTGCCCTCCACGTACACCTCCCATCCCACCCGTGCCACCTTCCTGCTGCTCCAGACCTCCGTCTCCCACTCACCTCCTCTTCCGAGGTGACCTCCAGCATCCTGGCCCTGACTCCATCCTGCCAGCCTCTCCGCCATGCACTCCGTCGGAGGCTACCGCGCGCTTCCTGAGCTGGGAACCTATGCTCAGGTCGTCCTCCTCCCCCATCCACTCCCCTCCCCCATCAACAAAACCCACCTGCTCCTACCTGGTGCTCTAGACCCTTCACCCGGCTTCAGGGTCCATCTCTGTTAGTCGAGTCTGCATCGTCCCCTCCCCAGCTTGCCCCCGCTGGAATATCAGCTCCTCCCGGGATCTGGCACAGGACAGGAACTCCTGGGATTTGGGTCGAATGGGTGAGTGGAGAGCTTTGGGGTCAGCCAGGCCCCCGTCCCGCCCCTGCTCTGTCCTGCACAGACCGCGAACCCTGCACAGGCAAGGCGTCCTCTTTCTCCCACCTGACCCTGAATGCAGAATGGGGTGACTGCCTTTCTGGGGTCCAGTGAGAATTGCCACCTTCTCCCAGAGGTCCCGCCCCCCCTCCACCCTGCCCCTCAGCTGTGACCTTGGCCACCTGACTTGAGGTCTCCGCAGCTGTTTCCTGTCTTTGCAGTGGGGACCAGCCCCTGCGTGGGCCGTGGGGCAAGGGTTGCGTGGGAAGGGAGGCTGGAGAATAACGCCTGGGCCCTTTTGTACCTTTCTTACCGTGCTGTCCCCAGTTCATCCTCATGGCGGCCCTTCATGTCAGTGTGACCGCCGTCAACCCTCCAAACCAGGAATCGTGGCTCGGGAAGCTGAAGTGACCATCTACACGGCAGGCAGAAGGGTGTGTCTGGCTGTGTTGGTTGGCCTGGGGGGGAGGGGGGTTGGGGTCCTTTCAGAGAGCCCGATTGTGCCCTGTGGGTGTTATTACCATGCACGGTTGGGGAGGGGGGTCAGCTACCCACACACAGGGGTGCTGTGCAGGGCAGGGATCATGTCACCTGCGTGCGAAGTCCCAGCTGCCCAGCATGGGACCGGGCACACAGTAGGTGCCCAGATTGCTGAAGTGGATGGAATGACAGCCTTACCGCGTGGGCCAACTGCCTCTCCACACAGGCCAAGGCCAGTGACGCCCAGAGTGGCTGGACGATCAGCACCGTGGAGTGACGGCCGCTGGCCAGCAGTCACCCAGCGGGTGTGTAAGGCGGGCCTGGCTGACTCATGTGAGAGCTCCCTGTGGGCTGATGGCCTGGCTGCAGGGGCCTCCGGTTACCAGGCCTGCCCCGGGCCCGTCCCTAGGGGCCCAGCAGGAAGCCCCAGGTCACAAGCAACCTGTCCTCTCTGCCCAGCCCCCACCCCCCAGAGGCAGCACCTTCTCGCTGTCACTCGCTGTAACCTGATCAGTGACAGGACAGGGGTCTGGGGCACCGAGACAAGAGACATCTTAATGAGTGGCTTTTCCGGAACGGCCAAAGCCCAGACATCTCTTAACTTGTCTGAGCCGGAAATCCGGGGTCCGTGTGGACAGCCAGATGCGGGCGGCTTGCCTGGGTGGTTCCGCACGCGCTGCGGGGCGTGGGTGTGGTCTGTGATGCTGGCGGGGCAGCGGCTCACGTCCTGGGCCCGGGCCTGGTTCCCTTCCCTGGATACAGAACGGCTGCTTCCGCCCCCAGAGGAACTCACGCGAGGACGGTCCTTGTCAGGGAGGGGTAGGGCCGCCTGGAGTGTCCCACGCAGATGTCCTGCAAAGAAGGGTTCCGAATCCTCCTGGTGATCGGAACCCCCTGGGCGCTGTGGCAGGACCTGTCTCTTGGGCGGAGCCCTGGATCTCCAGGGAGGGAAGCTAGTTGTCAGCTGGTGACTGACCTGACGAGGTGGCCCATAGGGCCTCTTTAACCCAGATGCGCCTGACGGGAGTACGGCAGCTCCTTAAAGTCCAAGGGGCACCCAGGGAGGCGAGCTGGGGAAGGCACAGCCTGGGTAAAGGCCTGGCCCCGGGGGCGCACGGGCCCAGTTCAGAGTGGCAAGCCAGGGCCTGGCAGAGCAGGGAGCAGGGTGCTGGGGGCAGGTGAACTGGCAAGGTGGGGGGCGGGGGGAAGGCCAGCTTGACCAGGCCTGGGAACACCTGGGCGGGAGCTACACTCAGCTCAGGGGTCAGTGGGGCCACGACTGGGGATGACTGGGAAGTCACCTCCCTTCCAGCAGACGCTGCTGCAGCCACGGGGGCTCTGAGGCCCATGAGCGTGTTCTAGCCCCTGCACCTGCCTGGGGCTGTTTCCTCATCAGGCAAACAGAGACCATGCCTATGACCGCGCTCCGGGCTCCGGATGGATCTGTGTCAATCGCAGCCCAGGCCCGGTGGAAAAGCTACGGAAGAGGTCCCAAGTTTTGTTACTTACTGTCTTGAACGCCAGATCTGACACCTAGCGTCCACACCACGTCCGCGCTTTCACGCACAGCTACAGGTTTGAGCCTCCAAAGGTGGGCTGGGGGCGACCTCGAGGAGGGAGGGGGTGGGGAGGGAGAGGGGACCTGGGCTGAGTCTGTCACGTTTTATTTCTTGACCTGGAAAAAGTGCGTGGAGCCAACACAGGGTCCTCGGCGACAAGGGCGGGAGCGGCCGGCCAGCGTGAGGCCTCGGAGAAGGGCTTCGGTTCCGCAGGCTGCCGGTGGGGGCCCCGGGGCGCCGCGGCCGCTCCAGGTGCTGACACCCGCGCTCATTCCCCGGGTCGTCTTGGGCAGGTCGCTGCAGGGCCCTCCCTGCAGGTGCCAGGGACACAGCCAGCCACACAGGCCATTCTCAGGACCGAACGTCAACAGGCGCCCCGCGCAGGCCCCGCCCCGCGCAGGCCCCGCCCCGCGCAGGCCCCGCCCCGCGCAGGCCCCGCCCCGCGCAGGCCCCGCCCCGCGCAGGCCCCGCCCCGCGCAGGCCCCGCCCCGCGCAGGCCCCGCCCCGCGCGCGCTCCGCTGGTGCCGGGGAGGTCTCGGGTGAGTCCCAGCAGAGGGGCAGGAGTGAGGGGCGGAAGGGCAGGAGACGGGCGGGCCTGGAGAGGCAGGGTCTGGAGGAAGCAGTAGTGGGAGGCTGGGCCCAGAGTTCCCGAGAACATCAGTGTCCAGAGATGAGGGGCTGTGCGGGAGGCATGAGGCCCCCATCACCGAGACGTGCTCGCTCCTGCCTTGGGGCCACGGTGAAGAGTCCATCTGGGGGTCTGGCGGCAATGGACACGGGTAGAGATGAAGTTGCTCCTTTGGACCCTAAAACAGTCCCCTGGAGGGCCCTGCCCGGGTCCCGACGACGCCATCTGGGCGCCCCCTCTCCAGCAGGGCCCGGGCTGGGGTCTTGGCGGGACCTCTCAGGAGCAGCTGAGGTCATGCCCCCTGCCCTGTCCAGATGGGCCTGGGCCGACCCCGTCCGCGGCAGATGAGGACAATGGCCCCTGTTGTTGGCCGGCCGCCCTCGGCCACATTCTCCAGGGACCTAGTGACCCTGAACAGGGGCTGTGAAGAGGTCCCTGCTGACTCAGCGAGATGCCCACTCACTAATGAAGGGCCGTTGGAAAGGGCCTTGACCTTGGTCAGCAGGCAGGAGCCCTGCATCCGGGAGGCCACTGCAAGGAAAGAGTGGAAAGGTGATGCCACTTCCTGTCCCTCTGGCGGTGCTTGCCCGGCAGCTCGGGAGAGAGCTGCCCAGGGGTCAGCGGGCACCGACACCAGGTCTGGGAGCCAGAGCCACAAGAGGAGATGGGGTCCGCATTCACAGCGGCCGCTGTTCCTGGCGATGAGAGACACAGCTGTGACCGCACCATCCGAGCAATGAGAGCCAGGACCGAGGGCAGCCCCAGGTGCTATCGGAGGGCAGAGGGGTCCTGACCCCGAGCGACCAAGGAAGGCTGCCCAGTGGAGGTGACCTGGAGTCACCTCTCCAAGGGTGGCTATCCTTGGATGGATCATCACCTGTGGGCAGAGGGGCCAGTGAGATGGCAAATGGCTTGTCCTGACTGCACGCTGGCCCCCGAGAGGAGAGAGGCTGGGCCTGAGGGAGATGGTGGGGAAGCCCCCAGGGGATGAGCCGGAGAGGGGAGGGCCAGATGTGTTAGAAACAGCCCTCTGGGTTGGACGCCGGGAAGCCAGTGAGGGTGTGAGGGACGGTCCAGGAGAAGGTGGGGAGGGTGGACAGACAGAAGAACCAGGAAAAAGGCCACAGTGCGGGCTGGTGATTGTCCGGGCAGAGGGTCCGGGAGCGTTCGGATCCCTGCAGGGCACTGGGGCAGAGACCCAGAGGCACGAAAGCATGGACCATGGTGGGTGTGATAACAGCCACACATTTCTGGGAAGAGGGAGGACTTAAGACAGCAAGGTCAAGGGACCCTGACTTAGACCTTGGATGGGAGAGAACACTCCAGACAGGGCTCACGGTCCCTCAAGGGAGGGGGCTGGAGGCCATGTAACCTGGCCCCATGGAGGTTCTGGGGTTTTCATACATGAGAAGAGGCAGCAGGTGATAAATCCCTGTGACTTCCTGCCTCTATCAGGTCCCATGAGCATCAGAACCCGATGCTCAAGTTTGGGCAAAGCTCCTGTGGTGCCCCATGCTGTTCCACGCCATTACACACTGTTCCTTTTGGCCAACACCCGCAGGCAGAAGTTACCTGTCCTCCACAGTTACCTGTCACGTAGGAGCTGTGTGACTTCGGGCACATAGATTTCCCTCCCTGAGCTGCAGTCCCCTGTCCTGTAAATTAAGCGTTAAATAACCTCTGTCTTGCTTTCCTCCTGGGGCCATTTGGAACCACACATAAGGTCATAAAGTACCTCGTGCCGCCCAGGAATGGACATAATGAAAAATGGCCTCCCTGGTGATACCTCCTTCGGCAGGAGACTTCAGACGCTCTTGCAAACACAGGTAAGACATTTGCAAAACGTGACAATCTACAGGTCGAAAAATAGACCTCAACAACTTTCAGGGAGGAAGTTTCACACAGACCATGTTCTCTGACCGCAGTACAATTACTTTACAAATTAACAATAAAAATATGATTTAAATGCATGTACAGAGGGGCACCTGGGTGGCTTAGTCGGTTGAGCGCCCAACTCTTGGTTTCAGCTCAGGTCATGATCTTGCTGAGTCTTCATGAGACTGAGCCCCATGTCAGGCTGTGTGCTGTGCAGGGCCTGCTTGGGATTCTCTCTCTCTCTCTCTCTCTCTCTCTCTCTCTGCCCCTCCCCTGCTTGTGCTCTTTCTCTCAAAATACACAAACTTTTTAAAAAAATGCATGTACATAGACATTTGGGAAGTTTAGACACACTCCTACAAAAATGTCATGAGTTAAAGAGGAGATTACAAATTACTTAATGTGGATGAAAAAGAAAGCATTATATGTGGGTTTGGGGCTGCACCTAGATCAGTTTTTAGACATATCACAAAACAAGATGCATTCATCACAGAATAGGAAAACCTAAAATCGGTAAGTTACATTTTAAACTAAAGGAAATCATAGAATGACAATAGCTCTGAAGAACATAGAAGAAAAGAAGTAAAGACATGGGAAGAAATCGATTAAATAGAAGTGAAAGACTTCTATTTCTAGAAATAGATACAGAAAGGAGCAACGAAAGCAAAACGTTCTCTGAGGAAATCTGACGGGAAAAATGTCTAGCGAGATCGAACAGGCGAAACGTGGCAAAGGAGTAATGTTAGGAGTGAGGCAGGGGACAAGGTGGGTACGGTGTGGATTTAGAAACTCTGAAAGGGGGGTACGATGGACTCTGTGCCAGTAAGTCTCTCATCGAGCAGAATGGACAATTGCCTTGAAGAAAAATTCATTACCAAAATCAATTCAAGACGAGAGAGCAGACAGGAACAAGCCAATGACCCACGCAGGTAGTAAATTAATTAACAAAAGTTCACGGCTCCAAACGGCAAAAAAAAAAAAAAAGCTATGGAGCCCAGATAGTATCGCATCAACATTTACCAAAACTTCAGGGAACAGACAGTGCTTATCATGTGCACCCTGCTTCAGAGAATGGGGGTCATGGGAAATTTGCTCATTTTCTGGGACTCATATAACCTAATGCTTAAAGTAAATGACATTTCATGAAAAGGAAATCTTACCCCAATTTCAATTAAAAATATAGATGCAAGGGGCACCTGGGTGGCTCAGTCGGTTAAGCATCCAACTTGGGCTCAGGCCACGACCTCACGGTTCGTGAGTCTGAGCCCCATGTCAGGCTCTGCACGAGCCGTGTGGAGTCTACTTGGGATCTTCTCTCTCCCTCTCTCTCTGCCCCTCCCCCACTTGTGTGCACACTCTCTCTCTCTCTCTTTCAAAATAAATAAATAAAAGATAGATAGATAGATAGATAGATGCGAAAAAACTCTTAAGGGGAACCTGGCAAATCAAACCTGAAATGTGTTCAGATGACCACAGCTCATTGTAGTGTGCTCCATCAACAGAAGGAGGGTTTTCGTCCAAAAGCTCAGTAAGGAACGGTGATGAGAAAGAGATAAAAGGAGGAGAATAGCATCTTCCCAGATGCCAAACCGGCACTCAGGATAGGTCACCTCCACCGATGATTTTGTTTGCAAAGTTCTTAACAAACCACGAATAGCATGAAATTTCCTTATTTGGATAAATTTAGACAAGACATAGGCTAAGCTGCTGAAAAAAAGATCCCAATGGTATTGGGACAAGATGGGAGTTTGTTTGTGTGATGTGGGACAGTGCAGGGAAATGGGAGTCCTGGCCAGGCAGCTGGCTCTGCTCCCTGCACTCACCCAGGGACACTGGTTCCTCCCAATTTGATGTCCACACCCTCGCATGCTGTCCTCACCCACTTGATCAAAGTGGATTGGCCTCACCATCATCACTTCCACAGAAAGGGCAAGAGGGCAAGGGGTATAGAATCTGCACACAGCACTGTGCCCCATACCCACTGATGAGACTTTGTCATGTGGCCACACCAAGACTGGGAAGCCATCTGGGTAGCCATGCACCCTGCTAAAACCCAGAGGAGTTCTATTACTGGAAGGGAAAACTAAGGACAAATGGATAGCAAGGGACAATTTGTAGACTCTGCCACACTAGATAAAAACTGTTTATCAAAAACATAGAGAAGACATGACACTTAGTCGTTAAATTTCCAATATCCTAATCAAAATCAAGATTAAGGCAAAGATGCCCTCATTGTCACTTATGTTCAACATGGTACTAGTGGATCTAGACAATGCAATAGAACAAGATAAAAAAAATCAAGAGGCGAACATTGGAAAATACTCTGTCCATGTAGAAAGTCCAAGATAATCTATGGACAAACTGGTATATGTTGTACGAATAATTATACAGGCATAACTAATACTCAGCAAGTTTGCTGAATACAAAAGCAATGGAATCCCCAGATGCTTCTAACAACCAATTTTAAAAATAGAGAAAAGTTCCCAGCTTTAAGCAAGCAAAACTATAACCTTTAGAACTTTGCAAGTGTTTCCTAGAAAAAGGCATGAAATAGATCATCTTAAGGGACATGAAGACTCACGTCATAAAGATGCCAACTCTCTCTAAATGAGTTTGTAGAGTCAATGAACTTTGAAGAAAAAATTCTAACAGATTTGTTCCCATGAAATTTGGAAAGTTAGTATAAAAGGATAATGGAAGAGAAACGGGCCAAAATAACTTTAAAATTTTTAGGAAATAAAACATTGCACAGAGTTACTTTACATTTATAGTAATTAGGAAATAAACATTAAAAAAAAAGAGAAAAAAGATAAAATCCCTACCTCACACCATATACAAAAGTTGATTTCTGATGAATTAAAGACACACATGTGAAGGGAACTATAAAACTGAGAAGAAAATATAAAATAATACCTTTATGACCCCAGAGTAGGGAGGAATCTTAAATAGAGCCCCCAAAAATGCAAACCCAAAAGGGAAACACTAACAACTTAGACCCACCTCTTGAGGCCTTGCTCAGAATGGGCATGCATCACTGCCGTATGCCATTGGCCCAGGCAAGTCTCGGCCTCCTGGCTGGGCAGTGGGAAACTGGGCTCCACCAGCAGAGGGGAGGAGCCTCAAAGTCACATGGCATAGCGGGAGATGGAGACAGAGAAGGGTGGAGAAGGTGGGCCAGCTTTGCCCTGATCGTCCACACCCAGTGTTGGCGGTCAGGGACAGTGACCGAGAGAAGCAGTCTCCGAGCAAGGCGATGGAGAGAGAAGAGGAGGACCGAAGAAGGAGGTGACGGGAAGGACCAGAGGTGAACGTGCACAGCTCTGAAGCCCCAGGACGGCCCGCGCGTCCCAAGTCTCAGCGAGCCACACCCGGGAGGGTGCCTGCGTCCGGATCTAAGTAGAAAGATACTCATCACAAGAACACTGACCTTACCGATGTGGTTATTGCAAATTTGTTCCCTAACTCTTTGTGACTGAACACGAAATGAGACTGCACACTCAATGAGGAGGGCGATTAAGACAAAAACAGAAATCCGTAAAAGTGTGTGTAAGTCCTGGGAGGCCAGGCGTGGGGTCAGGCTGTCTCCCTCCCGCTCACTGGCTTCGAGCGTCCGGCACCCGACACCGGGGACTTCGCAGGGGCAGGGGACAGAGAGAGTGGGTGCCAGCCGGCCCTGGGCTGGGCGAAGAACGCCAGTGGGTGTTGGATTGGAAATCTGAGCTGGAAGCCAAAAAGAAAAGCAAACGTCAAGCGTCTGCCGTTCATGTTCCAGCCGGTTGGTCTGCAGAGATGAGCGGCCCTGTGCTCACCCCGAGAGCTTTGAGGACAGAGGTGTTCATTAATCATTCCCTTCGGCAGCGCTGCTGAGCGGGGGTCGGGGTGGGGGTGACGCAGATCGGGGCCTCACTCTGCAGAGCCCTCCCAGGATGGGTGAGGGGCTGCTTGCCGTGCAAGGGACACTGGGCGCCCTGGGGTGCAAACACTTTGGCTACAAACGTCTAAGGGTTTCCAGAAGCAGCCCGGCGGCTTGTGCACCAAGGAGGACACGAGCGTCGTCTTTGTAGGACTCTGCAGGGGTCTCGGCAGTCCGTTCTGGGGACTGGAGCACGTTTGATGGTCCCTGTGACTCGGTCCTCGGCCTCCATGCTGAATCCCTCCGGTCGCCCGGACCAGGGATACAGAGGCCCCCCCACAGGCGTCACGTCCCCCAGAGCCACCTCTCCTGCCCGCCCACCCCTCCACACCCACGCAGCCGCCCAGCTGCTCTTGCCCTGGGCCCCGTGGGGCTTCCCGAAGCTGCTCTGAGCCCCACGTGACACGGCAACTCTGTGTGGCCCCCAGCTTGTGGGCTGTGAGCGAGGTGACAGGGCCACAGGTGTCCCCTCCATCCGACCTCTGCCGTCACAGGGAAGGCACCAAGCCACACAGCAAGACCGTCAGCCCCTCCTGGCCAGAGCCGGCCCCCGCTGGTCCTCTGCCTCTGGGGTAAAGTCAGGGTCACGTGGGACAGGGGCCCCCACCTCTCCCTCACCTGCCACCTTAAAATCCTCCTCTCGGCCTGTTTCTGGCCCTCCGGCGGGCCCAAGCCTGCAAGAGCCCCACGGGGGGACCACGGGCCTGGAAGGTACATGGGGAGGACCGGGTCTGGCCCCAGAGAAAGGGCACAGGAAGAGAAAACGGGAAGAGGCCTGGATTGGAGGGGGGTGTCCTCAAGGAGGGGCCTTCCTCCAGCTCCACGCAAACCGCCCTGGTGCCCAGGCTGGCATCAGGCCAGGCCGAGGCCATTTCGGAGGACCTTTGCCCCTGCTGTCGCCCCAGCCCAGAAGGCAGGGCCAGCAAGGCATCGCCGGTCCAGCAGGTGCGGGTCAGGGAGGGCGGGACAGAAGCCACTCCTTCCGGAAGCCTTTGCTCACTCCTCTCTGCTCCTCTTTCGCGGGATCTGTACAAAGGGGATGCCCACGGGCTCCCTTGCGGGGGGCCCAGAAATTACTGAGCCCAGACTGCCGTGCACCGCCCTTCCCTACCCCTGCTGCTAACTGAATTCTTCCAGAGCTGCTGGTGGGGCATAGACCGATCGCCCACTAAGCCACCGATGATAGGCTGTGACGTTTCCGCCACAAATCCTTGGCTCGGAACGTTCACATTTTCCTTATGATTCAGTTTCATCCATTAAACCGAGCTTATAATTAAGGAAACGTGATCGGAAAATTAGCTGATGTGTAAGACCGGAGCCCCTGTACAGTTACAAAAGACAGTGTCTTCTGCGCCCTGATTAGCCCGCTCAGCCCGACACGAGGTTAAGCGGAAGAACGCCCGGATTAATCCAGATTGACAATTATGACCATTTTTTTCTCCAGCCTGGAGCTTTCCCCCGTGGCTCCCTGCCAGGAAGGTATTGTGTTCCGAGACTAAAATACTTCTCATTTTTTCTACAATTTCCGTTTAAAAAGTTCCAAATGTTCGGCCATATGATGTGAAACTTAACTTCAAGAAAATCCTACGGGGCTTTTGACGGTGGAGAAAATGTGGGGGTCTGATCCCCTGACCCCAAGCGGACAGAGGATATAGTTTCAAGCCTTTCTTCTCCGCCCCCTCCCAGCCAGCCCTAAGAAGACAGGCAAGCTGGACCCAGCGGAAGCCGGGAGAGCCTTTGGTGGGGGCAGAATCCACCCGACTGTCCTGCCTTGGGAACTGGCCCCAGCGTGGGGCTCTCGGGGGCCGGGCCCTGGAGTCTGGAAGCCGGGAGACCTGGGTGCCGAGCACTGCTCCCGCCTGGCTCCGCTTTCTTGACCCAAATTAAGCTCCGTAAATGACCGTGAGGGGTTTGCTTCTAGACGCACCATTAATTCATTTAATCCTCTCGGAAACCCCGTGGGGCCAGGCTCTTAGGAAGATCTTGTAAAGCTCTGTTTTAAAACAAAGAAAGCTCTTATTTCCGCCTTACAGATGGGTAAACTGAGGTCCGGGGGGCTTAATTGCTTGTGTTCAGGCCCCTCAGCAAACGAGTAGCAGAGGCTGAATTTGAGCCCGAGAGACAGGACTCCAGCCCTTTGCCCCAGCAGGTGCCCTGCGGACGTCAAGGCTGCCCGAGGCCTCTCTGCTGACGCTGTGGCTGCGACACATGGTCTGTCTACAGATAAATGCACTGGGCTCCTTCATCTGACTTCTGTAAACAGGGGGAGGGGAAACGGGTGGCCCGGAGGGAGCACGGAGGGTCGGCTCCTGACATCCCCGTCCTCTGGGCGCCCCCCGGGACAAGTGCGTGAGGTCACCTCTGCACGTCCAGCCTGTGGCCCAGCACTGTGGCCTCAGAGAGCAGCCATCGGCCTGGCTGAAGCTCCCCACGCGGAGTCGGGGCGACCTGGGAAGACGTTCAGTGTATATGCTGTTAGCTCTTTACAAGCGAGCAGGACCGGATCGCCACGGCGGTCAACGGAGCTGCGAGGGCCGCTGAGCGTGTCCGCGCCGTCGGGGAGGCAGGGATCAGGCCAGGCCCCCGGGAGCTTGCCGGTCGCGAGGCCTCCTCACTTACCAGTCGGTCGCATGGGTTCGGGTCGTGTACTGAGCCCGACCCGGAGTCCCGCCCGGAGGAGGCGCCCTGCCTGCAGACGGAACGAACGAGTGCGGGGAAGACATCACTCGCTCACCCCCGGAGACCGGAGCCGCGGCGGCCTGGCTCACCTCAGGGTCCCCAGGACTTCGCTTGGGTCACCTGTGCCCCCACTCCTGTGTGGTGCACATGACAATGTCTGTCTCAGACGCGGCCAGAAGGGGGTGGGAAGTGACAGCGCCTTTCGGCCCTGAGCCTGTGTGACACCGTCAGCCGAGCTGGGGACGCCCCGAGAGCCGCGGCCGGATTCCAGTCCCTCGTCCCGGACACTCTCCCCTCGGAGCGGCTGGGAGAGCGGGGGCGTCAGCCCCACACGGAGAAGGCAGGGAGCCTCCGCGGGGTCGGGGGACAGGCCCAAGGTGACCTCCCAGCCCCGGCCCCCGGGGCGCAGCGGGGCCGCGGCCAAAGCCAGGAGGCACGAGGCGCTGGTTTTCTGGGGGCCCCTCACCCCGTAGGATTCGTGCCCGGGGCACCCACAAGCACGAGCCGCCGCCTGGCTGGACTCTTACGGGCCCGCAGGCCTCACCCCCGCCCCCGGCCGGGCAGACTCGCCTCTGCTTTTCATCCCGTCTGAGGCCCAGGGCCCCACCAGCCAGCGGCTTCTCTCCCATCGAGCCTCCGGGTCACCGCTCAGCGGCTCATTCAGGCTGAAGTCAGATCCCACCCCCCCAACACGCCCCACTAATTCAGACCAGGCCCGACTGCTGGACCCTATCTCGGGAGCCCGGAGCAGTCACGGACGCAATGCGTCAAATGAGGAGCACGTTTACAGTGCTTGGCCCCTAACAGACAAATGGAATTCTAGACTCGCTGGGGTGGAAAAGACCTCAGAAGTCGCCCCCCACCCTCCCCTTCGACACCACCACCGTGCAGGGCTCCGAGCTCCCCAACATGCCCGGGAAAGCTTAACACCGACGCTCGGCCTCTCACACACCCCCGGGAACGGAGAGCTCACTACCTCACCGAGCACCGTGCTCCTGCCAACAGGTGAAACGGGGTCTCCCGTACAGTCCTCGGCAGTGGCCTCGAGGCCACGGGTCCTAGCACGTCCCTCTTCCCTGCCACGGCGCTCCCGCCTTCTGAAGCCCCTCCCCTAGGCGACAAGACCTGGTTCCCGCCCCGGCCTCGCTCGCTCGGCATCCCCAGAGCCCTCAGCCGACCACCCCCGCCACCTGAGCCGCCGCCCCTCAGGGCTGCATGAGGCGCTGCCTGTGGCGGCCCTCAGTCCCCTTCTAGGATGAGGCGCTTTGCCCCCCGGGGGCCGGTTTAAGCCTCATCACAAACCTGAGAGCGAGCCCTGCTCTCCCCACCGTGCAGGTGAGGAAACTGAGGCTCAGAGAGGTATCGTGACTCATCCAGAGCCACGCGGCCGAGGGTGACAGACCCACTCCTGCCAACTCCACGGGGCCAGAACCCACCGCGGCAGCCGCGGCAATGCCCCCGACTGCCAACCGCCAGTGGCCACATCCCCTGGCCTGGGGACTCTCTGGGAGACAGTGCAGCCCAGAGCGCCAGAGGGTCCCTGTCCCCCACCCACCCGGGAACCGCTCTCCGGACCAGCTGGTGGGTGCCCCCCAGCCCTGCGCCCCAGGGCAGGACCAGAGAGGGCCCCCCAGCACTGTGTGTGCCCCAGGGCAGGACTCAAGGCAGGCTCCCCACTGTGTCCTGTCCTCTCATCCTCTCCTGGGGCCACACGGTGTTTCCTGGGACAACCTCCCAGGTAAGTACTTGTCTTGGCTTCGGGGGACCCAAACCACGACACCAAAGGGCTCCTTCATAACCTAAGCCCCGGGGGACGTTTTTGTTTGTGTTTCGTGTGTTTGTACTTGGATATTTGACGGTGCAGTTTGGGAGCTCACCCGATTTCTAGAAATGAAAAGAGGTGTAGCAAGAAAAGAGTTTGGGGACAGAAGTGATCACGGAGATGAGAAGATTCGATTGGACGGCACGGATTGCAGGACAAGCTCCTCAATGAGGTGGCCTCAAGCAGCGACGGGAGAGCCTTGACCTCAGCCTGCAAAAGTCAGGAGCAGAATGGGTTCTGGGCTTTGGCTCCCCCAGTTTCACTGGGAGCGGAGGAGAAGGGCCGGGGCAGGGCCCTGCTTCTAGAAGCTTCTAGAAGCCCCAGGACCCAACGCTGGAGAATGGGCGGCAGGTGTCATGAGCGCTGGGCAGACAGTTGGAACCCGGGGGCCGCGAGCAGACCCCAGGGCCTCCCCAGGCCTCGGTTTCCTTCCAGGGTCCTTGCGAGGATCACAAGACAAAGCCACAGCACGCCTGGCACCAGGTATGTGCTTCATAAATGGCAGTGGTGGCCAGGAGCTGGGCAGAGAAGGGGACCGGGACCACGAGCCAAACGAGAGGAAGAGAGAAGTCCTTCCGAGAAGAACCCAGAAAGCCCGGGAGAGGATTGGAAGGTTCTAGAGTTCACGTGGGACTCCCTCTCTGCAGAGAAGGACTGGGGCAGACCGGAAAAACGACTCTGCAGATCAGCCCTCCCACAGCCGGTCGGCCACATGCCACCGACTCCCTCCCGAGGTCATCCACTCGTTTACTGGGCCACCCCCACCCCCAGCGCATTTAATAAACACCTACTATGCGCCGGGCACCGTGCCCGCCACGCCGGCCACGTTTTCTCAGCTGACACTTCCCTGAGACCATCTGCCAGAAAGGATTAAGAAGTTGCCGTAGGAAGCCGTGGCTTTGTTTGGGAATTTTCCCCCAGCTGAGAAGGAGAGAATGACCAATTATTCGCTGTGTTGTCTTCAGATGAAAGGCCCTTTTTGTGGCCCTCCCCCGTCTCCTGTTTGGGCTGTCAACAGCAATTTGGCGAGGAATGTTGCTTGGCCTGACCTGTTTTTTCAAGACGGTAACCTATATTGGGGATCATCTCAGCCCGGGAGATAACCGGCCAGCATCCTCCCCAGCACGGCCCTGCCCGCTGAACTTCACCTCCAAGACCGGGAGAATCGATTGGAAGAAGACGCAGGGAAATCTCCCACTAATGATATTTTGAGTTCGGGAGTGGGGAGGGGGGTGGAATTAAAGTGCCTTGAATCCGACTGTCCCAACCTGGGTTTCAGTGTTGAATGGTCAATTGTTACGAAATTCTAATTGGTTCTGGGTCACTCCCTTTGAAATAGTGGCTGCGTTCTGTTCATTTTTTCAATTAAATCTTAACAATTCACATCTGACAAAACTCGAAAATCTTGTCAAAAATTGTTCAGATTTGTGTAAGTAAGAATGTGCAAATAGCACGATAGAGCGGGAGCTGGGGGGGAGCGTCTATGCAGGGGAACAATTTAAGAGCTAATTATAAGAATGCTGATTTCATCGTTTCCAGACTCCCCTCCTTACACTACACAGAGTGAGTCTTTCTCATCAACTTACAAAAACCGCTTTGGAGGAAACTGTAAAAGACCACAAATGCCTTTGCCGAAGCGACGATTGTTCCCTGGATTTGGAAATCCAAAGCCCTCTGCACATTTCATCCCTCATTATGACAAAGTTTTGTTTTATTCCCCGAGGTAACAAGGAGTTGGCCTCATCTAGAAAAAGCCAAGGGTTTTGCAGCAAGCAGATGCGGGGCGGGGTGGGGGTGGGGGGGGAGGTGCAAGGCAGCCTCGCCCACCGAAGAGCCGGGTGATATTTCCTGCAGGGGACCTCACCTCTCTGAGCCTCAGTTTCCCCATTGGTAAAGTGGGAACGGTGTTTTCTAATCTGTAGTCATATGAGTAATTTCCTGGTGAGGAGACGATACTCTGGAACCAGAAGCTGTCACAACTCTCTTTCAAACTGCAGAATTCTGGGGCGCCCGAGGTGGGGGGTGCTCTGCCAGCTAAGCATCCAACTCTTGGCTTCGGCTCAGGTCATGATCTCTCGGTTTGTGAGTTCAAGCCCCACATCGGGCTCTGTGCCGGCAGCCCAGAGCCTGCTTGGGATTCTCTGTCTCCCTCTGTCTCTGCCCCTCCCCCACTTGTGCATGCTCTCTCTCTCTCTCTCTCTCTCAAAAATAAACAAATAAACTTAAATTTTTTTAAGTTGCAGAATTCTCATGGCTCAGTCCAGCCTGTCGATGTTCCTATCAAGAAACAGCAGACCAGAGAGGGTCAATGGTTTTCCAAAAGCCACACAGCCAGTACATTCCGAAGCCAGAAAGAGAGGCCAAAGCAACATTTCAGAATGTGTGCATGGCCGTCCAGAGCCCGTGGCTCTATGATTATTATCATTATTATTATTATGATATTGCTATTATTGCCTGGCAGAGCAAGGGCATCACCCGGGAACTTGCCAAAAACACAACGGCAATTCACTGCCCCACACCTGGCAGATCGGAATCTGCATGTTAACGAGGTCCCAGCTGGTCCCAGTGCTCGGAAGAGTCTAGAAGTGCCGGTAGGTGGCATTTCATCAGGCTCTGAAGGCCTGAGTATCTAGAAAACCCCGTGTCCTCGTAGCGGCCCCTCCTTTGTGCAGGAAGGCTGGGCAGCCCCGGGAGCTCAGAGAAGGGATGAGGCGGGAGACAGTCCTCCCTCTTCTTACTCACCCTGCGGCCCCTGCTCCCACCCTCCCCGCTGCCGCCCTGACCCCTCCTGACCCGTGCCCCCCCCCCCCGTGTCATCGGGGCCCCGCGGGGCCCTTGGCCTCGGCGCTTCCAGGTTTGTGGCCGATTTCCCCCATCGGTGTCCACGTCCCGTGGCCTGCGAGGGCAGGGGTGAGTGAATCAACACCCCCCCCCGGCCAATGACTGCAGAGCTGGGGTGCGGGCACCGGCTCGCTCAGCAGATGACCCCACGATGTGCGGGGGCAGGGTTGGCAGGATGGCTTGTCCGGGAAGTAACCGGCTTCCCTACCCACCCCACCAGCGTGCCCTGTAGCCTTGTCACTCAGCTCCTGTCCCTGGCTCTGCTCACGGGGGAGCCCAGACGTGAGACCCCCTTGTCCCTCCCAACTGAGGAAAGAGACAGGGGTGGTCAGGTGGGTCCAGGGGACGGCACTGGAGCCAGGGGGGGTCCAGACAGGCAGCCTTTTCAGTCTCACGCGGAGGCTCGGGTGGGGAGAGGGAGAGGGTGAAGGGCAGGGGCTGGAGGGCGGCGCAGGGTGACGACACAGGAGGCCGGGGCGGTGAGGCAGCCGGACGTGGCAGGAGGAAGGGCGTACCCTCTGGACCGGTTTCAGACCTCCTCCAAATTCAAGGCCGGGACTGTAGTCTCACCTCCTCCAGGGAGCCCTCCCTGACTGCCCCACCGGACACTCTCGCTCCCACCGTGTGGAGGAGCCCTGCCTGACCTCAGCCCGGCCCCGGGGGGCTCTCCGGTCTTTCTCCCGCTGAGGCGCCCTCTCCCAGGGGACTCTGGCTGTGTGTGCCAGGGCGCCCAGGGCAGCGCCTGGCCAGCGTGGTCAACGTGGGCACAGAGCCAGGACGCCGCCTGCTGGCCCGGCAGAGGCCCCAGCAGAGCTGCTCCCAGGGCAAGACAAGAGCCCGTGGAGGTTCACGTTCTGTACGTAGACGGGGACGCGCGGGAGCCGGGCGAGACCCCCACCCTACACGCTCACAAAAACGAACCGCAGGGGGGTCGTGAGCGGAACTAGAAAGGCCCCCGAAGGCGACGCGGGGGAGGGCGGCTTCGACGAAAGAAGAAACTGCCCACGCGGACCACGCTGACACGGCTCCTCTCTGTGGGACGCCTCGAGAAGAACGAACACCGAGCCTTCTCGAAGGTCAACGGTGAGAAAACCGTCGGCCCCGCTCGGGCCAAAGACCTGCCCAGACGGCACGGAAGAGAAGTCAGACGGCAGGCGGAGGAGACGACAGGTGTTCGGACCCACAGGCGTTCTCCGCACACCTGTTCGAACGGCCACCTCCGGGGCTCGGACCCCACCACGTATGGCGGGACACCGAGCGACAGGAGGTCCCGTTCACGGCTGGCAGGAACGACGCAGGCTCACGGGTGCGGTGGCTTTGGGAGGTGGTCTGACAGCTTCCTGTGAAACTAAATATCCTCTCGTTTTACAGGAGGCCCGGTACCCTTGGGGGGTTTGGCGATCCGTGACGCAGGCCACTGGACTCTCTGGGACGGGGACAGGGAAGGTGAGGGGATGAGGCCCCAGAGACAAGCAAGGGCAGAACTGAAAGGCTTCCTGGAAGAGGAGCCCCGTGGCTCTACCTCGAGGGTCAGTGGGGAAGTGCCCTTCCTTCTGGCCAGTCCCAGAGGCTGAGCATACCCCCGCCCAAGTCGTGGCAACCCTCTCTTCTGCCCGGCCCTCCCCGTCCTCCGGGCCAAGCTTCGGACTCGCCCTCCCACCCGGCTTCCCCCCTGCCGTTCCAAGCCCCTCCTCGCGGCCCCCACCCGGGACCGGGACCGTTGTACCCACAAACCCCTCTGTGGCTTCCCGAGCAAGTCCAATGCCTGGCCCAGCCTCCAGCCCTGGAGGCGCCCACTCTGCCTCCCCCCAGGGCCCGGCCAGCAGAGTGAGGGCTGAACGAAGGCGAGGAACAATTCGGGGTGGGAGGGGGCCGGAGCCATGGGTCACATCCCAGCAACGGCTGAGCCGCTTGGAGCGGCAGGGGTGCTCAAGGAACTCTCAGGACACGAAGCCCCTTTACCCCCGGCAGAGATGCGAGGTGAGGAGGGGTGAGGAGGGGACAGAGGAGCAGGGAGGGGGCAGCTCCACTCACATCCCGCTGACCTAGTGCCTCCTGGGGAGAGGAGGCTTGCATACCCAGAGCTCAGCCAACTTGGGAGAAGAGAGGCCTTGGCAGGGGGAAAGACTCCCCGAGACCCGGCTGACGGACCCCGGGCCATTCGTAACCGTGACCTTCGCCTGCCCTGGGCCGTGGCCAGGGGGGGCCCGGAGCCAGCTTGCTCAGTCCTGGAGGATGGGCAGGGGCCCCGGGGGAGGGGCGGCACACGGCCGCAGAGAGCCGGGCAGCCCTGGGGAGAAGAGGCATCCTTGGAGCACTTGGCCTTGACCCTGGGAGGTGAAGGCCACCCCTGTAGTGGCTGTAGCAGTCCGCTAATCCATTATTGAGCACCTCTGCTGGCCACCAGGCAATTAGCCCCGGGGCCTCTATCCTGACGGCTAATTGCTCTAATTGATGGGGTCGGCCACGGTCTTCCCCAGCCCGTCCCCTCGTCCAGGATGGCTTCCCGCCTGGGAGCCCCGCCTCCAACCTCCCTCCCTCTCCCGGCCTCTCTTCTCGGGGGGCCACAGTCTGGGGACCGTTCAGCCGGCCCTCGACTTTGGCCAGGACTTGACTCCAGTCCCCCCCTGCCCCCACCCCCGGCTCTGACACCTGGCCCTCCACTCATATCTCTGTGAGACAGGTGAGCGGACTGGGCTCGGAGCAAAGGTCGGAATTCAGCAAGGCGGAGACAAGGCTCTACAGGCGGCCTGGGTACACGAGGTGACCGCCTCTCAGCCTCGGGACTCTTGCGGGCCGTTGGGATTAGTGAATCAGGTGACAGACGTGATTCACGGGGCTCCAGGCCTCACCGTAGAGGGGTTCGGGAGACTGCCCGGGGGCCATCACAGCAACGACAACGGCGATGGCGATGACGGTGGTGACGGTGGCGGCGGTGCTGGGATCAAGATGGCGACGGCGAGGACGATGAGGAGAGCGAGCGTCTTGAAGGTCTCTCTGCCCCCTGGGAAAGGTTCTGCTGCTGTGCGGCGGTTAAAGGCCCGGGCTCCGCACCCAGCTGCTTGTGCCCTGTACTAGCCGTGTGACTCTGAACCCCCTTCTTGACCCCTGCGTGCCTCTACTTCCCCAACGGTAGCCTGAGGGCAACGGCAGTCCCGACTTCGTGGCCTGAGGCTTTGGTGAATCAGGACGTCCACGGCTGCGGCCCGTACGCGTTACTGTCTTCGAAGAATCTCCCCAATAACTTCATCAAATTTAACTCTTTCTGCCTCAAGCGACTCCCTCACAAAAGTAGAAAGACAGCACCAAGGGCGGGAGGAGACATTTCCAGAGCATATGTGCGCCGGGGTGTGTCTCCAGGATGCACGAGGAACCCTTACGATTCGACAATAACAAAGACAACGCAATTCAAACGCAGCCCGAGGATCTGAAGAGACGTTCCTCCCACGGAGACACACAAACGGCTGAGCAACACGCGGAAAGATGCTCAGTACCGTTAGTCGTTAGGGACACGCAAGTCGACCCCGCAAGGAGGCACGGGTCCACACCTGCCGGGCGACGGGAGCCAAGAGGACGAGCGAGGGGTGCGCGGCTGGCTCAGCGAGTAGAGCCCGCGACTCTTGACCCCGAGGTTGTGAGCGCCGGCTCCACGTTGGGCGTAGACGTCACCCAAACAGAAGCAAACGAGCCAAACACTAAAACTAAACCGAGCGTTAAAGGAAGACAACTGGGGGCGCCTGGGGGGCTCCGTCGGGTTGAGCGTCCGACTTCGGCTCAGGCCGTGATCCCACGGCCTCGCACGCTGCCTTTAGGAAAGTGGCGAGGCCATCTTGGAAGACGGTCTGACGGTTCGTCGAGGATGAGGAATTGCTACACGACACAGCGGTCCAGCTCCCAGGTCCCCCCGCCCCCCACGAGAACTGAACACGGTCGTCCACAGAGTAAGTTGGCAAGCGAGCGTTCACGGCAGCGATACTCACGATAGCCGAAAAGCGGCAACAGCTCTTACGTCCGTCAACGGCGAGCGGGCAGGCGACGCGGCACGGCCACGCCACAGAGTAGCGCTTGGCCACAAGAAGGAATGAATTGCTGGCACTCGCCTCGCCGGGGGTGGCCGAGCCTCGAAAGCACGCAGGGAGGCGGAAACCAGACACGAGGCCACGCACGTCTCGCGGCTCCAGGCATAGGAGACGGACGGCCCGAAGATGCGAGCGCGTAGAGGCAGACGCAGGTGAGTGGCTCCCAGGGTCGGGGAGGGGGCTGGGGGAGGGCTGCTCAGAGCGCAGGGGTCTCTATCGGGGGTGACAAGCACGCCCTATAGCCCGCCAGTGGTCCCATAGTTGCCTAAAGCCCGAAAACACTGAAGGCCGCTGAATTTTACGCGTTCACGTGGGAGAACGTTGGGACGTGTGAATCGTACCTCAATAAAGCCGTTACCTGAAAAAAGAACCCCCCAGGACACGTTCCCAAATGGGAAGTGGGGGGTCCGTGTGATTCTGTGCTGCTGAAGGGCCTCCGTAACCTCGAACCCCGGCCTGGCTGGCTCCCCACTGCTCCTGGGTCCCGGGCTGGGAATTCTCGGCAGCGTCTCCTTCCGGGGCTCTGATGCCAGGGACAGATGGGCGCCGCAGACGGGGAGGGCGGCGGAGAGGAACGTCCTTCTGTGGGCCCAGCCCCAGAGCACTTCCCACCCCTGGAATCCTGAGGACGGTCCCCTAGGCAACAGCAAATCCTGCTTAGCCCGGTTTAGCGAAACACAAGCGTTCGGAAAGATCTCGCCGTGAGGTTCTTCTTCTCCCCGGCCCCGCGTCGCCCCTTCCATCCACCCACGGGGGCTCCTGCTTGTCCAGAACAGAACAGCCTTCCTCTCCCTCTTGCCTCATCAAACCTACGTCCCCCCCCCTGTTCTCAGCTCCACCACCCCCATCCTGGTCAAGAGCTTCCCTCCCTCTGCCTCCTCTGGTCAGAGCCCTCAGATAGCACACACGTAGCATCCGACTCTCTCCGCATCTTCAGAGCCCAGCCCAGGGCCTGATGCTCGGTCAGCGCTCGGCGAGGGGGTAGACGAGTGGTCGGGCCTCCCTGTACTGTGGCACAGGTTGTGCATTGCTCAACAATGCCTGGCCCAGGGAGCGGGCCGAAGCTGAAATCCAGCTTCATCTCCGCTCACTGCTCACCAAGCCGAGCGGCCCTCTGTCCAGAGAGCAAGGCTTTTCGTGATCTTCCCGACACAGGCTGGCTGCCACCCAGCCGGAAAGGAGAGACGGAAGGGGAAAAAAGAAAGGAGGGCGGGGAAGGTGAGCCATCTCCACCGCTCAGAATGAGCGTCCACACACATTTTTACAGGTGCTCGCCGGGGCAAATCCCCCGCCGCCGGAACGGACGGACGTGTGTTCATCAAAGCGGGCTGAGTGACGCAGCGGTGACACGGAATCTCCGGAGGGTTGGCACAGTTGAGGTGCATCTCTGCTCCCGCTGAAGGTCTGCCGCGGGGACGCGCTCGGCCCAGTCGCCCCGGGACCCAGGCTGACGGAGGCTCCCCAGGCCGTGGCCGCACCATCCGACGCACGCAGCTTCCTCGGCCGCCAGCGCGAGGGAACGGAGCCCGGGGCGCCGTCCGGGGCTCCTCGCTGCTGTTCTGTCCACGTGGGACTGGCCCGGACCCGTCACCTGCCTGCGCTGACCGTGCGGCTGAGAGGCGCGGCCTGCTAGGTGCCTGTGGGGGAGAAACGTCGGCAACAGGCCCTCACCGAGGCGACACGGGCTGTCAGCTGACCCTAGGCGCTCCGCTGACCTGTGCCGGTGGCTCAGGGCCGAAGCCTGGCTCACAGAAGCGGTGCGCAAAGCTCGGGGGCCTGGGAGCCCCCGGGGAGGTGACCGACATGCAGGTTCCCACCCCAGGACTGATGCAGGAGGGCCAGGCTGGGAAGCCGGGGTCCGGGGACCGCCTCTGGGCAGCACTGGCCCCCGCAGGGTGAGGCACGTACCCCCTCACGCTGCCCCACATCGGGCACCGGCCCACGCACAGAGCTCCCCTGAGCCCGCTTCTCTCAGGCACCAGAAGCCCCTTCCCCACCCGTACCCCGTTTCGGAGGCTCGCCCTTGAGACTCGGTTCGGACGTCACCTCCTGCCGACGGTGCTCCCCGACCCTCTGACGGGGATCACCTGACCCTTCCCCTGAGCTCCAACACCTTCGGGTCGTATTCTCATCAGCGGTCACCGGCCGGTGCCTGCCGCGGGCCGGGTACAGCCAGGGGTCTGTGTGTGCAGAAGTGACGTGGGGCCACAGGATGAGTGTTACCCGGGCCCTCCCTCAAAGTACCAGACCCAGGGCTCTCACCGTGCCAGCAAAGTGGGGATTCCCTGCCTTAGCTTGTCACAATTCACACGGCCACATCAAAGGCTCTGAGAAGTCCTGCAATTCAAGAAAAAGCTTCGGGGCGCCTGGCTGGCTCAGGTGGTAGAGCATGTGACGTTTGATCTTGGGGTTGTGATTTCGAGTCCCATTTTGGGGGTAAGGTTTACCTTAAAAAAACAAAAAAAAAAAAGCTTTGAGTTTCATTTGACCCAAAGTCTGCGGGACCCAATGGCCCCTGAGCATCCGTGACTTGATGAACAACGGGCCTCTGGGAGCGTGGGTTGGGGGAACGCTGTCCAGGCGAAGCCTCGTCTGTACCCACCGCTTCTATGACAGGGTGCTGACGGCAGGCTGGGACCGCCGAGCCACGCTTGCCGGGAGGTGCTCACCCTGTAGGGCTCCGGTTCCGAGAGCCACGGCTCTGAGGGAGCGTCAGCCACAGGCACCCAGCGCCCAGCAGCGAGGGAGGCTCCTGCGGCACGAGTGGAGACTGAGGCTTCCGAGGGGCTGGAAACACCCGAATTTGAGCTGGGGGCTGGAGGGCCCACTCTACCTCGGCCTGTTCCTTATTACACGCTGCATACAGGCAGCGCCCCATAGATGCTTTCTGGACACGATGGTAAAGAGACGGGATTCAGAAGCAGGACACGAGCGTGGAGGGAAGGGCCTTCGGAGGAGGGGGGCGTGGCTCTAGAGAGGCCCAGCCGTCAGTGGGTGACTCAGAACGGGAGTTGAGGCAGGGGCCCAGCGGGGCAGGCGGGAGCCCCAAGCCCCAGCCGCCTGGCGCAGCCGAGGAAGGGAATTCAAATCTAAACACTGATGCTCGGGGTGCCTGGGTGGCTCCGTTGGTTGAGCATCCGACGTCAGCTCAGGTCACGGGCTCACAGCTCGTGAGTTCGAGCCCCGCGTCGGGCTCCGCGCCTAACAAACGGCTCGGAGCCTGGAGCCTGCTTCCGATTCTGTGTCTGCCTCTCCCTCTGCCCCTCCTCGGCTTATGCTCTGCCTCTCTCGGTCTCTCAGAAATAAATAAATGTTAAAAAAAAAAATTACCAAAAAATGAATACATAGACACTGATACTCAGCTGAGACACCAGACTCTAGTACGGGCTAGAATAGCTCTTGGGTGTCTGGAACGACCCGGCTGCGAGAAGTTGCTCTCTCAAGGGCTCGATCCGTGGCGCACAAAGTATTCCCAATGCAGACTAGGCATCCGATCGAGACCTACAACAGACAGCCGTGCCACAATGTGAAATGTCCCCGTATCGGTTAGCGATCGGAGCGGAATGGTACTAATCTTGAACGTGCTGGATGAAATGATCACTTAATTATTCGCACCTGTTTCCTTTAAATTGTTTTGTTTTTTCCCCCAAAGGTACGATTCTATTATTTTTTAATTTAACTTTATTTATTTTGAGAGAGAGCGCACATGCTGGGGAGGGGAAGAGAGGGACGGAGAGAGAGAATCCCACGCAGGCTCCACACCGCCCTCACGGAGCCCAGCGCGGGGCTCAAACTCACCAACCGTGAGACCGTGACCTGAGCCGGGATCAAGAGGCAGACGCTTAACCGACGGCACCACCCGGGCGCCCTCCTTTGAGCTTTTTACTGTGGCTACCGGGAAATTGAAATCGCCCACGTGGCTCTCGTATTTTCTATCGGACGCCATTGCCTTAAAGCCCGGGAGGGCAAGTGAGTCTCCTGGGGTCACACAGCATGCGTAGCAGGGCCCAGAACCGGCACTGGGTCCAGACACGCTTGCAGGGGCCAGCCGCTCTGTGACCAACCTAGACCGGGCCCCCCTCCTTTGAAGAGAGGCTCTTTACCGAGGTGCTCAGGTTAAATGAGGTTCTTGGGGCGGGCCTTGACCCAATAAGTGTGTCTGTATAAGAAGGGGACATTTGGGGACAGGACAGATGTGCACAGGGGGAGGAAGGCCACGTGACCCGAGCCGTGGAATCGGCCAAATCCAGAAGCTGCCAGAGGCCAGGAGGGACCCCCCCTCCCTCCTCTGGAGCCTCTCAAGGACCTTGATTTCGGACGCCCGGCCTCCAGACCGCAAGAGTCTACTTCAGCTCTCGTCAGCCCCGGTGCCCTGGTACGGCCACCCCGGGACACCGACAGGACAGCTGTGAGCCCTGGTCCTCCTGGAGCCCCCCGACTCCATTCTCACCAGGCCCTGATGGTTTTGACCGGCTCCCCAGCCCCCCTCCCCGCTTCCTTCCCTCCTCCCACTCCACCAGCCCTTGCCGGCTGGGGCGGGAGGAAAGGGGGGAGGACGAACAGTGCCCTTCCTGGAGGCTGTGTCGGGTGTGGACCCAGCCAGAGTCATGCCGCGTGGTCTGCAACCTGTCACCTAACTCCATCTGCGGCTCGTGTGCCGCTTGGGGGGAGCCCCAGCCCCCGCTCTCTGCCCCCTGGGCCCAATGAGGAGACATGCACAGGGTAAAAGGTTTGACCCGGCTCCTGGGGCCCTAGTCCCTCCGGGCCCCCTGGGCCCACGGCTCCAGGCCTCCCCCACCCCACCCGCGTCCCAAAGCCAACCCTTGAAAGATCCACCCCTAGAGGGCCTGGCTCCAGACAGGTGGGCAGTGAGCGTTTGTTGAATGACTGAGTGAGCGAACGCGTGCAGACAGGGTCCTGGCTGGGTGAGGGCTGACAGGGTAGCTTTGAAGAGGGGCTACGGCTTCTGACACCTGTTGCCGTTGTCAGGAAGCGAGTGGGGCTTCGGAGGGAGCCCCCCAAGTCAGCTAAACACTCAACCCCAGGCACTGGGCCCCCGGGACCGTACGTCTGAGCCCATAGCTGCCGCCCACCCGCAGGAGCCCCCGCACGACAGGGGAGTCCCGGGTACCTCCTCCGGGGTGCTGGGCTCTGCCCTTCGTCACCTCCCCAGCTCTGGAAGCGTCCCAACTTCCCGGCCGCCCCCTCCCCTGACCATGGCCCTCGAACGGAGCCCGGACTCCCGGCCGGGGGTCCGAGCCGTGCTTCCCCCTCCGGCCTGGCCACTGCTCTCCGGCGGGTTCCCTGGGTCTGAGGACCTCGGCCCGGCGACGCCCGTCATTCGCCTCCACCACAGCCCTTGTCGCTGTCACCTCTGCGCAAACCGTGCCCTCTGTCTGGAACATTCTCCGGCCACTGCCCCCGGGCTGGGTAGTCCCCACTCGGCCTCGGGGAGGGTGCCTCCTCGCGCCCAGCGTCTAAGCCCCTCGCCACACTCACCAGCCACGTTACGGGATCTGCGCCCCTCCCTTTGTGCGAGTCTCTCCGGCTGGACCGGGGAGCCACGTTCTCCCGGAGCCCCGGTGCCCGGCAAGGCGCCTGCTGCGCCGTGCCCAGCGAGGGGGGCTGCAGCCTCTGGGCTCCCCCGCCCCTCAGCGAGCACGGGACCCCTCAGACCGAGCTCCGGATCCTGCGTGGGGAGGGGCGCCGTGTGGACGGCTGGAAGTCTGAGTCGTTTCCCTTCGCAGACGCAGAAGCCGAGGGTGCGAGGGGACAGCCGGGGCACCCAGACCCGCGTGTGCGCCGCTCTCACGACGTGCCAGGACAGGCGGGGTCGGAAGAGTGCCCGGGTCTGGGTCCAGATGGCAAAACAAAAGGCCTGTGAACGGCAAGGCTTCCTTTCCCGGGGCCTGAACCCAGAGACGGCCCAGAGTCCCCTCCAGCCCAGGAAGTCGGGTGCCCGGGGGATGGGGGTGGCTTCCAGCACGGCTGTGCCCGGCTGGCTCCCATTCCCAGGACTCCCCATCGAGGTCGGCGGGAACAACGGAGGCACGGAGCGCCCGCATCGCCATCCGGGCACGGGGGCCCCAGCAGCGTGCAGGGGCGGCCCGTGGGAACGGCCCCTCCAGGGGCTCCCCGGGGGCGGGGATGAGGGCCCTCCCTGCGGGACAGTCGGGGAGGGGGCACCCCCTGCCCAGGGGCTCCATCGCTCTCAACCTTCGGGGGCATCCCGTAAGCGTCTGACGCAGTCCAGGACCCTGCCCAGCACACCGGCAGACACACACAGGTTTGGTCCAGTGCAGGGGGTCCACAGACCTCCCGAAGCCCACACGTGGATCACCGAAGGCTCCGGGGGCCTCGGGGTGAAGTCCCTAGAAGGGCAAGAGGAGCTCCTGAGTCCCACTATCACCGGCTGCCGGCGGCTGAGTGCCCTTGGGTCCGTCTCCGGGCCTCTCCATTTCTCCACCGAAAGACAAGGAGGCTGAACCCCACTCCCCACGTCTGAGGAGCGCTCCCTGCGCCTCGGCGAGCTGGCCGCCACCTGTGTCCCGGGCTGATAATCCCCCGGGACAGCAGAGACGGCCGGGCACCGCGGGGCCCACACGCCTCCCGCCGCTGACCCCCCAAGGCCAGGCCAGTGGGTTTGGTCACAGGTTGGGCAGGCGCTCGAACCCGTGCCTGGTCTCAAGGCGACACAAACAGGAAGCGGGTCCCGCCAAAGTCCTCGGAGACTTCAAATAAAGCCGGGATCTTCAAATAAAGCTGGTTCTCAGGCAGGGTGCCCTCCCCGGGCATGAGAGGTGCCCGTTGTGGGAGCTCTCCCCGGGGCCCCGTCCCTCCTGACTCCGAGGGGCTGCGGTCAAGGAGAACAGAGACGGCATTGACCCTGCATTCCTGGGGCGATCACTCACTCACGTTATTTTGGGTAACAGGCCTTGGGTGAAGCCGGTTGAGTGGCAACTTGTAATCCAAGTCAGAGATGGGCTCGGCCAGCGGGGCAGACATCCAAGGAGCGGGGCTTCAGGGGAGGAGCTCAGCGGCCGGAACGGCCGGAGGCCCCGGCCCCGCGTCTGTCTGAGCGCTGGCGACCTTGCACTCTTTGGAGCAGCAGAGACAAAGCTGTGCACCTGCTGTCCTTTCCCCGCGCGCCTACTAGGCCCCACGTGATAGGGCGGCGTGTGCACGGGGCTACCTCCTGTGACCCTCTCCGTGTAGCAAGAGCTCAGGCAGGATGTTGCAGCTCAGAGAGGTCCGGGGCCTTGCCCAAAGCCACACAGCCTGAAGATCTTTTTTAAAGTTTATTTATTTATTGGCGGAGGGGGTGGGTTGCGGAGAAAAAGAGAGGGAGAGAGGGAATCCCACGATCCGTGAGATCATGGCCCGAGCCGAAACGGAGTCGGACGCTCACCGGCTGAGCCACCCAGGTGCCCCCTCAACTGAAGATCTTCTAAAAGTCAGGGCCTCCTGCTTGCCCCCTACTACCCACCCCGCTCTGCGCCAGGAACAAAACTGTCTCTGGAAGTCAGGGGTGGCCGGAGAGATGAAGGCAGAAATCAGTGAAAGGGGCCTCTGGAACATCCCTAAAAGCTGGGAGGAGGCTCCTTTGCCTCCGGCCCTTCCCCTTCCTGAAAGGAGCAGAGATATGAAGGCTGGAGCTTCAGCAGCCATCTTGCGACCTGGAGGACAGAACCCGTGTATTGGGACTGTGGAAAGGAAAAGCAGAAGGAGTCCCTGGGTCTCTGGTGTCTTTGTGGAGCCCCGCACCAGCCCCGGGCTGCCCGTCTCCAGACTCATTTTACGTTGCTGTGGTCAGTGTTCCGTCATGAGCAGCCACATGCAGATGCCGACCGGCCCAGTTTAGAAAGTCCTCCCGTGTTAGTTAGGATACTGACCCGGTTTCCTGAATAGAAACCAAGTCGCAGTGGCTTACGCCAGACAGGTTTCCATCTCTCTTACGAACACGCAAGCTGGTGAATGGTCCAGGGGTGGGGCGACTCTGACCAGACCCCGCTTCTTCTGTCTGGGGTTCTGCTCTGCTTTAAGTGACAGGTCCTCACCTGACTGTCACAGCCCCGTCCCGGCAGCCAGGAAGGGGAGAGAAGAGCACCGAGGACCGCCGGCTTCCTGCTGAAAGAAAGATCTGGAGTCACACACGGCAAGTCTCCTCAGGTCACCGGTCAGAGCCTCGTCACGACCGGGCTGAGAGCTGCAAGGAAAACTGGGAAATGTGGTCTCTGGGCGAGTGGCCGGCCCAGGCTCAGAGGCCAGAGGGGAGAAGAGAGAGGCCTCCCCTCCCCTGGGACCAGGTAAAAACTGAAGAGTCTGTCCAGCTAGTTATGCTTTTTCATTTTGCATTTGCGTCTTTAACCACCGGAAGTGGACACAGATGTCTGCTGTGGGCCGGTCTCCCGGCCCCCACGGCCCCCTCCGCTGCCCCCACCTGGACAACGTGGGAGGAACACCCACCACCTCTCCCTGCGCCGACCCAGCTTCCGTGGGCCCGGGAACACGGAGGTGAGGGATGCACATCGGGCGTGAAAAGTGCCAGAGCCCAGCCCCGCGGTGTGGCAGCTGGCGGCAGGCCATGTCCTGCTCCCCACGGGCCAGTGCCCAAACGGGGGCCGACCCCGGGGAACCCTGAGTGGGCAAAGAGCCCGAGGCTCCTGGAGACGGCTCAAGTTCAGGTCCTGCTCCTACACCGCCCGTGGAAATCCCAGTGCAGGATGTCCTTTTGTCCTTTGATGTGCCGGGAGGATGTTAAAATCCACACAGAGGCCGGAGTGCCTGAGTTGGCCAATGTTACGTGCCAGCTTGGCAGGCGTTTGCTTGGACTCAGGCCTAAGTGTCTCGTGAAGGGGTTTTTCAAACGGCATTAACATTTAAGTCAGTAGACTTTGAGCAAAGCAGAAGACGCCCCCGCCCTCGCCAGGGGGGTGGGCCTCGCCCAATCAGTGGAAGGCCTTAAGAGCAAAGGCTGAGCTTCGAAGTAGGAGGAATTCTCCTGGACACGGCACCAGACAAACCCTGCCTGAGTCCCCGCCTGCCAGCCTGCCCTGCAGACTTCGGACTGTCCAGCCTTCCCTCTCCCCGACTCTCTCTCCCTCTCTCTGCCTCTCCGTCTCTGTCTCTCATCTATACAGAGCTGGTTCTGTTTCTCTGGAGAACCCTAACACGATACCGGAGAACCACGTGAAGAAAAATACACATTACTTCCACCGAGTAAAAACCAACAAACGTGGAAGATAAGGTAGCGAAAAGGACGCCACCAGGAGCCAGCGACCTTCGACCTCTTGATGTAGGTAAGACCACTGCAAGACGTGCATTTTGCACCCTGAAATAAATGTGCGCCTGTAGACACGTAAAAAACAATTTCCGCAAGCAACGCCAATCCCAGAGGGTGAGAAGCCCTGGATTTCTTCCCCTCCTCGCCCTGGTATCTTTAAGAACACACGTGTGCGGAACAGGGAGTCGTGTAGACACGCCCCGAAGGGCCGGAAGGAAGCCCGCGCCCCGCCATGGGCTTTCCCCGCCGCCCGGGAGCCCCTTCGCTCAGAGTTCAGTACAGATGTATCTGCCGGTCTCCTCGGGCTCATCACTGCCGGAAGAGCCAGTGTTGTGAGATCTGAGGCCTGGCCCACATCACGTGGTTGACGCGGGGATTAAACCTCACTCCCACTTGCTAGTCCTTCCACCACTGGTGACTGAGCACCTGTCCGGGGCGGCCTCTGAGCGGCTCACGGGGACGGCGGGCCCTGAGTCCCGCCCCGGAGAGCTCCTCACAAAGGAGTCAGATGATGAGAAACAGCGGTGACCGAGCAATGGGACGATGGGAGGGCCCGTGGGCTGCCGGGGTGCGGGAAGGGGTCACTTGGCCGGGGCAGGGGGGAATCAAGCTGGGGTGGGGTCCGGGCGGGCTCGCTGCACAGTGAGCCCCCACTTGAAGGAGTCCTGGTAGAGATTTAAACACAAAAAAAATGTTTGCTTCACCTGGCACTGAGTCCCTGGAGCCCTCGGGAGATTTCCCAGGGAGGCTAGTTGAGGATTCGCCGCCCCCCACCCCCCGGGGAAGCCCCTCAGCCCCAGCCAGGGGGACATGTTTCTGCGTGACGCCTTGCAGCCTTCCCGCAGGGTGTGACCCCAACGAGTCACCCAGGACGACTCAAAAGGCTTTGGGGGTGTTTCCCGGGCTAGGATGCATCTAGTCCCTCCCAAGAAGCCCCCCCGGGGTGGGAGGGCTCTGGAGAATTCGGAGGCGGGGAATGAGGCGCAGGCAGGGCCTCTGAAAGTGGTGTCCAGGCAGAGCTAGAAACAAGAGGGTCTCCTTGGAAACCCCAGCCTGCCTGTGTCACCTCTCCCCCTCCACCCGAGGGCATGGGGTCTGTGGGTGCCTGTACCGGCCTCTTCTGGGAGGCCAGCCTCCTGCAAGGGGGCTTCTTCCAGGAAGAGTGACAGGTACAGAGAAAGAAGCGAAGGAGTAGTATGTGCTCACAGCCAGCCGTGCAGGACTTTTACAGGACGTTTACAGGACGGCCAGCCCTGTGCACTTGGGTCCCCAGCTCAGCACCCAGTGCCAGAGGACAATTTGGAGGATGGGAGGGAAGGGCAGAGAGGGCTGACAGATGTAAGCAGACCCGTGAGCAAGGTCACTCCCCTCTCCGGAAAGGCCCCAGGCACCTGATAGAGTCCTTTACAATGAAACAAAAAACACAAGAAATGAAATCAAGGAACAGCTTGGCAGGAGCGGGCAGGGGCGAGCCAGGGGCATGGCCACGTCCTTCCAAGGGCTGGAACCGCTTCTGACTGTTGTTTTCACTCCCTTCTTGGAAGCAGAACATCTGAATTGTGCCCACGGACAGCGTTGTGTCATCGTTAACAGGAACCAGGAGGAGGGGGAGGAGCGGACATGTGCCCCCCCCCCCCCCCCCCCCCCCCCCCCCCCGCTCTGTCCACTTAAGTCCTCTGACATTCATGGGACTTCTTCCTTCAAAAAAGCGGAGTCAGGTGGTGGCTACACGGGCACATTCGTTAAACTTGGTCGCGTTGCACCTTAACCGTGTGCTTTTCTCAGTAAGAGTGTCTCCATTTGGAAGCAGGGAGGGCGTCCTCCCACGTAGACGTGCTTACGGGTGGGAATGTTGCGTCCGGTCCCTCCGTTGCCCATTCTAAAACAATAAATAATGCGGGGGGGGGGGGTGACAAATTACTGAAAACTCTGGCTGTCCGTGTAGTCGGATTTGTGATGCCTTTTTTCTCTCCCTTTCTTTCCTGCATTTTCTGCATTTTCTACAAGGAACTGCGTTTCCCTGTGAACCGCAGGGACCCTCCGCAGGGAGGAGGCCGAGGAGGGGGTGCAGGGGCGCAGGGTGCGCGGAGCTGCAGGGGCTCAGGGCTGCAGGGGCGAGGGGGCCAGTCCCTCCAACCGCGGGTTCCTGGGGGCGCTCCTCGCTCGTGTGGCCGCCTCCCCCAACGGTGTTCCGGCCGAGGCCTCCCGGGAGGTGTGTGCGTGGGGGGGGGACGGGGGGGTCCTTCCGCGAGGTCGCCGGGCTCCCCCAGCTTCTGGATCGCCCGCGGTCCTGCAGCGTCTGCCCCATGGACCTCGCAGGGCTCGTTGTCCGGTCTGCACGTTCCTTCGGCGCCAGGAGCCTGGGTCCCCGAAGGGCCCAAGTCACCGCGGCCCCTCCCCCGAGCGAGCCCGCGCCCTCCGCCCGGAGCGCGCTCCGCCCGCGGCGTCTACACCGGCAGGGCTGCGGCCAGGCGAGTCCCACATGCGCGGGGCTGCGGGCGCGCCGGGGCGGCGGGGCCTGGAGAGGAGCAGGCGGAGGAGGGCTGAGGACCGGGGGCGGCTTTTAACGAAAAAGAAGTCGAATCATCAGCGAAACCATTAGGGCTAATGCGCCGCGCACAGACGCGGGATCAATGCGGCCTCGGGGTCGCGGCGGGTGGAGGCGGGGGACCGCGGGGTCGCCGGCCCCGAGCCCCGCCCACTGAGGGGAAGTGGATTTGCGCGATTCAAGAAAGAAACAAACTCGAACCCAAGTGAGCGGGGCCCGGATGTGCTGACGCCGCGGTTCCGCGCGCGGGGCCGGGGCCCCAGCGCCGCTCCGGGCAGGGTGGCGGGACGCCGAGCGGAGATGCGGGGAAGCGGAGCCAGGGCGAGCCGCGGCCGGGGTGCGCCCCGGAGCCCCGAGAGTCCGGGAGGGGCCGAGAGGCCCGGCTCCGGCCCCGGGCGGCCCAAGACCCGGACGCACGCTGAGCTCCCCGCCCCTGGCCGCACGGTTGGGAGGGGTGGGCACCGTTACACACAGACGCACCCTCCGACCCCCGCCCCCAGTCACAGGTTGATTGGCGGGGGTCCCGGGGTCGAGTCCTAGGTGCTCCCTCGCCAGGCCTTGCCAAGCATCAGACTTTCTGAGGACAAACCTTGAGAAGTCCCCTGGAAACGGGCGGGAGATCGTGGAGCTCAGACAGGGCACCAAGCCGGTGGGGGGGGGGGGGGTGTCCTCAGTGGCCAGGTTTCCAATGGGGCCTCCCGGTCCCTCCCCTGCACCCGGGGTGGTGGGGAGACAATAGCCCCTCGTGTTCCCAGGGGACCTGGCCGCGCGTGAGGCCTGCCTCCCGGCGCTGGGCTAAACTGTGGCTCAGTTGAGGAGCAGAGGGGGGGCGGGGAGGGGGGAGGGCAGGGGGGTGGCTGGCTTCTGCTTCCGAGCAGCCCAGGAGCCCGTCTCTGCCTTTCCTGGGGCCACATGGGGTTTATCTGTACCATTCCAACAGGAGGCGACACAGACTGGCCAGAGTGCCTTTCAGGGGCCGGCGCTTTGCTGGGGAGGTGACCCAGGGGCTGTCGCCTGCCCGGAGAATGGAGTATTTTTAAAGCTTGCTTTTTCTTTCTTTAAATGATTATTTATTTTGAGAGGAGGGGAGGGGCAGAGAGAGGGCGAGAGAATGACAGGCCGGTGGCGGGGTTCGGTTTCACAAACCATGAGATCATGGCCTGAGCCAAAATCAAGAACCCGCGGCTTAACCACCCGAGCCACCCAGGCGCCCCGAGAACCGAATCCTTTTAAGCGGCCCCATCCACAGAAACGGCTTGAATCCTCGGGGATCAGAACGCTCCGAGGGAGGCACGCTGCCCTGGGCGGCCTCTGGGGTACAGCCTGGGATACAGAGGTGCCGCCCGAGAACTCCCACGTAGGGACCCACATAGGGAAGGGTAGTCCTACTGGAAGAGGGGGAGTCTGGAGGAAGGTCGAGGGGGACCGGGCTGGAGGACCGACACCTTCTGAGGTGATGCGCCGCTCTCCCCCACCCGCTCGCCCCAACCTCGGCCAGGGGGGGGGTGGGCGGGGGGCCGACCCTCCCGGTTCCCGAGTTGAACACAGCTCTCTGCCTTCCCCTGCAACGCGGCCTGTGGGATCCGGGGTTGCACCGCTACCCCGATCTTCCTCGTAAAATGGGGGCATCACCCCCAGGTCATCGTGGGGGTGTCTGAGGCACTTCGGGTGACGTGCTCGGTCAGCTCCCAGATGAAAGAAAGTCCCAGTGCAAGGGGGGGCGGGCTTAAGGGGCCGTCTACCCCTCTGCCGCGGGCGGAGCAGGGCCCGGCGTCTTAAGGCTTTGGCCCAGGGTCCGCGTCCACTTCTGGGAACGGGATTTCTGCAGCGAGGGGTGTGCTTGGGACTAGAAGCTCAGTCGTCCTTGGTTGGGGGGGGGGGGGCGGCAGGCAGGCTCTGGGACACGCTGGGTCTCTGCTGGCGGCTGGGCCTGAAGGGCGGAAGATTTAGGTGCCTGGGCGAGTGGGGGCTCGGGGTCTGGCGGGGCCGGCGCCTGCGGGGTTGGGGGTGCGGCCGTGTTCGTGGGCGGCTGTTGCGCATGCGTGCGCCGGCCTGCGGGGCCGGCCGCGTGGGCACCCTCAGGGGCGCGCCGCGTGGCCGTGTGTGTGTGTGTGTGTGTGTGTGTGTGTGTGTGTGTGTGTGTGAACGGAGGCTGGGTCCACTTGAGGCTCTCTGCGCCCAGACCAAGTGGGTTGAGCATCCCGGCGGTGCCACGGATGGGCGAGCTGAGCTCAGGGAGTGAAGCGAGTTTCCCAAAGGCACGCGGACGCGCGTGAAGGCAGGACACCGGCCGGCGATCTGAACTGTGCGCCCCATCCTTCCGGGAGGGCAGAATGGGAAGGGGGGAGGCCAGGCCCGAGAGAGCCAGACCGCAGACTGGGGTGGGGCCGCCCCCCCCCCTCCAAGCGCCGAGCCTCGGGGCGAACCGCCAGCTCCCCACCTGCGGCACACCCCGAGCTTCACCCCTCTCCAGCCCTCGGGTTCAATGCCGCCTCCTCCCAGAAGCCTCCCGGGTCCCTTCCCTTCTCCCCGGCCCCAGCCCCTGCCCTGAAGCGTGAGCTCGCGGCCCTCCTCTGAACGCGAGCGCCGGGCCCGAGGGGGAAAGGAACGGGCGGGGGGAGAGGGGAGCGGGAAGGGGCGAGGTGAGAACCGAGGGGCGGGGCCCGAAGGCCGAGCCAGACTCGGAGACGCCACCGAGACGCCAGGTGAGCGGGGCTGGGGGGCCGGGAGGGGGCGCGGGCGCCGGCGGGCAGGGTGGGGGCGGGGCCGGAAGGGCTGCGGGGAGGGGGCGGGGCCCCCGGGAGGACCGCGGGCGGCCCGGGTGCCCGCGGCCGGGGAGGGGTAGGGGCCGCTCGGCGCGGGGCGTCCGCCGGGTCCCGGGAGCCGGCGCCGTCGCCGGTCCCTGCTCTCCCAGCTCGGGCAGCCCCGAGGGACGCTCGGGCCCGGAGAGGGCACGAGCCCGGCCGGAGAGGCCCGGCGGGGTCCGGAAGCGAAATGGCGAAGCCGACTCGCCGCAGCCCGACCCGGGCGACGCAGGCCCCGGCGGGTCGGAATCCGTGCGCGCTTCCAACGGCCTAGGTCGAGGAGACGTCTCCGCAAAGAAAGAGCGCGTTTCAGGGGGCCCCCGCCTCCCCGACTCCCGCCGGGGCCCATCAGAAGGGGGGAGGAACCACTTCCCGGAGAGGGGGAATGGAACAAAGCGGGGCCCGCGCGCGGTCCGCGGGGAAGGACGCGAGGGCCGAATCCTGGCGCTGCTGGGAGGAGCGGGGAAGGAAAGGCGAGAGACGCAGAGGCCGAGGCCGGCTAACTCGGGGAATCGAGCGAGGAGGGAAGCGCGCAGCCGGGCAGGCGGAGAGCCCGGGAGGCACCGCCGGGGTCGTGGGGGTCAGCAACTCCCGCTGGACCCCAGCTCCCCGGGGGGTTGGCGAGACCTCGGGGAGACCCGCAATTCGCGGATGGGGCGCCCAAACCTCGGAAGCCCCTGCGGGCACCTCTCCGGCTCCCCACCGGCCGCTGCTGGGGCCTCCCGCCTGGACCCTCACACCCCCGGGGATCCGGGAGCTGATGCCCTCAGAGGGGATGGGGCGCACCCTGAGGACTGGTCTGTCTCGAGGGATGGAGCCCCAGGCTCATGGGGGGCGGGGGTGGGGTGTCTCCTGCCCAGCCATGGGCCACCCAACCCGACTCTGCCAGAGTCTGGAGCGCTGTGGTCCCAGGGACGCCGAGAGCGCCAAGAAAGCACCGGGAAACCCACGACACCAACGCGGACCGGAGAGACCGCAGCGGGGCTCAGTCTGCCAAACCCGCGGCGGGGTCGGGCCCGGGCGGCACAGGCCGCTGGAGGTTGCGGTCCAAGGGCGGCGCCAGCGATCCCGCCGCCCTGCTGCGTCCAGCCCTGGACTCGGAGGCCTCCCCGCGGAGGTGATCCCGCGCGCCGGTGGGGAACCGGAGGGGCTCCGGGACGAGTGGGGAGGGGTGGAGGCAGGGAGGCCTTCGCGGAGAAGGAGGAAGGTTTGAGTCCGAAACGCTTGCAGAGATCGAGCGCGCGGGTTTTTAAGTGGCCGTTCGCAGCAAGCAAGGGGGGACAGCGCGCAGGGTGTGAGCCGACCGAGGTCAGACCCCTGACGGGATGAAAACGGGCCTGCAAGGGAAGCGGACCCAGGACGCGGGGCACATGCCTGTGATGTTTCCCCGATCGTCACTTCTGAAAGCACTCTTATCGTGGAAGGTTTCAAATGTAAAACAAAGTAGAGGAAGCCTTAAAAAGAGCCCCCAGGTCCCCACCCGGCGGTTAACAATCACGGACTCCGGACCAACCCAGCGCTGTCTGTCCTGGCTTTCCTTTCTCCTGTGTAATTACTTTGTTTATTCGGTTGCAATATTTGTAAGCAAACGCAGGCGTCACAGCATTCATTGGTAAACACGTAAGCACAGCCTTAACCGGGAAGAACTTTTTAAAATTCACCGTTCGGCCGTCCATCACCTCACAATAAATCCACAACGTGGCCGTGCACTCGGAGGCCGTTGACTTTTGAGGGTGAAAATGCAGACAACATACCATGCGTCAACCTTACTGCGACTTCCAGATAATCAGTAAAAAGCACCACTCCTTTAATAATAAAAAAAAATCAAGCCAACAAAAACGGAGGCCAGCGGTTTGGGAAGCGGGTGAGGGCGGCACCGCCAGGCACGCCAGGCGGTGGCGAAGCCACACGCTGCCTCCAGGTTCTTGATTTCTTTCTTCGAGCCCTTGTCTCACGGGTCCGTCCAGATTCAGAGCTCAGCACTGTCACAACAGGATAGACCCCTTTCAGTCCACCTGGGAGGGGCCGTCCCCCTCTCCCCGACAGGGCAGACGGCCTGCAGGGCGAACCATCTTGGGGACCCGGCTCGATTCACGGAGTCCAGCACCGCTTCTGGCCAAAGGATTGAAGGAGGCCAGACCCCGCTGCCCAGTGGGACCCCCCCCCGCCCCGCCTCTCCATAGGCAGGCAGCTTGGTGGTCGCCCGCCCTGGCCACTGGAGGGGCAGAGTGGCCAAAGGGAATTATCCAGATGATTCGGACCGGTAGGAAGGCAGATCGGGATGCCGCCCGAGTATTCGCACAAGCAGGGAGCGGGAACCCCAGTGCGGAGCCCCAGGGGTGGGCAGCTGAGCTCCTAGCACAAGGTGGAAGGAAGAAAGTTGAAGGGCCCCATGGCTGAGTGACCTCTTGGGGTCCCTGCCCCAGCATCTCTGCCCCTCTTGGAACCTAATTTCCCCTTCTGAGAATCGCTTGATGGGGCCAGAAAGCCACTCAGGATGCGTGGGAGGGAGACACCTACAGACACGGGAAACGAGAGACAGACCAGGCTCTTGCTGCCTCCCTCTTGACCCCAGCTGACCAGTTCCCTGCCCCTTCTGGGTAGCCGAGTGCTGGGAAACCTCCCACATGGCCAGGCCAGGCTTGGGGGGAGGTGGGGAGGCCACAGGCCACCTCTGACCTGATGAGAAGGGCCCGAAGGGGATGAGTGGGAGGCGCTGGGGGGGGGTGGGGGAGGACAAAGGCAGGGTTCAAAGTGCAGGGGGTGGGGAACCGCCCACCAGGAGGGCATTGCCACCGTGCTCACCACGCCCTCACCGGGGCTCTGGGGGAGGGGGCCTGGCGTGGCAGGGCACGTGGGTCACACAGGGCAACTATCTGGGGAGAAACAGGGCAGGTGCTTCTGCTTCCGGCAGGTCTGGCTCTATGTGGGTGGCACATAGATGGCAACTCCACGCTTGCCTTTGACCCAAGGAACGACCCAAGCCTCTGGTAGAATTTCCCGATGCCCCTTCCGAGGTCCTGGCGCGCCCGGGGGTGGGGGGTGGTGGGGGTGGGTTCTGGTTCTCCACGTAGCTCTTGTAGGGCCCAGGCAGGGGGCCGAGAGGGGCTGACGGCCGTGGGTCACTCCCCCAGTCCCACAGCAGCATAGGCCCCAGATGCCGGAGGAGAGTGCCCCTGTGGCCTGGGGAACCTTGACCCTTGCGCAGCTCAGGGAAAGCTACGCCTTTGCAGGTTAGAGACCACCCTCGTCACACAGGTCTGTCAAGAGGAAACAGGCCCCGGAGAAGAGAAGGGATTTGTCCAAGGTCACTGAGCGAGTGGGGCGGGGCCAGGTGTCCGGACCCTGCTGGCCCTGCCTGGGCTCAGGGACTCTGCCAGCCGGAGCCCCGGGCGGCCCAGTGTGGCAGGAATCGGGCCTCGCTTTAAGGAGAAAGTGAGGTGAGGGGTTCCGGAAGAGGGGGAGGCAGGTATGGCAGAAAGGGGTCGAAGGCATCCGTCTTCTGTCAGGAGCAGAGCCCAGGAGCCCCGGTGATGGATGCTGCCGGAACTTCGGGCAGGTGCCTCCCCAGCCTGGTCCCGCGCTTCCCGGGCTGCGTGCGGTTTGCCAGTGGTTTGTGCCATTCTCCCTGTGACACCCAGGATGCCGGTCGCTATGGGGTAGAGCCAGCTTCCCGGAGCCCAGCCGGCCTCACCCCGGCTCGGATCCAGAAGATCCGGAGTCTGTAGGGCTCCTGGCTCCCGGCCCTTCCCGCACAGCCAGCAGACAGCCCCTCTTTCCACCTCCCGGCTTCCTCCGTCCAGAGGAAGGGCCCACAGGCAAGGGAGCCTCTCGACAGCTCAACCTTTGACTGTTCCGGGGAAAGACACAGCCCTTCTCTCTGAATCCACTGCATTTGCGGCTGCGACAGCGGGAGGCTGGGTGACCAGGTGGAGGCTCTTGCTTCCTGGTGGGCAGAGGGGAGGTTCTGGACGCGGGGCACCTGCACTCTCCTCTCCCTCCCCCCCTCCCCCCCACCCCCGCTGGGACTGTGGTTCCGACCCACACGGCCCAGTGGTGAGCAGCTTCCGACGGACCACGCCAGCCACAGTCAAATCAAAGGGTTGCAGGTTGCATCGTGCTGATAACCCCTCTGACTTGTAGCATTTGCGATCTAGAAGTCCCCTGACCTTGGCGGTCCCTGAGAACCATTTCCTCTCTGTACCACGGAGAGGGTGCCGCGAGGAGCGCCAGAACCCGCCCGGTGCCGGCCTGGCGTGTTTAGGGAAAGAGCACGGCCCTGAGGCCTCTGTGGTGCGGCTGGGTCTGCTGGCGGAAGGCTGGTCGCATCCTTTGGAGGACTGGCAGCCATGGGTCCACTGGCTTCAAGAGGCCACCACAAAAGCAAGAGAAGAAGAGAGGGCAGGGACCCCAGGGGGAGCCTGAGGCAGGAGCTCGGAAGCCTGCAGCGGGCAGGATGGGAGGGGGAAGGAGGGGAGATGGAGGGACGGTCTGTGCTGCTCTTGCAGCAGCTGCTAGGGGCTTCCTGCCCCCCACTGCCCCCTGTGGCCGCTGACCGGACCCGGCCTTTGAAAGTAACTAGCAGCAAATTTGTTTTCTTGAAGCGGATCCTGTAAGTCCCTTCCAAAGTTGAAATGAAACCTAGTTTGGAGAAAAGCAGTGTGGGCAGCTTCCCCACGCTAAGCCAGAGGAGAGTCAGCCCAGGAAGGGCTGCAGGGGGGCTCAGGTGGCAGCTGGGAATGCACCTGGGGGGCAGGGGCTGCGCTGGGTGAGGGATCCCGGAGTGTCTCCTGATGCCCACCCCCTTACGCTCTGCAGGCACCACGAGCCCCAAGGCACAGACCCAGAGGGGGCACTGGCTGCCCCTGCAGGAGGCCCCACTTTCTGGGACCCAGCCTCAGGGAGCTGGGAGCTGGGGGCCGGGAGCTGGATGGCAGGGGTAGACAGACAGATGGACTGCCAGCCCAGGGAAGATCCCGGTGGCGCCTTCTCCCGGGCCGTCTGTTGCCTCCGCGGAGGGAGAACACCGAGCCCCTAGTGTGGCCCGGATGCTGTGTGTCTCAACCCGGGAGGCTGAAGCTGAGGGACAGAGACAGGTTTTCAAGGGGACCGGACTCTGTTACAGAAGTGACCCTCCCAAACACCCTCACAGGGGACCCTGTATTCACCCCGAAATCCGGTCTTGGGGGGGGGGGTGATGGAGGCTGGCGGCCACCGTAATGCAGGCTATTGGAATAAGCTTTGTTCAGAGCCCATCAGCTCAGTCCCCAGCTTGCCAGAGCCTGCGGATGGCCCAGGGGCACAGGCAAGCTGGAGAGCCGCGTTTGCCCCCTGACCTTGCTGGGACTGGGTTTTGTTTGGGCCGAAAGAAGAGCGGGTATGCCAGCCGTGATGGTGCCTCTCAGAGCTAGTGCAGGAAGGGGAGTCGGATGCGGGAGCCACACAGCCGGCAGCTGCTCGTGCCAAAGGAGAGTGCCAGCAGGTGCTTCGACTCATGGCTTCGGGTTCTGTGGAGGCCCCAGGACCCGTGGGACACAGGATGCTCGGTGCCCTCGCCCTCCCCACCATGACTTCCCCTGAGGTCCTGCTGGGCCTCCTGTTCCGGGGGAAGTCCCCAGACCTGGGCTCCCGAATTGCAAAGAGCTCCAGGAAGGAGGGACAGGCGCTTCTGAGGGGGCCCCCGCCCCAGGGACCACACAGCGGCAGAAAGCGTCCAGAAAACGTCCCTTTTATTCCGTTACGCAAATAAGTAGATTTGTTTTTAAAAAAGTCTTCGCCAGAAGAGCTGGAGGCCGCAGCCCGGGAGAGGAGCTCCTGTCCGCCCCGGGGGCGCAGAGCAAACAGTCTGGCGAAGGGCCACCTGGCGGGGTCTTCTCCCCGGCCCCTCCACATGGGCGCTCTCCCTGGGGCTCCCCTCTGCTGGGCCCACTGGCAAGGCCATGAGGCTGATCACAGTCCTCCCGAGGCCTGCCGTCTGGGCTCCACGCGGTCCTGGGAAGGGACGTTTGTGTTGGGGGAGGGGGGCGGCGAGACGGGGAGCGGTGGCTTCCAAGCACCTTTGACGGCCCGTGTGCCTGCTTCGGACTGGGCCCGCGCTGGCTGCGAGCGGCTGAGGCCTGGCCTGTGGGGCTCCGGGCTGCCTGCCGGGCGCACTGCCTCTCCGTGATGCCCTCTTCCCTGCCAGGGATCCGGCCTATTTGGAAGCCGCGGTCGAAGACACCCCTGTTACATTCTGCACGAGCTTGGGACAGGACTCGGGCCAGGGCCGCAGCCTGCCACGGGGGGCAGAGGGGCCCTCGGAGCGCCCCGGGGGTCCCCGGCGGCCACCCGCAGTGGGCCCAGCGGGTGGGACTCACACCAGGCCGGGCATCTGCGCCCGAAGGAAGGGCACGGAGGCGGCCGCCGGGAAGGCCGCCAGCGGGTAGGCGAGGGCCCCGGAGAAGCCGAGCAGCGGCGGGGGCGGCGCGGGCGCGGCGGGCGCCAGCGGGAAGGGCAGCGCGGCGGCGGGGGGCCCGGGGGCAGCCGGGGGGCTTTCGTGGTACAGCACCGGCACGCGGACCAGGCGCTGCGCGCCCGGCGGGGACAGGCTGGCCGCCTCCAGCTCGGCCGCCAGCTGCCGCTTCCACTTGTTGCGGCGGTTTTGGAACCAGATCTTGACCTGCGTCTCGGTGAGCTGCAGGGAGGCGGCGAGGCCGGCGCGCTCCGCGCTGCTCAGGTAGCGCTTCAGGTCGAAGGTGGACTCGAGCTGGAAGACCTGGCTGCGCGAGAAGACCGTGCGCGTCTTCTTCTTGCGACCGCCGCCCACGCCGACGCCACCGCCGCGCCCCTCGCCCGCCGCGGCCGGGGCCTCGGCCAGCTGCGCCGCCTCCTCCGCGCCGGCCGCCGGGCCCCGCGCCGCCAGCTCCGCCGCCTCTCGCTGCACCGCTCCCGGCCCGGGGCCCCGCTGCCAGGCGCCCTCGGCGCGGCCCATCTCCTCGCCCGTCTCCGGTGAGTCCCGGTCGCTGGCTGCAGGGGAGAGAGGGGCACACGGTCGGTCCCGGGGGGGCTGATGCCCAGCCCCAATCCCTGCGGCCGGCTCCTCCCCCCACGGGCTCGCCCACAGCTGCAAGCAGGGAAGCACTCCCTGCGCAGGGCCCTGCACCCCGCACCGCACCGGGGCCCGCGGATCTCACCCAGGGGGTGCAGAAAGAGCCGGGAAGAGGTGAGCTCGAAGACCAGCAGGCTGGCCAGCTCACTGTCCCTCACGAGTGCACACCCACAATGGAGAACAGAGGAAAGACGAGGAAAAAAAGAAAAAGGGAAAGAAAGACACACAAAAACGCAGGCAGAAACACAGAAAGGAGAGCGACTCCCGTAACCACTGGCTCCCTCCGCTCTGAACCACGGAAAGGCCTTGCAGGCACAGCAGGGCCGGAGGAGAGATGTCCTTCCGAGGCGCCTACGCACTGGAAAACACACGGGTTCCCTGACTGCCCAGCACCCAGGCCCGCACCACGCGTCCCAGACACAGAAACAGACTTGCAGTGACCCCTCCCCGACCACTCAGAAACTGACGCAGCGCTCCCCGTCCCGCCTGCACAGAAACATCCCAGGACCCAGAACAAACGAAAGCAGACGATCCCCCAGACCCCAGGTGACACTGGCGGGCCACTCACTCCCCATTTCCTGTACCCCTCACCCAAGTGCCCACAGAGACAGACACGCCCGCCCTCCCCCCAGTCCTGCTCAAAGGGAGCACATACAAATGGGGCTCTGCCCAAGCACCCAGCAGCTGCACGGCACCCCAAGCCTGTGGCTTCGGGGTCACAGAAGGCCACAGGGTTCCTGAGCTCATGCTGCAAATTCTGAGCTTCACCCGAACTCCCACAAGGAGATGCCCCCCAGGGCTGACAAGGGGTGGTCCCTCCCAGGTGAGGGGTCGCCCCGGGGGCCCAGGCGCTTGCCCAGAATCCAGGCCGACTGGCTGGAAATCGGCAGCGGCCAGCCTGCGGGGTCCCAGCCGGGCCCAGGCCTGCTTCGTCCTCCGCCTCCCCTGGGCCTGAGGCTCCCCTGCCAAGGCGTGGCAGGGGGGCAGTCTGAGCGAAGTGTGGCCCCGCCAGCCCTGGGAAGACAGCGGGGTGGCCGCAAAGTGAGGGTCTGTAAGGCGTGCGAACGCTGCTGGGCTCGTGTGTGTGCTTGGCCATACCCCTGTGCTCACAGAGGTGTGCAGGTCCGCGTGTGCCCCTGGCCAACCCCGGTGTTGTGAGCTTTCTCGGTGCTAGCAAGGAGTCGGGTTCCAGGCTGTGTGCCACTAGATAGTGCAGCCTCTGCCTCCACCCCCTCCCCCGACACCCCAAGCCCCCAGACTCACAGAGGCCCCATCGCTACAAGGCACCCGGCCAGGCCTGCCAGCCCCGGTGGGAAACCTGGACCCTAACCCGCATCGCACGAAATGGGGAACCACCTCTCCTGGAGCTGCCACCGGGCCGTAGGCGGAGATGAAACTCTGGGGCAAGCTGGGGGACACGTTTCACCCTGCCAGATCTTTTCAGAAACACTCACGGACGGGCACTAAATTTGGTCACCTGATTTCAGGGAAACCACTGAGACCTGGTCCAGCGTAAGTGAGAGGGGTGGGGACCCCAGACTTTCTGGGTATGGGCTCTGAGAGGTGGGTCCCTTTGCAAAACGGTCTCTCCCACTCCAGAGAGGGGCTTTGTCCGAGAGGTGAGAGGGGTCTGGCCCACCTACCCCCCAGCACACACTAATGGATTTCGGAGCAAGAGCCTGTAAGAGTCCACAGCTGGCTTTACGGTGTGTGCATATATGTGTGTGGGGTGCTGGCCAAGCCTGGGGGCCAGAGCTGGAATGACTTCCTGGTGTTCCTCCCAGGGGTGTTCCTCCAAGGGGCAGTTCCCCGCGGGGGCAGTGACCCCGGGGAGAGGGGGCAGGACTCGGCGGGGGGTGGGGGGGTGGGGGGGGTGAGTGGCTCTGGGGCTGAGAACCCCCACTCCCAGCCTCTGAGCCCTCAGCGCGAACAAAGACGTGGAGGGGGAGGGGTAGCAAAGGAAGAGAGAAGAGTGGGACTGGGGGCTTCCGAAGGGGCGCCTTCTTGCCTGGCACAGCTGCGGCCATGGTGCCCGGGAGGACCAAGGCCAAGGCCCAAGCAGCCCAGGCCCTGTCTGCGGCTCTCTCTGAGGAGATGGGGCAGTGGGGGCACAGATGCTCCTGCCCGTGTGTTCAGCACCCCCCCCACCCCCAGTCAGTGGCTCCCTCTGCTCCAGCCCCCTTCACGTTGCCCCTTCCGGCTCTACTTGTCTCCCCTTCTTTTGCTACCCTCCCGTCTCTCCACCGAAGCCAGCGGGTTCTGCTGTTAGGACTTCCCTTCTCCGGGCTCCCCTCTCCCCACACCCCTCTCCTTCTTCCTCCGTCCTTCCCTCTTCTCCCATCCAACCTGTGCTTTCGTTCTCCCCCGTTCTCCACCCCGCTTCCCTCGCTCTTCGTCCACTGCCTGGTGTCCCCGGTCCCCAGACTCCACGGGCTCTCCAGCCTCCCTGGGACCCGCAGAGTCTGGCGATGGGTGAAGCCCGAGCCCTGCAAAGCCTTCTCCCCCGCACGGGGACCCTGACCCAGGGAGTGGGCCCCCAAACCCGCCCCCACCAGGGGCTCCGCTGGGGCCCCGCTGCACACAAGAAGGAGGGTGGCCCAGAAAGGCCTCCGACGGACCCAAAGTCCCCGAACACACCGCCCGGCCCACCCCTCCCGGCGCCCTCACTCACTGTCCGGACTGAGGCCGCCTCCGTAGCCGCCGTGCGCCCGAGGGTACCAGCGCGTCGCGCCGCCGCAGCCCAGAGCGTAGGGCGGCCCGGGCCCGGGGGGCGGCCGGGGACCGAGGCCCAACGCGCCGGGCCCGAGCAGCGCCCGCGCCCGCGCCTCCCCGCCGGGCCCCGCGCCCGCGCGCAGCTGCCGCCGCCGCTGCAGCCGCCGCCGCCGCGCCTGCTCCGCGTCCTCGTCCTCCGGGTCGTCTTCGTCCTCCTCCTCGTCCTCGCGGCCGCCTGCGCCCTGGGCCGCGCGCCGGGCGCCCTTGGCCTCGGCCGCCAGCAGGTTCTCGATGAGGAAGGAGGAGGCGCGGGCCGGCGTGGCGCGCCCGGGCTCCGTCAGCTCGTCCGGCATCGCGGCCGCGGGCCCGTCGGGCTCTGCCGGGCTCCTCGGGGTCCCGGGCCCCGCTGGGGACAGGGGCGCGCGGCTCCCCCGGCGCACGCGCGGGCCGGGCCCTGCAGCCGCCGCCGGGAGCGCTGGCGTCGGGCCCCGGCGGGCGGGCGGGCGGGCGGCGGCCTCGGCGCGGGGCTGGGCTGGGCCGGGAGCGGGTGCGCGCCGACAGCCGGCCGGGCAGCCGCCTCGCTCGCCTTTCACGTCGCCGCTCTGGTCGCCGCCCGGGCCGGCCCCGCTGGGGGCGGGGAGGGGCGGGGGAGGGGCCAGCGGGGGCGGGGCGGCGCGGGCCGGGCGGGTCGCCGGGGGGGGCGTGGGGTGGGGCCCCCCGAGCGCGGCCGCGGCCCGGAGACGCCGCCGGGACCCGGGCGCGCGGGCGGTCGCGCGGCCGAGGCGGGTGTGGGGTGGGGTGGGGGGGCTGGGGGCGGCCGCGGGGAGCCCGGGCCGGGGGTCGCGGCCAGGCGGGCCCCGCGTGATCCGCTGCCCGGGCCCGCGCCGCCCCCGCGCCGGGGGTGGGAGGGGGCGTGGCCTCGGCCGGGCGGCAGCTCATTGGCCGCGGGGCCCCGGAGAGAGCCGTGCTGGCCAATCAGCGCCCGGCCACGGCCGTAATTGCCTCGCGGCGGGGCGAGCGCCGCGCTGGGCGTGAGTGAGTGTGCGCGCGCTCGCGAGTGTGGTATGTGCGGGTGTGCGCGCGTGTGGAGGTGCGTGTGCGAGCGGGGCGTGAAGACCCCGCGACTCCCAAGCACCCACAGAGGCCGGGCCACAGCCGGCTTCAGGGCTGCGAGGCTGCGGCCGGTTTCGGTGCCCACGCGTAATAAAATGTTTTCAGTGCCCCGGGGGGGTGCATGGAACCCTCTCGTTCCCGGGCTCAGCCTCTGAGCGTAAGGAGGTGTTCGCCCCCACCCCCACCCCTGTGGCCCCGCCCGCTGCGCGCCCGCTCCCCGGGAGGCTCGGGCCTTAGGAAGGGGGTGGGGGCGAGAGCCAGTGCCCCTGGCCGCTCAGGTCTTGGGGGGGGGGGGGCAGGCCCCATCCCTCACTGAGCCTCCGTTTCTAGACTCTGAACCCGTGGGGAGTCTCGTCCGGTTCCTGCAGCAGGGAGCGCGGCGACAGAAATGCGTCCCGGCCCACGCCGCCACCTCGGGGCTGTGTCAGCTCCGCCCGGGAGCAGGTGACGGCCCAGCCACCGGGTCGCAGCGCGGTCGCGCGGGTGGAGCCGGCTTCACCGGACGCGGGTTATCTCCGAGAGAGAGCTACATCCTGCCTCCCAGTGCCAGCCGGGGTGGCTCCTGTCCAACCGCGTGCTGCCCGCGTTCTCCCGGGACGGCTGCAGGCCGGCCCCCCGGCGCTCCGAGTTTCAGATCAGCCACGGCGGCCGGGAGCATCAACCCCATTTTCCAGAGGGGAAAACAGAGGCGAGGCGAGGAGAGACCACACCGTCTGGTAAGTGGCTCTGGCAGGCCTGAATTCCGGCGGTCGGGGCCTGGGGTCGGACGGGGGAGCGGAGTGGCAAGGCCGCGGAGCCGGCCCGGACGAGGCGTAGCCCGCGGGATTCTGCCGGCCTGCGGCCGCGGAGGTGAAACGCTGCGCACCCGTGTGCCTTTTCTGGAGTGCCTGCAGGAGCCGGCTTGCCCTGGCCCGTCTCACCAGCCCCCGGTTTTCTCCCCGCGGCTGATGGGAAGGACCTCTGGGGGGTTAGGGGGTTTCTGCAGCCTCAGGAACCAGATGCCGGGCCCATCTTCTCTGGCCCTCACATCGGGCCCCAGAAGGGGCAAAGCCTGGCAGTGACAGGGGCTCTCCCCAGCCTGGAGGCAGACACGGAGATGAGGGCTCTATCCCCCTTTTTGTAGATGAGGACGCTGTGCAAGAGTGGAGAGAGCTGGGGTCTCCAAGTATTACACTCTGGGGGCTCCCGGGGTCAGGGAGACTCCAAGGGGTCGAGCCGGAAGGGGCTGAGCTAAGGGGAGAGCTGGCAACCCCAGTCGTTTGGGAAGAGAAGTGCCAGCCGGGTGGGTGGGAGCTGACCACACGGTCTAATCAGAGGGCATTTCTGAGAGTCGGGGAAACTGAGGCCCGAGAGGTGCCCAGATAAGAAGACAATGGCTGTGGGGACGTAACCACCCACTTTAAGGGAGATGTCCTGGGCCCTCCTTCAGCACACTTCTCGAACCTCAAGCCTGAGAGGCTGGTGCCCTCACTGCCATGATTTCCAAGCGTGGGGGCTTCCTCCGGAGTCTGGGTTCAGTTCTCTCTGCTCTCCAGTTGTGTGGCCGGGGCGGGGGTGGGGGGCGCCCCGCGGTGACAGGCTGTTGGGAGGGGGGCTGGGTGCGCCCAGGCGGGGGGACCCAAGCCTCAGTGCTCTCTTGCCAGGGTCGCCCCCCTGCCTCTGCCGCACCGCCGGGTCGGGGACGGGCTGAAGGCGAGCGGAGGAGCGTGGGCCTTCTCGTGTCTCCCACACGGGCCTTGTGGGGGTTGCAGAAGGCGCTTCCCTGATGCGGGCACGGGGCAGCGGCGGGGGCGCCCGGCGCTGGGTCCCCGAGACGGTCACGACAACGGTGACGGCGGAGCCCCAGCGCGCGAGGCGGGCAGTGCAGAGCCGCAGTTGGTCGCCGCTGGGCCGTGGGGTCGGCCAGGGAGGCGAGAGGTCGCCCGCCGCGTGGCGCTTGCCCAGGCCTCCCGCCGCTGTGCACAGGGCCGGTCCCAGAGCCGGAGCGGAGGGCAGCCCTGCATCGAGGTGGGAGGAGAGGCCAGTTCTGAGGCAGGACCGTCTGCAGAGGCGGGAACCGGGGATCGCCACCACCGAGGCTGCGTGCGTTCAGACCCGCGGGCAGCTCTGAGGGGCTGGCCCTTCTCCGGCCCGGACGGTGTCCGGCGCTCCTCCCTGGGGGCACTGTCTGGAGACTGTCGCCACCGCCTAGGGCCCTGAGCCCAGGTTCTGGCGCTCAGAGGGCCAGAGCTCATGTTTGCCATCCCCTGTGGGCAGGCTCTGGGCAGAGAGACTCCTGGGGCACAAAAGTAGAGCGTGCCTGTGTCTCCGTGTCTGTGAGGCACCCCGCAGCCGCCCCCGCTTATTTCTTCTCTGTCTGTTCCTGTCCTTCCTTCCCCCTTCTGGGTCTCTCTCTCTCTCTCCCCTGTGCAGTGGGACCACACTGCGGTGGGATCCCAGCAAACCTTCCTAGAGGACGCCGGGTGGTCTTCTCAGCTGGACAGTGAGCAGGGGCTGTGCCCTGGCACCTGTGTCCCAAGTGCCTAGCTCAGAGTTGGTCGTCAACGGTGCCCTGCAAGGCAGAGACGCGGTCGTGGGAATAATCCCAGAAGATCCCATCGGGAGTCAGCAACCTGCAGCCGGTCTCCACCTGCTTTGTTTGGTCTTAATAAGCTGTTTGGGGAGGGTGGTTGGAATAATTTCAGGGAACGTCCACTGAAAAATTTTTTAATGTTTACTTAACTTTTGAGAGAGGGAGAGAAGAACGTGAGTGGGGAGGGGGCAGAGACACAGAGACACAGAATCCCAAGCAGGCTCCAGGCTCAGGCTCGGAGCTGTCAGCACGGAGCCTGACGCAGGGGCTCGAACTCACAAACTGTGAGGTCACGACCTGAGCCGAAGTTGGATGCTTAAGCGACTGAGCCCCCCCCCACCCCCCCGGGCGCCCCGGGAATGTCCACTTTTGAATTACAATTCGTCTTACTCGTGCTTCCCTCCTCGCTCACCCCTATCCCTTTGGCCTTAGCTCACCCTCATGCCCGCCACACCCCCACCCCGTGCCCTGTGTATGTACCTCCCCTGTCCCTTGTTTTCCCCCCTGAAAGTAAAAGTTTGAGATCCGTGCTGATCCGCGTGGCACGGATTCGTAAATCACTGGGTACTGACCCAACTGCCCTGCCGCCTTGTGCTGGTTATTATGGCTGCATCACACACTTGCCCCAAACTTAGGGGTATACAACAACCACGTGGGGTCCGGGGCTTGGGATGCCTTGCCTCCTGTGCATGATGTTGGGGCCTTGGCGGGAACACTCGAAGACTGAAACAGACGCATCTGAAGCCCGGTGGCTCATTCATCTGGGGCTGAGGCTGGGTCTCCTCCACGAGACCTGGCTTCCACACCACTTGGGTTCCCAGACCCAACGTGGAGGGGCTGAGGGGGAGGGAGAGGGGGGTGGGAGGGGAGAGTGAGGGGGAGGGGGAAGGAGGAGGGAGGAGGTGCAGGGGAGGGAGAAGGAGAGGGGTGGAGAGCCAGCCCTCCCGCCATTGTGCGTATCACGGGGAGGGGCAGAGCTGCCTGTCTTTCTGAGAGTGGCGTAGGGGTGCGTGCCCCCGGATGGCGCTCCCGGGTGGGGGTCTGGACAGATGCGCCATCACTCAGCACCTCAGAAAGACGGTTCGGAGCAGCCCTCCCGGTGTCCCTGCCCTCACCAGCACTTGCTGGTACCGACTTTCCTCTGTGGCCCTGTGACGTGTGTGTGTGGGGGGGGGGGGGGGGCGGGGAGCCAGGTTGTTTTAGGTAGCAGTTCTCTGGTTATTCCTAGCATGAGGTCGCTGCACACCAGGGGCAGGGGTGTGAAGGGGGACCTGCTGCCGGGGAGGAGAGAGCGGGGATGGGTTACAGTCGAGAGGGCCTGTGTGTGGAGAGCTAGAGCATAGGGTTCTTAGTTTGCAGAGCAACAGGGAGCCACTGAAGGTCGTATAACCAGGGAGGTGTCAGGGCTAAAGCAGAGCCGTAGGAGTAGCCCGGAAGGGATGGCAAAGTGGATGGGAGATGGCCAAGCCCAAGGGAGGGTCCAAGTGAGGGCAGCGGTCGTGCCAAGGGGCCCCGTCTCCAGGGTCCGTCAGCGGGTGTGGGGGGCCGAGCGGGGCCGCGGGCAGAGCCCCAGTGCCTCCTTACCGGCCTGTCAGCTGGTCTGCTCCCCACGTCACAGCCAGCGTGAAGTGTCCTCGAGGCTGTCCGGATGTGCAATCAGGCACTGAGCTCAGCTGCTGAGCACCCCCTCCGTGGCCATGGGCCCGACCCTGCCCCCGACACCCCTGCTGGGAAGCGAGGATAAGGGCGTTCACCGCGAGGGGCTGGTGGGGGAGATCATGGTGCTGGTGGGGGAGATCATGGTGCAGGCTGGTCTTTGGTGCGTAATCCAAATGTTTGCTCTCAGAAAGACCAAATGTCTGAAAATTATTCGGGCTGCGTTTGAGGCTCGAGCCACATCCCTCCTTGCGAAAGTCCCCCGTTTTAAGCACTCGAAAGAGGAAGCTAATTTTCGTAAGGCGTCAAGGGGATGGTTCCCCTCCCTGGGGTGGGAGAGGGAGAAGGAGTGGGGGGGGGGGAGGAGGGAGTGGGGGGAGGGGACAGCAGGGGTGGGAGGAGCAAGATGGCATCCTGGGCCCGTGGAGCAGTGGGGTGTGAGCATCACCCCACCAACCAGCGCTGCCCAGCCAGTCCTGAAGACACCCCCCTCCCCATGGAAGCACCTGGAAGGGGCCCAGCCCTTCCCACTGACAGCTCACGTGAGAGGGGCCACGTGATGAGCCAGATGAAAAGATGTGCCAACCCCTGTCCCCTTGGGGGGGTCAGCGGCCCTGACAGAGCCCCCCTGGGAATGGGGAGCCGTGCGAAGAGGCACCTCCATCTCCAACCGTCAGGGCCTTTGCGGGGAGCACCCGCCTGGGCCCGAGCCGGGCCGGCCCCCTCTGCTCACCCCTACCCCAGGCTTGGTGGCCGCGTCCTGTCCTGTCCTGTCCTGTCCTCTCTTGGGGTGAGCACCCACCTGATTCCCACGCCTCCCCCCGCCCCAGAGCAGACGCCCCCGAACCCTGGACCTTGCTGATAACTCTCACTCACGAGGCAGTATGTTTTCTCCCCAACGTTTTATTCTGAAAACTTTCAAACGTGCGAAAGTTGAAAGAATTGGCCAGAGAACACCCAAACGCCTACATCTAGATTCTTCCCGTTAGCACGTTTGCTTTTCCACGTCTGCCCGTCTATCCGGCCCTCTGTCCACCCGTCAGGTTGTTTTTTTTTTTTTCTCAGCGCATTTCAGGGCCATGTGAGAATGTGGGTCCCGGCCCTGCAGAGCGCCCACCGCTGGGACCCAGCGAGCAGCACTTTCTCCCACGGGAAATGCGCATAACCAGGCTCCCTGGGGCCGGAGATAATGTCTGCAAAGCTGCCGCTCCAGAAAACACTCCTTGGATGGACATGTCAGGGCTGTTTGGGAGCGTGATGATGTGTTGCACAGTTGCACCTGGCCGGATGCTGCCGGTTCCTGCGACGCTGTGGTCTCTGAGGCTCAGGGGTGCAGGCACGTCTGGGTCCAGTATGAAGGGGACCGTCCAGGGGAAGCAGGGCTTGGTTTCCTCAATGGAGCAGACTTGTGCTCAGAGTTACATCCCAGCCACTGGGGACCCTCAGACAGCTTGGGCTGCCCGTGACCTTGATGGGAAGTGACTTGGAGAAATGAGTCTGGAATAAGGGTGGGGACCACAGTGTGGGGAACCTCTTCCCAGGAGCTGGGGGGGAGTTTCTGGAAACCTCAGCCGGCCAGCGCCAGCGTGGGAACCCCACGGTCTGGCGGGCTCGCCCCTTTTGGTCCTGGAAGGGATGGCCCAGCAGGCCGCGTTTGTGCCCCACCCCCGTGCAGGGTGCCGGCTGGAGCCTCTTCCCAGGAGCGTCCCCCTACACTGCTCGGTGTCCCTGCCGCAGGGCCCCACCCCTCGCCCTCCCCACACACGGTAGTGAGTCCCACGCCCAGCCCAGCGGGTTCAGCGAGCACTTCCCGGAGCCCCAGCTGTGGGCAGGCCCCGTCTGGGGCTTCATACGTGTGACCTCACGACGCTCACAACCCCCCCCCTCCCCCAGAAAGACCGTGGGCAGGGCCGTGGACCACCCGGAGGTAACTCACTGCCACAGGCCACGATGGAGAACCACCGAGAGCCCACGCGGGGAGCTGGGTATGTAAATAGTACGGTGATTCCTCGCCACGCTGCCTCCTCCTGCAGCCTGGGATAGAAGGGGGTGCTCTCGACAGCGGACCCCCGCCTGCGGGAATGGGGGGGAAGGAAGCAAGCCGGAGCACAGAAGGTGCGAAATTGGGCCGAGGGGGGCAAGTACCACGAGGTCCATATACACACACCCCCCCACATAAGGTATGTTCGCTTATACTCCCCTGCGCCCACTTCTGTGAGGGGCTAAATCGCGTCCCCCCGAAATTCCTGTGTTGAAGCCTTAACCCCAGTGCCTCAGAATGTGACCCGAGCTGGGGACAGAGTCCTGAGATTTGGGGGCAGGTGTGATTAGTTAAGATGACGTCACACTGGAGTTGCCGAGCCTCTGATCCTGGTGTCCTTCTAGAAAGAGCACGCCGAAGAGGCAGACGCACGCACGGGGGCGGCACAGGGAGGACTGGAGCTAACGCCCACACCCCACCGGGAGCCTTCCGGGGATCGCGGCCCCGGGACACCCCCATCTCGGACTTCTGGACTCCAGAGCTGAGGGACAGTCGCTCTCTGCCGTCCTGAGCCCCCAGCGTGTGGCCCCCAGTTCCAGCAGCCCCCGCGTGAGTACAGCCTTGGTGTTTGTGGGAAGGGATGGGGGGGGGGGTGCTTGGGTGACGCTCCGTCCCGGAGACGAGGGTGGGACGGTGCCGGCTGTCCTACTCCTTGCACCTTGGCGCAATTTGGGTTTTGTGCCAGGTGCGGGCATTACTGAATTTAAACAAAGAAATGGAGAAAGACGTCCCCAGAGCGATCCCCTGGGGGGGAAGAGTGGTGACGGGCATCCTGCCGGGGCCACCCCGCGGTGGAATGGGGGGGGGTGTGGGGGAGAGGTCGGGGGACCCCAGGGGGGGCGGAGGGGGCCGGCGAGGTCAGGACTGTCGGGGCACCGAGCCCCCGACCCAGGGAAGCACGGGCCGAGGGAGTCCCCCGAGGCCGGCCCCTGGGCCGCACGGATGAGGGCGTCCCCGAGGGCCTCCCCCCCCCCCCCGGCCCAGACGAGGTGCCTGCGCCGCTCCCCCGGCCCTCCGGGGCCCTCACCCCAATCTCTTTCCACCGCAGAAGAACTTTCGTATCATATAAATAATACATGCCCGGCACGGAGGATCTGGAAATGTGAAAAGTCCGCGATGATGTAAAGGAGGTAATGCGGGCCATCTGGACACCCGCCACCCCGAGACCCGCCCCTAGGGCTCGGTGGCCCCCCGGCTTCTCCTGCTCCCCTTGGGGCGCACGGCCACCCCCCACGCCCCCCGCTCACTTCCAGCCACGCCCCGCACACTCGCCCCCACCCCTCACACACGCACACACACCCCTCACACGCCCACGCCCCATACACACACGCTTACACACTCAATCTGCTCCCGTCACACATCCACACGCGCACCCCCTCATACCCGTGCACCTACTCGTACGCGCTCACGTAATCTACAAGCACGTATAACACGCGTGCACACCCACTCTCACCCCCGTCCGCCCCCCACACTCACACCCACACGCACACCTCTCCCCACACACCCTCACGCATCTGCACACCCCTCCACGCCTCCACACGGCCACCCTCACAGCACGCCCCCCACCCCCGCACCCACACATCTGCCCCCTGTCTGTGCCCCTTGCACGCACAGGTGGACGCCCTGTCTGTGCCCCTTGCGCGGCCTTGGGCTCACGTGCATTCTGCCGTGGTCGCCCTCAGTGTCCGCCCCCCACACCTCGTGCCCCTGCAAACCCACGCCGCCCACCTGGGGGCACCTCCCCCCTCCCCCCTCCCCCCCGGACCCACTCAACCCCACACAGACCCGCGGAGACACAGACGTGCGTGGCGGCAACGGCAGATGCCCGAGGGTCTCGGAGTCGCTGTTCGACGCGGGCTCCGTCCGGGGCGTGGCTTCGTGCGCCGCTCGGCTGTCACCCGCGTGGCGGCTGCGCCCATCCCGTGGCGGGTGGGCCGCACTCTCCCCCGCCTTCCTTTCCACGCGTTGACCTAGTGTCCGGCTTCACGGGACGCTGGGATTGCGTCCTCTCCCGCGGGAGCGTGTCCCTGTCCCCTTAGGTGTGGCTCCCTCTGTGTCTATGGGACAAAACCCCGCAGCAGGACTGAGGGGCCCAGTAGCACGTGCGTGTGCCTGATACGCTTTTCCACCCTGCTTTTCCAGCCGGCTGCCACGCTTCACACCTGCACCAGCCCCGAACGGGGCGCCTCTCCTCCGCACCCCTGCCGACAGGCCGCGTACCTCCTTTTTCTTTCCTTTTTTTTTTGCCAGACGAATGGGCATACAGCGGCACCTAAGTTGAGGGACTGTCCCTGCCCCTCGCCTTCGTCACCCCCCACCGGGCCCCCTTGTGGGTGGACGGGCAGTTTAGAACCGGAAAGGGAGCACTGCGTTTGGAGTCCAGCCAGCGCACACAGCTGCTGTGCGCTGATGAGATTATACCTTCTCCTCCCTCCTCCTGCCCCCTCGGAGCCCGGACCGCCCACCCCACGCTCGCCCCCTCGAGCCCCGATCGGGTGACATTGCCATCAGCAGGCACCACTGCCCCCCAGCCTCCTAGCCCCTGGCCCAAGGCTCCGAGCCCCCCCACCCCCCCCCCCGGGGAGAGGCAGTCAGCACCCCGCTCACCCCGCTGCCCCGGTCCAGTGAGCCTTCTTGCCCGACGGAGGGGCGAATTGAGAGTGAATCGCTTCCCAGTCCTTCTGTCATCATCTGCCCTCCAGCCTGGGCTGCTCCCGACCGTTCGGCCGGGACTGGAGGCTCGGCCCCGGGAGACCCTACCGACGCCAGCTCCTCCTCGTCCGAGATGCTCTCCCGCACCATGCCGCGTCTCACGACAGGGCCTGCTGGGAACATCCGCTCCGCCCTTGGCAGAAGCTTGATACCTCAAGTGTGACAAAGATTTTGAAGGAGAGGAGGCTCGGGTTTCCTCCCTGGCCCCGCCCGAGCTCCATGGGGCTATGAGCCCCCGCCGCCCCCCCCCCCCCCCCCCCCGCCACCAGCATTCCTGTGGGGGCGCCCGGCCCTGGCCACACTACTAAATCACAAACTGGGCCCCTTAAAACAACAGAAATGTATTGTCTCAGAGTCCAGGGGGCCAGAAGTCCGACATCGGTGTTGCTGGGCCGAAATCAAGTGTCCACACGGTCGTGCTCCTCTGGGGCTCTAGGCAGTGATGGGCTTGTGGCCGCCCTGCCCCACCTCTGCCTCTGTCTTCCCTCTGTGTGTGTGTGTGTGTGTGTGTGTGTGTGTGTGTGTGTGTGATCTCTGTCTCCCGTTTATTAGCATAGCGTAATTGCATTTAAGGCCCATGTGGGTAATCCTGGATAATCTCAACATCCTCGACTAATCACAGCTACAGAGACCCTTTTCGCACCCAAAGTCACGTGTGTGTGTTCTGGGATTAGGACTGCCGTCTCTGGGGGACGTTATTCAGCCCACGACACCACCTACGTCCTCACCAGCCCCCAGTGCGGCCGCTTGGGCCAGGGTCCCTCCACACTTACCGGGTACACCCGTCGTCTGCTCTTTGGGCCTGGGGGAGGCAAGCCAGAAGGCGGGCTTGAAGCCACGCCCGGACATCATCCTGGAAAACTAATTCAGAGGGAGGGTCCCGAACAACGGCTCAGTGTAGAATCTTCCTAACAGGGGTCATCCACCTGCTGCTCGCACACCTCTCCTAACAGGGAACTCACTACCACACAAGATCGCCCACCACCTCTTTCCCTGCTCCTGCCATCCCCTTTACTCACACTCGTGAGGATGAACAGAAATATGGGGCCTCGGAAGCCGGGTCCCAGCTTGTGTGAGCGACGGTCTGTGAGAGCCCGCTCGCTCCGAGGAAGAGGAGAGATCCAGGCCGGTGCACACACACGGGGCTGAGGCAGGCTGGAGCCAGGCTGGCCGTCCAGGGGAGTGTGTGTGTCTCTGGAGAGGAGCTGTGGGCCCAGGGATCCACTCCCTTCCTCGACAAGACCCCGTTTCCAGTGTCAGACAAGTCACGCTGCGGCCGCGTGGTTGGGATCCCGTCTGGCCCCCTGCACGTGGCTCCTGCTGCTGGCTTCTCCCCGGGGCTCCCTCCTTGGGCTGAGCCCACGCGAGGCTGGCCAGAGTCTGCCTGGGGACAGCCGTGTGGATTGGACACGCAGGGGTGGGCAGGGAGGGGAACCCCTTGGTGGCGGGGAGGGCGCGCTGGATTGCTGGGCCCCCGCGCCCATCGGGTCGGACGTGCGGCTCACCTGACTTCACACGACACCCCAAACCCGTGCCGTCGAAGAGCGTCGGGTGATGGCAGCTTTCCTGAACGCTTCATGCCTGAGGGGGTGGGGCGGGGTCCAGTCCTGCCTGCGCCCCTCAGTTAGAAGCCTCTGTCCACGTGCGCGCCCCTCAGGCTGACAGCAAGCCCGACGCCGCGCCCCGCCGTGCCGTCCCCTGCGCCCTCACCCCTCCGCCGGGCCCCCAGGGGTGTGGTCCTGCCTCCTGGCGGGTCTCTAACCTCACCCAGTGCCCGCAGCCCCCGTGCTTACCACTCTTCCTGACGGGTGAAGCTTCCGGCTTCTGTGGGGCACCCCAAAAGGACCAGTCCGGCGGGGGGCACGAGGTGGGAGGCGGAACAGGTTGTACCGCGTCCCGGCTGCAGGCGGAAACCAGCGGCCGCCGCGTGCAAGGCGGGGCCTGGTCCTCAGCCCACAGTGCCCCCAGCGGCTCGCGGCACAGCGACAGTGGTTTGCAGAACCAGCCGGAAAGTAACTCCCGAATAAATGCGTCCAGAAACAGCGAGGGTCCAAATCGCCTTACATTACATTCCCGGGGCCAGGGGAGGACGTGCTAAAACAAAACAGCTTCTTGGACCCGAATCTCTAAATAAACCAGATTTTGCTGGAATTCTGCAGCGCAGAGGAGGTAGGCACCTAGGGCTAATTTATTCTGAAAGCTTAAAAAGCAGAAAAGCCACGCAGGGGCTGGAGGAGCGGGTCCTGTCCCAACAGCACCACCTTGAGGACACTTCGGGAACTGGCTCGAAGGAACACCCTTCCCGGCCGAGGTGTGCGAAGGGGCGCTTTCCCCCTCAGGACCGCCCTGTGTCCTCACACCATCCCTACGGAAAAACACGGTGCGGGAGGGGTCCCGAGCCCCAGCGTCCTTCTCACCCAAGCTTTGTGACCCAGCACGTAGCCACGGAAGAACAGCGTCTCCCCCGAGACCCAGAATCCATCAAGGACGAGGTCGCCGCCACATGGGGCCCAAGTTCAAGGCCAGCAGCAGCCTCGGCATCCAGGGGAGCCCATGTTTTGTTGGCTGTTTCTGAGCCCGCGGTTAGCGGAGGCGGCCCGCGGCGGTGGGGGTGGGGGTGGGGGGGGGGGAGTGCCCAGCCTGGCCGTGTCTGGTACACGTTTCAGTGGAAATCTCACTTTCATTTCCTCTTCCTAAAACCAGAACCAAGGTGGAGGGCAGAGAGCCCTCCACGGTTCGTGGGTTCGAGCCCCGCGTCGGGCTCTGTGCTGACAGCTCGGAGCCTGGAGCCCGCTTCGGATTCTGTGTCTCCCTCTCTGTCCCTCCCCCGCTCATGCTCTGTCTCTCTCTGTCTCTCAAAAATAAATGTTAAAAAAAAATATTTTTTAATGTAATTCCCAGACAGGGGCCGTGATCAGACCCCAGCCGCGCCCTCCCCCTTCCACCGAGGGGAGGAGCTCCTCTGGGAAGTCTGTAAGGACAGACCTTCATTTAAGGCCTGCAGAGACACCCCGAGGTGGGTGTCCCCAGGGCTGTGCTGAGCTGCCAGGGTCTCAGCCCTGCCGCCCTGCAAGGCCAGCTCAGGGTCTCTGAAATCAGCTCGGCCCTTGCCCTGCGCGGTCCCGGGGGCTGTCCTTCGTGGCGGACCAGGATGCCACAAGCAGCCGTTGTCCGGCCTCAGGGTACTCCACGCCCAAGCTCGGGGCCCACAGCCCCCTTGAGCCTCAGTTTTTTCAGGGGGATGATGCACCTGCTAATGGGACTGACCCAGCCAAGCCGTGCAAGTGGCAGCAAGGAGCACGGGAGGGGCCCTGGACGCCCCCAAGGGGCTGAGACGGCGACCCCGCCCTCCCCTCCTCTGGCAGCTAAGTGGCACCAGCGGCCCCCCTGCTCCCTGCAGCTTACTGGGGACCCCCCTCCCTACCCCAAGGCCGCGAGGAGATTGAGACATCTATGTCGTCCACGGAGCTGAAAAGCCACTTCCTGGAGGGCGGAGACCACGCCTTCCCCCACACCAAGGGGAGAGTGCGAGGGACCCCAGATGGCCGAGCTTCCCCAGCACCGTGTGCACCTGGCACCGCTCAGTATGGGGGCGGGGGTGGGGGGACCAGGCGCCAGGAGGAAATGAGCTGCGTGGCCTGGGGCGGGGGGGGGGGGGGGGGGGGGGGGGGGGGGGCGGAGGCGGTTGGGGGCGCACGGGGCCTGCACCCAGCAGCACTCCTTCTGAGCCTTCTCCTGGGGTGGGGGGGGGGGGGGCTGATGCAAAATGGTCCAAGCCACCGACCTCTGCAGAGGGCAAAGGGAGGGCTGGCCCGATGTGAGTGCGGGGCTGGGGGCAGAGTACTCCCCTGCAGCCGCCGGGGGTCCTCCCGCAGTTCCAGTCCCAGGCGCCCCGCCCCGCCGCGCCGCAGCCCCACGGTGGAGGGGGACAGCCCCAGGGAGGAGCTGAGGGAGGACTCCCCTCGGTGGAGGCAGAGCTGAGTGGGCAAAGCTCGTGGCCCCAGACTCCCCGTGACGCGGGGAGTGGCGGTCCCTGAGCCAGGAGTGGAGTGCGCCCGGGGCGGGGGCGGGGGGCGGGGGGCGGGGCGGGGGGGGGGGGGGCTGCTTCTTCCCAGGGCTTTGCTGAGCGTCACCGTCACCGGAGACAGCCCCAGAGCAGGCGTAAGCAGGTGGGCAACATATATTGTGGACATAAATCAGAAACGCCCCTCAGGGTCCGGCGGCCCCCAGTTCCTCAGCCCCACGCGAGGGCCTGCTCGGCCCCACCCCAGGAAGGGCTGCCTTTCCTGGAATTTCTAGAACTTCCGCTGCCTCTGCCTTGCCTCTCAGACACCCTCCCCAGCCACTGCTGCCAGCGGGTGGCCCAATGGACTTGGCTACACTGGGTCCTGGCGCAGGGAGAGACCCTGCCCCGGGGGGGGGGGGGGGGGGGCAGGGGTCAACACCTCTGGGACCCCTGCTGAGCTCGGCTGTCCTTGAAACCTCTGCGGGTCTAGTGCATACGTGGGGGCTCTCCCCCAAACTTCCTCCCTCCCTCCCTCCCCTCCCTCCCTTCCTCTCTCTCCCCTTCTCCCTCCCTCTCCTCTCCCTCCCTCCTCCTCCCTGTGTGGGGCAGAAGGGATCCAGGGGAGCACAAGGCAGAAAAGTCCAAGGACAGGAAGTGAAAGGGAAAAGTGTGCAGGACCGCTACCCTTCTGATACGTAGTCCTGGCGCCTGGCCCAGGTTTGTCCGGGCTCTGCCAGGAGGGAACGGAGGTCCTGAGAGGTGGTGGCCCTCACCCAGGGTCCCCACGGACGGTGGCAGAGTCGGGATTCGCCCCAGGGGACCCTGAGACCATCCTGCCGATAGTTTCCAGGACCAGTGGGCTCATCTGCCTTCAACTGAACACTGAGAGCCACCCCCTGGGGGAAAGGGAGGCACGGAGGCCCAGAAGACAGGGCCTTCCCTAGGTCACCTCTCCGCCAAAGAGGGAGGGAGCAGCCGAGGAGCAAATCCCAGCCGAGCCCCTGGCTGAGGGCTCCACACAAGCCCCGAGCAGTGAGGCACCACAGCAGACCTGTCCTCATACGGGTGCTGTCACCGTCCCCACTGTCCAGGGCAGGACGTCCAGGTGAAGGGGCTCACGAGGGGCCCAGACAGGGCTGGGAGCCCAGAGGCGGGAGGGTTTCCTGGGCTCCCCACAACTGACGCTGTCTTAATTTAACCGGCTTAGCCTGCCCAGCCCCGAGTTCCCCCCCAATCCCACACCCATCCATTTGCTGACCCAGAGCTAATGGGAGAGCCAGCTCCCCCGCCCCCCCGGCCCAGGCGTCCCTGGCACCTCTCCCCAGGGCCTGCGCAGGCCAGCTGAGGTGTGGGGGTCCTGTGCTAGCCCGGGAGCTGGTTCCCAGGGCTGTGGCCAGCGGCAGGGGTGAGCTATGGCTCCACACCCCTCCCCTTCCCCAGTCACCGCCTGCCCGGCTGCCCCGGGACAGCACGGGAAGGCTCAAGCTTGCTCTGCTTTGAATGTGAATTTGCCGAGTCTTTGGGCAGACCCTGGCCTCAGTGGGTTTGTCTCCCCCGTACCAGCTGTCCCTGGGATTATGAGGTACGTCCCAGCTGGCCTGACCTCGGTAGTGGACCCCAGATCAGGCACACCTCCTCCCACTCTGCTTAATGCTGTTTTGCCGAACAACTCAAACCTCAGTTTCCCCATCTAGAGAATGGGAGCAACAATGATCCTGACCTCACAGGGCGGCTGCAGGGCCACTTACCCCCCCACCCCGTGCCTGCACTGACCCAGGGGAGGCTGTGGTCAGCTGCAGGGCGAGGCCACCGGGCAGCCGGTCCTGTGATCTCCCTGTAGGCACGCGTGTGGGCGGCAGTCAGGGCCTCCGCTTTGAGGGAAGGCCCCGCGGTGCCTGCATTGGCAGTCTGCCTCTCCACCTGCCTCATAAAGCCTGGCAGCCACCGCCAGGTCCTGTCCCTTCCCCATCGGCTGCCCACGGTGACACCAAACCCTGTGCCTCCTCTGCTCCGCCAACCCCGCCCCCAGCGTGGAGCCAGGGGTCTTGTCGCTCTGGCCCAGCTCAAATGCCTCCTTCTCCCGCCCAGACACGGCCTGTCCTCACGGCCTGCAGTGTGGATACTGCCTGCCCACCCCACCCCCAAACCCCCCCAGGGCAGCCCGGCTTTAGTTCACTGCCAGTCGGGTCCTCAGGGCCTAGAACCTTGCTGGGCACGAGGAAGCCGCTCATCAAACATTTGCTGAGTGCAGGGGTGAGTCCCAACTGCTGCCACATGCTTGCCAGCGAGCCAGTGTCCTCAGCGGGACACAGAGGGGACCCAGGGGACACGGGGAAGGAGGGATGGTGGGAGGGTGCACTCACTCGGCCTCAGAGACCAACCTTCAGAGTGCGGCCTGCGTGCACATCACCTCCTCCAGGCAGCCCTCCCAGCGAGAGCTGCTTCCGCCTAGCTCTTCGGTCCCAGCTCAGGCCTCCAGCTCATGGGAGGTGTTCCCAGCGCGGTGCCGCGAATCCGGGGAGCCTGGCTGGGAGAGCCAACCAGGGAGTCTTAGGAGCTGCGGGTGGGGAAGCCTGCTTTGGTCCCTGGCCTTCCCTGGGGCTGCTGGGGGTAAGGTGGGGTGTGGGGAGGGGGGAAGCGGGAGAAGCCCAGCGAGCCCCTGCGCTGGCATCCAAAAGACCCCAGGTTATGCCCAGGAGGCCCTGTTAGCCCCATTTCACAGAGGCCAAGACCGAGGCTCCTTACGCGGAGCGCAGGGTCACCCCTCAAACACCGGTGCCTGCGGAAGGCGCTGGCAGTTCAGGACAACTTCTCGGGGCGGGGGGGGGGGGGGGCGGCGGGTAGCGCCGTCACTGACTTGACCCGAAACACCCCCTCCTGCGACACCGCCCCGGCGGGAGAGCTGGGGGCTCGCGGGGCAGCTCCACGGGAAGAAGCAAGCGGTGCTGGCCCCACACCGGGCTCCTGTCACATCCCGCCCGGCGCGTACCCGCGCAGGTGCCGCGCAAAGGCCGGCGGGGCCGGGACTTCCGAGGCCGGCGGCAGGGGTCGGGGGTGGGGGCGGGTGGCTAACTGCGCGAATCCGCGAATCCGCGAATCCGCAAATCCGCGAATCCGCGAACCCTCCTTCCGCCCAGCCTGCAGCGTTTGCGCATATTTTAAGCAGGATCCGGCCCCTCTGTCCGCGGTATCTGGGTTTCTTTCTTGTTTTCCCCGGACTTCGGTGGGCTCTCTCCAGGGAGGACACCCTATGGCCGCGCTCCCACTCTTGATGCTGTTGGGGACCTCAGGCAGCTTGGGTCTGGTGGCCAATGACTGCCCTCAACCCCGTAGGCCGGCGCCTCGCTCCAGAAGAAGCCTCCTCCGATTCTTTTTAGCGGAGGTGGGGGGGGAGGGAGGGCGGCGCTGGCAATTTGCTGACTGGACGCACTCGCGGGGACGCGGGCGGATGACTGCGCACAGCGGGCTCGCACCGTGGTGGCAAGTCCCCGAGGCACCCGGCACCTGTTTGCCCCTGGTGGGAATTAGGGTCCGACGGGTGAAGCCCCCGGCGCCCGCGCTCGCGCAGGCACAAAGCCCGAGGGGCAGGCCGGGGACCTGCGGCCAGGCGCGGCTGGGTGTCAGGGTGTCGGAGCCCCAGGCGCTTGGGGAGAAGCCGTCCCAGGAAACGACCCCCCACCCCGCCCCGCTCCAGCTCGGAGATACCCCACCGCCCCCTTCCCGGCCCCTCTGGGCTGCCGCCCCCCTCCCAGCCTTTGCGCCTTCGGAGCGGACTCGGCCCTTCGGTCCCAGAGTGGGTGCTCCCGCTCGTCTCGGGCCTTTGCTGGAGTGGCATCCGCCACGTCGCCCCTCAGCTGTGCCCTCCTGCCCCGTGGCCACTCCTGCCCCGTGGCCAGGAGCCGCCTTGGCGTCCATCCCCCGATGCAGAAACCGAGCCTCCGCAGAGCGGGGAGAGAGGCTGAGCCGCGGACGGCAAGCCCGCCAGGGAGACCTCGGGGGCCAGGCTGCCTTCGCCGGGCGGCAGGGATGTGTCGCCTGCAGACCAAAGCCTACGCCCACGCGCTAGCGCGGCGCAGGCCGCGCCCAAGTCTGGGCAGCGGGGAGCCCCGGTGCCCACGGCGCCCGCCCGCTCTGGCTCCGCGAGCCCGACCTGCAGCCGCGCCCCTGCGCCGCCTGCGCCGCCCGGGTCCACACGCGGCGGGTCAACACCTTCCCCGAGGCCGAAAGCGTCTCCGCGGCAAGAACAAAGACCTACCTTAACGCGCCCGGGCCCCGCCTCTGCCCTCGGGTCGCGGCTGTCACCCCAGCACTCGGGCTCCAGTTTCTCCGTGTGGTTTGAAATCTCCCGCCGAGGCGGCACCTGGGTGGTGGTTCTGGGAGTTTCCGACTCTGGCCGCCAGGCCTGGATCCCGCCGCGGCTGTCTCCTCCCCGACCCGCCTGCCCCGGGTTGTCCTGGTCTTACCCGGGCCGGGCCCAGGCCCTGCACTCCTGCCGTTTGGCGGCCCCCACTCCGCGCTGATCAC